>NC_066365.1:68435949-68738449 GCF_013377495.2 Cygnus atratus | reverse complement strand
TGTAAATTCCATTCCTTCAATGTCTACTTCTAAAGAAAACACAAGAAGGCACGTTTTCAGAAACACAGCAGCTCTAACCAGTGATAAGGGGCCACTACAGCCTGTGTAAATCAACGTTCAGGTGAAACCTGAATTGTACTTCGTTTTCTGTAATTAAAAAGACCTGGAACAGTAGTTCCGGGGGTAAGTAGCATCCTGTGCACCTAAGAATTAAAATCCCTTCTGTCCTCATCCACATACAGCACAGCATCAATACCAAATGCTGTCCCAGAACTGTTCCAACCTATGCGTCGACGCTGATCTTAAAAAAACAAAATGAACCAAAACACACCCAAAAAAAAAAAACAAAAAAACAACCTCAGAGGCTGTAACACTGCAGCACCACCGTTCACAGCAATTCCAAGCTATACAGGTGTCAGCTAGCAGTGACCGCGGTGTGGCCATCTGTCCCCCAGTAACTGCACTGTGACTGACAACTCGCCTCCCATAGGCCCTGAAAAAGTCAGCGTGTGCGAGTTTTTGGTCACAGAAAAAACTGCAAATAAGAAAATAAGAAATGGTGACAGGGAGCTCGAAGAGCTCAGTCTTAAATGAGAACCAAATGCAAGAAACACTTGGTGATCACCGCACAGAAAATATTTTAAAATTTCACAATAAATGATGTGGAATTAATTTATGCACACAAATGAATTAAGACAAATAACATCTTTTTTTCCAAGAAGAAAATATTATGCCAGCCTTACCAATAATTACACTAAAAATTCGGAACATTAAATGGTAATTGTTTAAAAACCTGGCAAAACCTCACGCTGTATAAATAGCTTTACAAAAATCAAAACTGATTAGAAAAAAAGAATGTTTTGCAAAGAACGTACAAAAGATGTAGTAGTTTTTTATTCTGCAGATTGCATAATGGAATAGTTTTGTCTGGGGTTTGTAGAAAGCTTGATTTTAGTTCTAAATAATGCTTTTCTGTTTTCTTGCTTCCCTGCTTCCCCTTTCCTTCCTGCTCCTGCAACTCCCTCTGGGAAGCCCTCGTTGCGTTACCTTGTTCAGAGTCAGTGGATATTGTTGATCCCATGCTGTCAGTGCGGATGCGCTCCATGCCCTGCACGGATAGCTGTTCCAACCTGCGCTTGAGGTAGCGGTGCTCCCGCTGTAATTGTTCTTTAATATTTAGAGCTTTTCGGTCCTGTTCTTCCAATTTCTTAAAGGGAGAGAAAATCGGTAAGCCGCCGGTTTTTACTCACATTAAAGCAAAAGTAACGTAAGATCTCCTCGACAGTTCTTTTACAGCAGGAATTGTTCGTCAGGCAAAATCATCTTTGTTACTGTTATGCAGAGCTCCGTACAATTTCAACTGTCCAGGCCAGGACTGAATTTGTTTCACAGCAAAATACATGGACACAAGGGGAAAAAAAAAATCCCTTAGAGACTCCTTTGCCACTAGCAAGTTTCTCAGCTAAGACTGAATTATTGTTGCCTTGGTTCTGGGGAATATTTTAATCATTCTGTCAGGCAAAACTGTCATCACCTTTGATAAGCAGAGCACAGCTCAGTTTTCAGTCAGAATGCAATGTCTCTTTACGTGAAATAAAGAAGTTCTCACCGTGAAGGAAGCATTACGAGGCTCCTCAATGGTCTCCCTCCTATCACAGGCTATGGAAATTTTTACCTTTTAGAGTGCTTCACTAACATTGCTCCAGTACTGCTTGTATAAAATAGGTGGTATTTACCAACAATTGCCTTCATTCTTGCATTTCTCTTTCCTAGAACTTCTCTGGAGCTACTATGATAATTCTATCATAACCTCCTACCAAATCGGTGCTATTAATCCAATACTTCTCAGCAAACAGCCTGTGAAAATATCCTTTCACAGCTCTGCCTAAGATCTCCCCTGTTGCTTGAATAAAAGAAGGTATTTGGAAATAAAAAGAATACCTCACACCCTGTAAAATGTGCTGCACTGTTGGTACAAATGTAGTACAGAAACATTATATTTTAAGATTTCAGCTGAACACTTTTGCAATGAATTTGCACTGACAGCCATTTTCAAAAATTGTCTACATAACTAGGGAAGAAAATACAATGAGTACAATGGGATCAAAAGCAGGAACTACAAACAAATCGAAACCAAAAAAGAGAAAAAGCCCTTTTTTTTCATCTAAATGATTAAATAAATTACAGGTTCTAGCAGCAAAAGCACATACAAGAAAGACCGAATTTCTCTTTGAGCTGTGTTTACATGCCCGTAAGATTTAGGAGACGTACTGGGAGCGAACACTGCTTCTGATGATGATTCTTCCCTACCATCTGAATGAACCTACGCTTGGTTTTCTAGAGAAGGGTGGCGTGGGACAGCACACAGCAAACCACAAGCCAAATGACCACAAAGATTCTGCTGTTCCAATGCAAACCTGAAAGCAAATGCATTTATCTTTGAAAACCTAATTCCCATTATTCAACGAGACAGCTTCCCTGCTGACTTGAAAACTAACTTCTGTAGGCTGTAAGGCCACACACTACTCAGATAGACATCACACATAGGAACACAATGTTAGAATAAGAAAATGGGCTGGTACATCCATGTACACAGCAAACCAAATGTGCCCAATTGATCAGATTTCCTTTTCCTGTATTTTCCTGGCTGCAGTCCCAAACTCTAACAACTATTTTGGGAATGAACTCAGTGATTCGTATCCAGGAGACTCAAAACTGTCTCAAAACTGTCCAATCTTTCAGGGCAAGTTTCGGTGAGTGAGTGAGTGTTCAAAACTAATCATTGTATTAGATTTTTGTATTAGAAATGACAGAGGGGCACTGGCACACTCTGGCAGTGCAGCAGGGAGATAGCTGTCTTCAAAGCCTGTAGACCTGATGAAGAGGAACAATTAAGGGGCAGGCCAGGCAGGATAAGTTCGGTTAAAATTTCAAAAAGAAAACTAAACTTCAGTTTCACTTTTCAGAGAATGAGTACTTGGTACTGTGCATGATGGACTTTGAAACCATGTGCTCCTAGCTTTTTTTTTTTTTTAATCAGCAGCTGAAAGGGTAACTACATGGCTAATCTCTCACACTTGCCACTTGTAAAAACAGATTTTCAGTTTGTATGCATAAACTCAAGATAGGGGGGTAGCCCAAGACAAAAACCACACGCAGTGCCTTTCATGCATGTTAGCCTGAATTATAAACAAGAGGCCGAAATCTCAAATGGTAAAACCAGGGGTTGCTCAGCTGGAGTAAATGTGCTTACAAGAGCTGAAGAGGTAGCTCAGTAACCTTGTTCGCAAGCATGAATTTGTTTAAATTCATCTTCAATACTTCCTACGAATTACACCCATTTATGCAATTGCACTGCATCTTAATGCTGTACAACAGCAGGCTGTTTTCAGAAATATTCCCAGATTACTGGCAGTGTTTGACCTCTTTGACACTTTTCACTTTCCTATCTTTTCCCCTCTAACACTGAAGAAATGCCAGATGAATAATTACAGTCCTGGACACAGCAGGACACAACTTTTTACATTTAAATACTTGTTTTATATTTCCACGTAGCCTGATTCCCCTGAAAGCTACGAGAGTGAAACTAGAGTGTCTTAGGAAAGAGGAGGCCTGGGGAGGATCTTCCTTTGTTTACCTGTGCAAATATATGGCCTGTACTGCTGCTGACGCACAGGTGAGGTTTTGGTTTTGTTTTCAACTTGTGGCCCAGATCTTACACACACAAATATGCAAGAGGAGTGGCAACTAACAGGAGATTACATTTATTTTTGGTTTCTTTTAAATGACTGTCAAATGCTCCAGGATCTGGTCATCGGGGTACAGGATGAGGACAAGACTTACTAGTGGCTACAAACCTTTTGACTTCATTCGTTATTTCATTACTAGTTATGAGTATTTTTACACTGAAATTAGTGCAGTACAATGCTACTTTGCTCGGCCCTTAAAAAATGTATACATTAATCAAAGAAGAGCCTTGATACATATATATTTTTAATACAATGTAAACTAAGCAGAAACCACAAAATCACCATTTCATGTATCTGAAACTGCCGGGTAAATTGCAAAACACACCAAAACTTGACACTCTGAGTGAAATCCCTGCATCTAATAAGGACGAATATATCCAGAAGACGAGACATATGGGTATGGATTTTGTGTGAAAATTAACTTCCTCTCTATGGATACACATTCTGGAAGATTCTGCCTTAAAAATGGAAAAATAAAATAAAATACAGATGAATGTTTTTACCTTGATATGCATCTTAGCTCTTTTCAACAGGCTGAGGGTGGTGTGCCTGGTGCTGTCCGGCCCGAGAGGCACAAGCTGTTTTAGCTGTTCCAAATATAGCCGGAGCTTAGCCCGCCTGCAATTATTAAAAATGAAGAGCGTTGTAGTACAGTTGCACTCGAATAGCACATCCTATATGCAAACACCATCTGTTTGCAGGATCTCTCTGCAGAGCTCGATTCCACAGTGGCTTCCTCTCCCCTCCCTTTGGCGAAGTTTCAGAGCAAAAGGTCACTTGAAATGTAGTAATGCTACTTGGCACATTTATGCAGTATTTTCATACCTATATTTCAAAGCAGTTTGCTCAGCCTGGCTATTCCCAACTTAAGGAAGGGGAAGTACACTCCGAGTAATTCAACCAAAGCTGCACACTGACTTCGAGGTTGAATAAAGAAGAAAAACACGGACTTCAGGGAGAAACCAGCTCCGGCCACACTGGGTCCTGCTTCTGCTTTGCAAGTGGTACTACTACTGCTCTCAGCAACCTCTCTCCTGTATTAACAACACCAAACCCATCAGCAAAGTATGGATCAAGAAGGTGGCATTTCTATAGACACTCCATTTCCAAGCATTTTGTTGTTTGTTTGTTTGTTTTAAATTTCTTTGAACTTCTTTGTATTTCTTAATTTCTTGCTTTTCTGTGCAACCTTACTTCAACTATCCAAAACAAAGCAGGAGTGAAAAAAATAACATTGTGTGAGTGTATTTCTACAGTTAAAACCAACAGAAAATCCCTCCTGTTTTTTGTGCATAATCCTGAACAGGAATCCTGACGAAATTACCTTTCAGTTTTACAACGAGATAGAAATAGATGCAGAAGCGCTTACATGAGCAACATCTGTACTATTTTCTTTCTGCCAGTCTGTTACAGATTGAACAAAGCGATGATCTGGAGCATGCCTACATCCCCCACAAAGCAGTCACAGTAAGCAAAGCGGATCACAAGTGTGACATGAATAATTATCTTTCTCAAATCTGCTATATGCTGTATGCATGAAGGAAGCAAAACAAACTGCAGGAAATTGAACGCTCCTGGTCAAGACTGAACTGTCTTTTGAACACTCAGTTCAGAAGAAGCATTCAGCATCAGCGTCTGAAGTGCCACTTAAGAGGATTTAATATACACTGATGACAAATTACACCTGTAATTGGAATGATTAGTGCGATATCAAGACAACCTGAGAATAAATGGGGGAAAAAATAAAACAAAGCAAAAAAGCTAATTAAAATTCAGTACTGTAATGACTACACATTTAGTTTTGGTTACCTATAAATCAGCAGTGTATTAGGTGGGAATTCAAAGAGCATTTCTATGAAATTATTAATTCTTTATTCAAGCCATTCAGGAGAAAAAGATTATTGGTAAAAATGCGATTCTCAAGAGAAAAGTAATGACACATTCTTTGTTTAGGCCTGGGGTTTGTTTTTAAATTCAAAGCTCTAAATTTAGCAATATAAAAGCTTTTATTTAACCAACAGCAACATGGACTGGGGTAAATACCCATGGAAGTAACCCCACCAGACCGCAAAGCACCCCTGTAACTGCTGATTTAAACTCAGACACTGACCTTTAAAATAGGTCCAAAAGAAAAAGTACCCCAATTAGGGACTACTGGTATCTGTACTGAAAACAGAGGTGAATTTTTCTTTCTGTGTCTATAGCCTCTACCAACTACCTGGCTTTTTCGTGTTTTAAATAAAAAACTTTCTTCAGGCACTAAATTCAATCAATCTTTTTGTTTTTTAAATGGCCTCTGAACACGCATGCAGCCATCTGCGTCACTCAGCACAACTTGGATGCAACTCTATTTAGACAGCTGACAGAAGTAGGGACTGAAGATAAAGGAGGACGTGGCAAGGAAGAGGACAAGAATAGCATCCAAGCAGTAAAGAGAGAGTTAAATACACGGAAATGGAACGATCAATGTGCTTGCAGTAGTTAGAAGTATTATAATGAACATACAGAATTGTTAATCTGAGATCTACTTGGTATTAATCCTGAAAAACGTTAATGGAGCCCGACTGCACACTGAACTTTTCAGCCTCTGTTGCTATTTGAAGAAAGTCTGCTTGCCACAGGGACAAAATCAGGTTTTAGTGCACTTCATTACCATCAGCTGGGAAATTAACAGAGATATTACCACAATCAGTGGGCAATGCCACGTGCCTTTTTAAAGCACTCATTCTTTTTATGTTATATGCAAACCAGGTAAAGCAGGACTTCACAGAACTGCTATGAAGCGCATGTGACCGAAGCTAATAAGAATATTTTAAACAACCAATGAGAAGAATTAAAAAGAGCTAAATATTAAAAAAAAAAAAAAGAATGCTCTAAAGCATTTGCAGCACTAGCAACTGTCAGCACTAAATGTAATAAGCACATCAGCTAGAAGACCTATTCTAACTTCACTTTTTTTTTTTTTTGGTAGGGGATTTTTTCTTTCATTTATTCACTCAGCACCTATGAAACCATGAAAGATTTTAAAGCATAAGCACGTAGATCTTTACATAAGTATAGGCATGTTTATGTGGCTAATTCATACATCATAGCACAAAAGCATAATCAATGGCATGGATTAGGGAAGTAACAAAAAACAACCAGCCCATCACAATTACTAGAGTAAATATCCCCATGTTTTCCAGTTTACACATCATAGAAAAAAAACTGTAAGAATGCCAGAAAACATTTCAGGCGTGTTATGGTAACAGATCACACCATCAGCAGCAAGGGACCCAAACTTCACGGCAGGTAAGCTGTCACGTACAGGATCTGCCAGCACTAACTTCCCTCTTTTACTGCACGGAACCGACTGCTCTCTCTCCTCGGCCGAGGGGAACCACCCAGAAGGCAGCCACAGAGGTAATCACAGCCTGAGCTGCTTTGTGTTTCGCAGATCACGCCACGTACTCCACCTAGAAAATAAGCCGCCCGGTCCCAGAGGGACAGGGGAACGGTCTCCCTGCATGAGATGCGGTTCAAGTGCACTAATTACACTCTGCTCCAGCTTCAAAACCCGACACGATCGCCCACACCACGGGTGATGTCAGGCCAGTAAAACAGTGCCTATAAAAGTGTGCGTTTTCCCCACCTTGTGCGGATGCACAGAAATATCCCCCTTGTCGCTGCTCCTGAATTTATCCAAGGTAAGGATCTATAAACAGCCGCCCCAAATCTGCATCCTTGAGCCATGCAGCAGGAGCGAGGTGCCGAGCTGGAGCAGGTGAGCCAACACCAGAGGGACCTGTCTCAGACTGGCTATGTCTGCTTTTTGCCAGTAGACACAGGGGTCTCGGATGTTCAAGGCTTCCGCATCTTCCCTGTGCATGAGCTCACAACATGGTCCCATGAATCTACATTATAGCTCTTCAAATGCTTAATAAAAACGAGTTACTAACCCCACAGATTTGGTCAATGCTCCACAGGAGCAGCCACACCGGGTGGTCCACCACTTCCACATAAATGATGAAGTCGCTTGCTGACAGCTACGGCAACGTCTGCCAACTGGGACTCCTCTGAACTGGTTTTGACTGGGCACTACTGGTCAGCACTTCCGAACGGACAGCAGGACAAACCCTGCCACACCACAAGGTGTGGGTCAGAGGAGCTGCGCATCAGGCCTCTTAGAACCACAGAATCATTAATTTTGGAAAAGACCTCCAAGAACGTCTGGTCCAACCGTCCCCCTACTACCAATGTCACCCACTAAACCATGTCCCTAGGCATCATATCCAACCTATCACAGAATCATTAAGGTTGGAATAGCCCTCCAAGATCATCTGGTCCAACCACCCCCCTACCACCAGTGTCACCCACTAAACCATGTCCCCAAGCACCACGCCCAACCTTTCCTTGAACACCCCCAGGGACGGTGACTCCTCACCTCCCTGGACAACCCATTCCAATGCCTGGCCACTCTTTCTGAGAAGAAACGTCTCAGAATTTCCAACCTGAACCTCCCCTGGCACAACTTGAGGCCATTCCCTCTTCTGCTTCGTCACCCGCAGGCGCCCAGCTGGGAAGCTGAGGCCTGCCTCAGGGCGCTCCGCCACCCACCACAGGACAAAGCAGAAACCCAGTGGTGCTGGCAGCTTCCCCACACGGGCACATCCACCAGAGGTTCATCTGAAGACCACTCACTGCAGTCCACAGAGACTCCACTCTAGTGCTCAACCACGAAAAGGCAGGAGAAACGCTGGCCGCTCAGTTCACCACGTCTCCCAGACAGGCTGCCACGCAAAAGCAAATTAAGATCTTTGACTCGAACCATTTTCAAAATTGCAGTAAATGCATGTGAAGTAATAGTCAAAAAGCTTCTCCATATGTGCGAAATCCCGGGTGCAAATGCATTTTAACAGAGCAAGAAATAGAATACTACACTACATAGGGGGGGAAAACGAAACAAAAAAGCCTATTGTTCACACTGGATAATCTTAATTCCAAGAAAACTGCAACAATTCCAAGAACTTCCTACAACTACTTGATGGGTGGTTGCAACGGGAACAAAATACTCTTCAGTAAGGCCAAATAATATAATAAGAAGCAATGGTTGTGAATTGGGAGCTTCAGGATGGTCATTAAGAAACAAATTTTTTACAAGGGCGGTGGTGCACAACTAGAATGGGTTGCCCAGAAAGGCTGCAGAAATGCTGTCCTCAGAGGTTTTTCCAAGATTCACCTAGACAAAACCACAGGTCCCTCCAATCGACATTTCGGTGATCGTACAAATCAGAGTGCTTGTAAAGATGTAGTGTTTGACTCAAAAAATTGGCCCCACAAACAAAAATGGTGCACTTAGAACTACGCCAATCCAACCCAATACAGTGCTGTAGGCTTGTCGAGTGACCTGATCCACCTATAGTCTTTCCACATGGGCTCTCCATAGCTTTTTTACATAGCACAATGACAGAAACAGCCTCCAGACAGTCAAAAAGCAGATAGCTGCAGCTGCACATCTCTCTGATGGCAATAAAGAAACAAAAGGTATGTTTCCTAAACCATGCAAGTACAAATCTAGAGCCCCTATTTGGGGCCCGCTGTTCAACCCACCGATCTACACAAAGCCAACTGGAAAAGCAAAGCTTTCCTTTGGCAAATACATGTCCCAAACAAGCTGCTTTTTCCTCAGTGTGGCATGCCTCAGCCAGGCCTAAGCAAAATTAAATGGCCACGGACGCTTGTGACAGCTTACAGGGTGACACTGAAAAATCCTGTCACGTCCGTGCGGGACGGTGGCAATAGCGCTGGGAAGGTGTGCTTGTCGATCCCGCTGCCTTGGCTGGGGAAACCCCCGTGGACAAAGTTGCTGACAGCCTTCCACGTGTTTATGACAGAGAGCACAGGGCAGGCATGTTCTCTGAGCTGCACCCGAAGACATAAACAGCAGTTCCTGCTCTTGACATTGTGCTGCGAGGGCCAGACATCACTTGCAGAAAGCATCCAAATGGCAATGCTCATGCATGATTTCTCAACAAGCATGGGCAAGAGCATAAAATTCAACAGAAACAGGTCGAATTCCTGACATGTCCACCTGGTGTATCCTCAAGGTCTCAGTCCCCCTCCTCCCCAGGCTAGAAGAGCGACTCTCTCACACGTACTCATTCTCTTGTTGACTCAACACTGGCTGTAAAAGGGAAGGCCCAACTCTATCAGCAAAGTTTGCTGTCCCATGGGAGGTCCTGGAACTGCCTTATCTGCTCCACACCCTCTCACCCCTACCAGGGGATTGCCCAGTCACGGCACGGAGCTGTCTTGGCCATACTGGGAGGTGGCTTAGAGCTGCACCTTCTCCAGCTGTTGGGCAGCAAGGATCTGAAAGGCTGGCAAGAAACAGCTAAACGTCCATATTCCCATACTGCACATACTCAGTTTCCCTGAGCTAGACAGGGCACTGTCCACTCCACTTTGTTTCAACACCCTCAGCCCAACCATCGTGTACTACTGAGGCATGTATGGGCATGAAACAACACTCGCCTCACAAGAAGGCCCAAGTTGTGCTTTCTGCAAGATGTTTTCAATGCTAAAAATGCTTGCACGGCTGAACATGTGTCTGTATTTCAGATGTCCCAAATTTAGTCTACTAAACTAAGCTGTGTATACAGGGGGTTGACATACTCTCAAATCAACTGCTAAATATACTTGCTTGGTGATGTTCTGCAAAGAAAAGGACACAGTACATCAAACATCCAAATGACATCGAAAATGCAATCGTTAAAAGCTGCACTAGTGAGAACAAGAGCTACATTTGAAATAATGCAAAAATTAAAAATTCATAATTTCTGTACTTTAACCACTTAAATCCAAAAACCAGACAGCCTCAGACCCTATCGTAGGATAAATTCTGTCCTACCCCACAAGTAAAGCCCCCTGAGTTTTTAATACAAGCACCCTCCCCACGCACACACTTCAAAGAACATAAACCTATTACAGGTAATGGGAGCAAAAATTTTGAAATGAATCTAGAATTAGCAATATTATTACAAACTGGACAGAGTTACCGAAGCATTTCAAATTCCTCCTCTCGTGTTTCGCATTTTTTTCCACATTTAAACCTATCCTGCTCCTGGTGCTGTGCAATGAAGTTAATATACACAGGTTTAAATATAGAGCAGTTACTAAATCTTTCATTGTTGCATAATGACTATGTAATCTGGATTAATAACGTACCTAGGATAAAGTCAGAGAAGAACCTCTGCACCAAAAATTCACTTCTGGAGCCAAATGTTCTCCAGGTGCTCTGTGAACCAAAAGGGTTTGGGCTGAGCCCACAGCTCCAGGTCAGAGACCCCTGCCATAATCTAACTGTTGTGTTTTCTCCCTAAAGAATGGTGGTTTTATCTCCATACCAGACATGAAATTCAGCATAAAATACAGAAGTGAGCTAACTGCAGTCGTATGATGCTTGCGTTTTTACAGGAAGACTCTTCACAGTTTTATTTACGAAAACCCAGCACCTGTGTATGGGGAGTAGTAAAGTTTTAGTCACAGAGAATCAGCAAATCAGGATCTTTCGCAACTCTTATTGGTCATGATGAATACAGACAGAATTATTATTCATATTTTTATCATCACTTGTTTTTTAAATATGGAGACCAGCATTAAACTTCAGCGTTCACCTGACATGAAGGTAAAATTATACAGACGATCTGCCTGCACGCTGACCCCAGTGCCAGCTCCTTTGTACTGGAGCCCGCCACAAGAAGTCAGGATCTCTTCAGAGCTTCAGCTCTTTTCATTTTATGCACAATCACACTTGAGCGGTGACAAAATTTTGCTGCAAATGGCTTTAATGGTACCGTAAATGAAATGTTCTCATGTCGTTTTCTATATTCATGGTATCGTGGCCGTACATACAATATAGGTACACAAGTAATTATATTCTCTGCTCTGCTTAGTATGTGGGAATACTGACTTAGACATGCCTTACTCCTCCTTAAGCTAATACTTTTCCTGAAGTATGTGTCAGGAATGATATTATTTACAGATCTACAATACTTTTTGTGAGCTACCAAAGATAATCCTGTACCAGTTAAAGGACGTGTTCACAAAGGTATTTCGAGAGATTATACCTAAAACTTAAATCATAAGAAATAATAGAAAATCATAGAAAAAAATTGTTCTAGGTAAACCTGTTTATTAATGGTATTTACAGCATTTTCAGTATCTTCAGAAAGAGATCAAATACAGTGGAAGATAACAACCCTCCACTGAAGAATAAAATCCTGTCTTTTCCATATTTATTTCAGTCAGAGACAGTTTGAATAATTTTTTTTTTACTCTACAAAAGGATACCTCAAACATATATTCCTTTTTTCAAAAGAGGGTCATATTCAAGCAGCACAAGCTACTTCAACAAATTTACTTGAGTGAAAAGGAAATAAAACCTCTTAGTATTAAAGCACTGTACCATGGCAAGGCACCCAGTGTGCTGCACTTGGACATTCTGATTGCTTCGAGACGTGTGAAATATTTGCTCACAGCTCAGTGCCTCAGAGTCAAAACCAGAAAATTCAGCGGTGTCCTTACAGCAAACTTCTTTGGTTCTTATTATACAAGGAAAAAATAAACCAAACATCAGTGGTCTGTAATGGATGCACTTTTCTTTTATTGAATTAAGAACAAAATGCTGAAATTTGTGCTGCAGGTGAAGATTCGTAGAAGGTTTGTTCCAAATATATGTATTTTTTTCTCTTTGTCCAATACCTCACACAGGCCTCTGAAACTAAATTCAACAGTGAAGCACGGGAAGGTACTGGGGAAACAAACAGATGCAAAAAGCTCTGAGTTGCCTAATCAAAGTGACTGTTAGTGGATTAAATGCAACACCCTGCCTTGTTTACTTCAGCATTTTCTATGAGTTTCACACTCTACACAGATTTTCAGAGTCCCAAATATTTTTGTGCATGTTTCTCTACACTGAAACTCACCAGATAGCTCTAGCAGCCAGGTAGTTGGTGGCCTTCAGGTACTTCACTTGCCTACAAAGGCAACGGCTGCAAGTGTACCTTAAAATCATTACCTTTGAAAGAACCAACGTTGTTGTGAACTTGGTCATCCACAAGTTTTCATGTGAACACCTGTTAGAAGTGAGTGGTGATGGTCCTAACTCTTGCACTAATGGGGACAGAAGAAAATGTCTGCTGCCCCTGACAAAGCTTGCCATTTCCATGTTTTCTGCATTTTATCACTCTGAAGCATTCATACTGCCTTTTATTTACTTTCACTGAGTGTCACTTTGGCCCGCTTGCTGAGCCAAGACTACACACTTTTAACTTTGCTTTTTACCTTCAAAAAGCTGCAGATTGTTCACTTTTTAGAATATATGCAAGCACCAGACCTATTCCTACATCTTCTAGCAAGTGTAATTTAAAGGAAATATCTGCAATACCGCAAAGGTATAAATATTTGGCCCCCTAAGCAGCGTGCAGAAAGCTAGCTGGGGACAGGTGGATACTGGTTTATACTGGGAGGTTCTTGACTGCTGACAGAGAGAAAGAAATCTTGGTGCCCAAGTTGTCCTCTTCTCTTCTTCCTCCTTTCCCTGTCCCCCCAGAAGCTCCCTGCTGGGTACAGCAGTAGGAGCACTGGGTGACATCGATATTTCTTCATCTCTCAGGAAACCTACAAGCAGCTTTCAATGCTCTTGCACTGGAGTTTGCCACTGGAGGGTGTGCTGTGGAGGCCAGAGTACCCCAATAAGACAGGAGCAAGGTTGGAAAAACAACAGGAGCTCCTGGGGCTCACTTCGGGCTGGAACAACCGTGTAAAGCAGCAACCTGGGCAGCACTGGTGTGAGGCCCAACCTGAGCCTCAGCAGCTGGTGGCTGGCATCTCCCACCCCAAAGCTCTCCTCTGCCTCACCAGGCCCCAGCATGGCCCCTTCTCTGCGGCCCGTCCACTGCTTTTTGTCCACCAGCGGGTGCCAGAAACGGGACCTGAAGTACCAGGACCGATGCTCACCTCAGCAGCCAAGCTTGCCCCTTGCAAGGCCCTGGGTGTCCCTGGACTCAGGCTGTCCCTTCAGGAGCGTCTCCCACAGCAGCAGCAGAGCATGAAACATCCCGGAGTCACACTTTGCTTTGGCCAGCAGAAGAAATAAAAAGCCCTGCAGTACATCTAGTGCCTGTTACCATCATACTCCTCAATCTTCTCCCACTCAAGCACTCCTCCTGCCGCAGTGACGCGCAGGAGCTGTCATGGAGGCGTGTGAGACGTGACATTGGTGTGTGCCCCTGCCGGCGCCATCCCACCTCACACACACCCCAGTGCCCGAACTGCCTGCAGACTGACCCCACAAGAGGACAAAACCAAAGCGCAGCGCTGGGTTTCCCACCGGCTTGTTTTCTTCATGGCGGGCTGGCAGGGGAGTACGCCACATGCAAGGCAGCACGGTGTGAGCAAGGGACACCAGCAACTCTGACTGGTACCAGTTTTAGCTGCTGGGGAACCACAGCCTCAGGACTGACATCTGACCACTCTCGTCTCCTCCCGTGTTTTTCCAGTGCTCCTCCTCCCTGCAGTCAGGCTTGGCTTTCACCAGTTCCCCCAGGATTCAGCCCACTGTCGTAAGCTGCTCTGTTTTGAACAGCAGCCACGGAAGGTTTAACAGCCCTTCATTGTCTCAGGTCTCCGAGATAAGTAACAGAAACATGCAGAAATTCGAGATGTGCTTCTCGGAAAACGTCAATAGGAATTTACAAGGGATATACAGAGATTCCCAAAAGCATCCCAAGCAAACAATGGCAGCTGGATGCCATTTGCCTTCCCTGGATGGTTACCACCTCAAAGCTACACGTAAAGGATTTCCCCATCCTCTGACCAGAGGCAATGAAATCTCTGACCTTGCAAGAATCTGAGGCAACAGAAACCAAACATTACGGTAACTGCTGAAATCATCTGCAGTAAGTTTTCACCCTTGTATGGATTTTTTTCCTCAGTTTAAAAAAAAAGAGATTCTAACCTAGTACTGTAGCCTTCAAGGTTGTGCTCACCCATAGAGAACAGTTTTCTGTATTTTAAACCTTCAAAGTCAATGTCAAACAAGTGTGAATAATTCTTACACCTACAAAAAAAGGAATTCGTTTCTAATGTCTTCTGTTTTTAGCCCTGGTATCTGCTGATTATCTTTTAACATTTACCTCTCAGATGCTTGTGAGCAGTAGCAAGAGGTATCGCATAGTGCAACGGGCTTAGCATCACATCTGCCACATCTGCGTAATACAGGCAGATGAAAAACAGTGCCTTGTGGGGAAACGCACAAGTGACGGCAATACATTTGTACATACTTGAAAATACAGTCTACAAAAAAAATCAGCCTTGTTTTCATTAAATTTATTAAATAGTTTTTTTCAGCCAGCCTTATACTTGTTTGTTTCACACATTATAATGCACACATTGCAACTTAGTAGTCCTCCTAAATTAGACCTCTCAAATCCATCTGTCTTACTGGCACTCAAGTTTCTTACACTACACTACAGGGAGACTTCAGATCTGAAGTTTGTCTGTTACCTCAGAACAGCGATAGACCAAATTAGATAAGCAAAGTGTCACTGCAAGATCAGACCACTCTGGTATCAAGCGGTTTTAATTCCCACTTGAAGTTACATAAGATACACACGTACTTACACACAGTCCCTCTGAAACCCCAAAAGTGGATCACGGGAGCAATGCTGCCCTGGTCTTTGCGAGCAGTGGAACACAATATTCCGTCCTGCACGGCAAATCCAAGCCTCCTGCCACAGGTTTGCAGTCCTACAACAGGCATGCTTTCCTTTGCTACCGTTCCCAGAGCTCTTGTCAGGAATTTCTTGAGGACTGCAGAGCACAGGTTGAAGAGAACTGAGCTTACTGAAATACGGAAAAACTCTGTTATCACCAGGGGTTTGCACAAGCGGAGGGGAACGGGATAACTGTGATTTTCCATAAATCAACAGCTCGCCAAAAGGTGGTTTAAGAGGACAGATACCCCCACCAGCAGCTCTGGGAGCACTTACATCCCTCACCCACCAGGACGAAGGTGCAAGGTGCAGCGTGGCACCGCACAAGCTACGCGGTCACCAGCCGACAACACCCCAGCGCAAGTCACTGCTTACAAATCAGCCCATGGCTTCAAACCGGCTTTAATTATCAGACTGTTTCCCCACATCAAAATGCTAAGCAAGAACATCGTGTCTCAGGACAGTTGCCAACAGGAAGGATCTTCAAAAAAAAAAAAAAAGCGGGGGTGGGGGGACGACAGTGCTTAGAGAAGCCTAGAAAAGTCGAGCTTTAGCACAGCGCTAAGCAAGAGGAGCACAGCACGAGGCCTACCAAGCTCCTTCTGCCTCATTTTAAACCTCCCTAAAGACCTAGTTATTTCATACGTATGTCAAATGTGTTCAAGAATTATTTTTTTTACACCACTGTATGATGCCAAATTAAAGGAGAGGCAAGTCAGGCTGAATTATTTTAGCTAAATTAAAAACACGCATTGCCTTCACACGCTGAGCGCGAGGTCTTTGGATGGCAGACAGCTGTGACTGGATGGCCTCTGCCTGCCTGAAGTCAAACGGAGAGTGTGATGCCACAACATCAGGAACACTGGACACCTGTGGTTGCCATTTTACTGTCTGTTATATCCATATGAAAAGGAAAAACCCAGTGACCAGTGTGACCCTAAGGGCCATCTCTAGCCTGACAAATGCCACAGGAGCCCCGCCTGGCATCAAAGGCATGAGACACCACAAGAAACTACAACAATTCAGACGGCGCTTTTAAAACCTATTTAGAGTTAAGGCAACCATATCTCCATTTAGGGACCCAGACAATCACTTTCTCCTTCTCAGAGGTAGGAAGCGTTAAGTCTGACTCGGAAATTAAGTGAATTAAGCGTCAGAAATGGGTGTTCAGTGCGTTTCTTACTTCTGTTTTTGCTTGTGCTGATACTTCCTCAGCACCTGCCTCTACCAAAGCTTCACAGCCATCTTAGAGTAGCAAATGGCGGATGCTTGCGCATGAAGGAGCAAAGTTAATTTGCTTTTAGGGGAAGGAGCCGGTGGGTACTGCTGCCTTTACTGCTGTAGACCTCCGAGATGTCCTCCAGCGAGGAACCTGGGGTGTCTTCTCATCCCTGCCGGAGACAGCAGGGTGCCTGTTCCAGCCAGCCCAAGACAGGCTCAGGCCCCAAGTGAAAACACCAAAGGAAAAGAAGAAAAGAAGTCACCCTGAAGTAAATAATAACAAACATCCCCAAACATCTCGCTGTACGCCTCAAACTCTGTCACTGACACCTTGTAATTAGAGGTGGATAGAAAAGACTGAACGTAGATGCATATATAAACAAATTTAGGGGAAGAATTAAATACACCGGCTGTAATTAAACATGGTCTGTTCCAAGACTACAACAAACCAGAAGCTCAGCAACACTTACATGGTGTTTTTCCCCAAAACAGTGGCCCAGAATGGTGTCATGGGACAGTGGAGGGTTGCAGCTATCTGACAGCCCTGCCTCAGAGTTTAGCTTTAGCTTGCCACAGCACAGATAGTGCCTTGTTTATAATATAATTTCCGTTCTATTTCCTTTTCCATTGAGCAGCACAAAGCTGATTGTCTCTGTGCCAGACAGGGGACAGTTGAGCAGAATATGAAAGCAATCCATTTTGAGACGGTAAGGTATGGCACAGCTTTTCACAACTCTTCCCCTTTCCTCCTTCCTCCTTCCCCACAAAATTCAGCCTGGATTTCTTAAACGCAGCGTTCTGAAATTATCTGGCAATAAAAGGAAAAACCTGAAGTTTGGACCCACTTGCCATGGGAGTATGTAAATCCAGGCAATGGGAACCGAGACACCTGCCAGTCTATTTCGAATACCTGTGAGCACCCAAACCCAATAACTGCTTCTAGCCAAACACACACAACCAGCTCCCAAATTTCCCTATGAGAAATTATTTGCTCCACCCACGGTGTGTTTATTTCAGCAGGCAACACGACAGCACTCACCTATCGGGATTAAGTCAGCTTTCTTAGGGGAATTACAGGGTTTGCTACCTTCATGTTTTGTAAACGCCAACTAACGTGGTAGGTAGGACAGTGTCTGTGCCACTGATATTTGCAAACGCTGACAGTCCTCCCGACTTTAATAGCAACTGCTGAGTTCTGACAGCGACTACATGCCAGGCAGGCCCTTATTTAGCAGCTTGTATCTTCATTTAGTTACCTAAATGGAAACAGCCACGAAACAAAGGCAGATAGATTTGTTAGGCATTAATCCCAGGATGCCTATTGGGAGGACAGGACTCACAAATACTTCTCCAGGCTTTTAGAGACATTTCAGTACATTGAGAGGCAGCCTCTGTCTCCTGAATCTTTTGCATTCTTACCATTAAGTTAAAACCTAATCCAGGTTTTCTTAATGTAGGGCATGTAGCCCGTGACAAGAGTTATTAAAGTTAGGAACATTGCAACAGATGACCTCATGTACATCCAAACCCACACCTCTCCTGTATCAGCTGTGTCAATCTCCTCACGCTACGTAATTAGTTATGCTAATTTGTGTAGAAAAAGAAATTGTGTAACATAAACGAGGATTAAAGAGACGTACTAGCCACTCGCAACCTTTGGCAAGTCCTGCCACTCCGCTCTACCCTCACGGGACGCGCACACAGCTCAGCATACACGGCTCCTATCTCGGAACACAGCACTCCACGAAATCCCAAAACAACCTCTCCTTCCAAAAATAGGAAGAGCCTTAAGAGACGAAAAAAGGAAAATCTTACCCGCTCTTGTGAGCTGCACTTTTTAGGACAAGGAAAGTCTGGATCACGTGTGTGGAGCTTTTGGTGGTTTTGGTTGTTTGTTTTTCAAAAAGAGGCCCAAATTCAACTGCTGTGAAGGAAGAGCATTATGCTTTTTTATGCTTATGATCCACCAGCTAAATGTTCATGCTTAGAGCTTCCAGAACCAGAACTGCACGCTCTGTAGCCATCCAAAAGTGCTATGGGGTCTGGCCAGGCTCAGATGCGGGCACACACAGCTCCTGCTGATCCCCCTGAGCTGAGCGCAGAATTGGGCCAACAGCCTGCCTTACGCTACCCCACCACGTGCATCGAGGAAAAAATAGAGTGGGAATTAATAGACCTGTGAAGGAATTCCAGGCAGTAAATCGAAGCCACGGACTGTTACGCTGGCAGAGAGCGAGAAAGGAAGGCGGCACAAGGTGCAAGAGGAAAGCACGTATTGTTCCATTCAGAAGGCACCGTCTGAATTTGGGACCAGGCCACATTATACCCAGTGCAAAAACAGTGTAAGCATCCAGTGGAAAGGATTTAAAATAGAGCTAGAGGTGCCGACACAGCATGGAGGGGATGGAGCAAGAAACAGAATACCATCACCTCCTGCAGTCTAGGTTGCTCCCTCAGTGTCTATCTTGACCAGAGATGCTGGGTCACCAGAAACATTGTGCTCAGAACATGCCTGGGAGAAAATAACCCTCTCTCCTGGAAGTTTGGTGAGTCCTGAGCACAGAGCTCATCGTGCCTTAAACAGCCGAGCCACGCTGCTGGCTTGTGGGTGCATTGTGACCTCTGCACACCGTGGTAGGCACCGCTTCTGCGCTCTCAGTGTTCGCCTGTGGGCTCCCACAGACAGGACTGGTTGGGATTCAGTCGAGGATTCCCATCGTGTTACGCAGGACTAGCTCCAGAAGCCAGCTTCTTAAAGCCCATTAGCTGCCTGAATACCTTAAGCAAATAAATAAATAAATCGAGTTGCAGTTTCCTTGCTCAGCTGTAACTAAGCAAGCTTAAAAGGAAAAACATTTTTTTCCATATCTGGTTCAGCAAATCTCCTCCAGTTAACAGAGCAGTCACCAGCGGGCTTCTCTCCCCCTCTTTGCAGGGTGTAAGCACCTAGCTGTTGTCTGTACAGTCCTGAAGCACCTGGAAGCCTGCCCCATCGCTCTCTGATCTGTACAAGAGCCACCACTATACCATGGTGGATAAGAACTGGTCCTGTCAATTAGCAGATGCTGAGAACGTAAACCACCTCTCACACAGCCCATTAGAGGCAGACACACAACGGGCTCATGTTTGGAGAGAGAGGGACGAACAAACGCAAGTGGAAAAAACGCGCGCACTTGGTTTCTCGCCCATCTGCCTTCTGCTCGCTGCTCGTCTGGCCAGGAAGCACGAGGCATTTTGGAGCCCGAGCCCATACATAGGCCCTGTAGCACAGAGCCTACTTCAGCAGGAAAAAGGACAGGACAATTTGGTCAAGAGAGTACTTTAGTCCGTTTTTCATTGCTGAATAAAAGCTTTGCCCAAAGCACGAGGATGTGTGTATGTCTGACACCTGGAATATAACTTCCTTAGCAGCCTGATTTCCAAGCTTCATCAGCTTAATGCACTCCTCCCTTCCAGAAGGGCAGTCTACGTGGGAAAGCTTTTGTCGGGAGCGTGTAACCTACGTCACATTGCTGTGGGCCCCGAAAAGACAATACTTCAGTGCACAGGCATTTACAATAGCTATTGCAGCACGTCGCGCAGGGCGAGTCACAGGTCCTGACATCTGCTGAATACCGAGAGACGGGGAGAAGGTGAGGGAAGAGCAGCACCGCAGTGCGAAGCTCTAAACCTTCTGATTCCTTTAATTCCATGGATTCATCAGACTCAAACATGGGACAACTCAACAAAACCACAGGATTCAGTTTTTCAGTTCTGTGGGTCCGGTTCTTTGAAGACTTTGCTAAACAAGCTCCAGCAAAAAAAACCTGCTTATAGCAGCTTAAGACACAAACCCCACCACATGCTTTGCTCCTCAGTTGGAAGCCTGAGGTTAAAGTTTGGGCAAAAAGGGTTTGAGCCGGCTGTGGCAACACCATTCATTCACTTGACCGCTGCAGGTGGGATCCTCCAGGAGGCAGACGCAGCCTGAAGGGGAGCAGGTACCTGAACCATGGCTCCTGCCTGCTCCCAAAGGCAATTCAGCCTCTTAAGACACTACCTGCAAAGGTATCTTTATTGCAATTCATCTGGAAACCTCTTTACACCGACCAGATGGCGTAGAAAGTCTTTTGCTTGGTGGGAAATTAACAGTATGGAGGTTAAGTTCTGCTACTAAGCCCAGGTGGTTGCCCGAACTAACGTAGCAGCCACGTATGGGGACGGTTTGTGTATAATCTGCACGCGTCCTAGCGATGGCAGCAGAGGTTACAGACCCATTACAACAATGATTTCTGTACCAGGTCAGCAAGACCCATCCAGTTCAGCAATCTCTGGGCAGCAGCAGCCAAAACTGGATGTTAAGGAGAAGCATTAAACTGACAAAGGAGTGAAGTGTGCTGTTCTGTACTGCAAATTAATCCCGTCGCTCACAGAAGCGATCCCACCCTCCCTGAGCTGGCATCAGGGCGTGCCTGTGACAGGCAGCTGGATCAGGACAAGGAACCGGCTGAAAAAGCAAACTTCCCCCTTCCCTGCCACGTCAGGAGGCAGCAGGACCACCAGCAGCCGGGCTGGATTAAGCTCACGATGGCAGCCCAGCAACAGGACACGTAGCGGGTGATCCTTCTGGGGAAGCAGCCTCGCGTCCTCAGCCTCCAGCGGGCACTCAGGGGATTTCCTGAGCCAGCAGCCGCACCGTAACCTCGCAACAGGATGGATCGATGCAGTTGTATCTTTTATGCTGCACAACGGTACCAGCTGTGATGGCAATCTGCGATTTGGAAAAGGCAGCTTGTAATAAAAATAAACACTAAGTGTTGTTTTGCTATGCTATTATTTCAGTGACCTTTCAGTTCTGTATCAAAACCTCCAAGTTTATCAGCAACTGGCGATCGCACCCTTTTTATTAACCCTGCCATTTAGTAACACGAAGAACCACAGACAGAATTTCGAGACCACTCTCTATGCACTCTCCAAACTCAAAATAACCCTAATGGGGGAAATTAATGTAACGTAATCGTGAATGTAATTGTGCTCCCGGCAAGCTCATCCGCGCTCCTTTCATGAGAACCGATGATCTATTAGAACTTAACTTCAGAGGCACCTACTCTTATTTATCAGCTAATGCTGCACGTCATAATTCTTCCGTCAAAATACAGATATTTAAGCAAACCCTCTATTTATATACAGGTATCTGCTTCATACACATGATGGTGCAATATAACAACATTTGCCTGGCAAGATTTTGGGTTTAAGGACTGCCCAAAGCACTACACAGAACTCAGGAGCACATTACCTTCTGCACGCATGGGAACACACTGTCACTCTCCCCCTGATCAGCACCATAAAACGATATATATTGGGCTGTATACAGAAAACCGTATATATTGGGCTATATTACCCATTTCAGGAAGGATTGTTTTCTTCTACTAGAAGGTGCTTGCCGTGAAGATGCTGCAGTGCTGGGCACCGCCGTGTCCATTTGCCCAGCGACATGAACCAGCACCCTCTTCATTACATTCCCAGTGCCTCCCAGGGATTTACTGTCTTCAGGAATGCACACAGGATGATTTCTACCACTGCTGATCCACCCCTTTCCCCCCTTCTTGATTAAAAACTGAATAAAACTCAGAGTTTATAATAAAATCGGCTTGGCAGAGGCAGGAGATAACTGTCCATCCAGATCAAGCCTCACCGCATTCACCCAGCCAAACAAGTTGCCAGCTTGGGGACAGCAACACGTGGCCTGCCCATTTCGAGGAACACTACAGCAGATGCTTTTTATTAATTTCCTCACTAACTCTGAAAAGCTGTGCTTTAAAACCATCCAGTTTCGTGAGCTGTTTTCAAAGGCTTTGCCATCAGAAGGACAAGATCTTGACCATGCAGAGCTCCTCACAGCCAGGCAAAAGGAGTGGAATCGCTCTGTCAGAGATGCCCGAAGTGTCAGCCCCAGTGCTCCTGTTCAGGACTCCCCCTGCTTTGGACAAGCAAGGACGCAGGGAAGCACCACGTCCTCCTGCAGTCCTGCACGAGCTGCAGGGACAAGTCCAACACGAAGAGCAGAGGGCAAATGACTCACTGCCTTCATGCCGCAGTGATCTCAGTGCAATCTTGAGAGGGCCATACCTCGCTTTTTCACGACTTAGTTTCAATGAATGCAAAGAAACAAGATTACGCCGTGTCGTTTTAAGACGCTCCGGTCCCCTAGGGGTTCTTGTTTTTACACTGGGAAAGCTGAATTCCTCGGTATAGCTGTCAGGTTAGATTGACTGAGAAATATCCGTGCAGAAAGTCATGATTACCGACGCACTTGCTATTTACATTGCTCACTGAAAGCTTACTGATACAATGCTCTGGCTAGAAACATAAAAATACATGTATATTATCTGTTGTATCATCAGAAACTGGTTAAATTTGAGTGCTGTTCTGATTGACATCCCTTCAAGTATTAAAATATCTTCTAGAACATCACCTTTCCTTGGGACAGATTTCTTTCCTCCCTGCTTTTTACTTAGGGTGGGTTTCTGTTTCACAGTTCTGAGATGCAAACCTTAATCACAGCAAACCAAAACAGGACTGCCGCCACATGGACAACTCCTTAGAGTGTCACTGTAACAGACCACATCCAAGTTCTGTATCCTGTTGAGAGTAAAATCAGAGAGAAAGGAATTTTACATACAAACTGCTAACAAACACTTGACTGTAGTTTTAGTCTTAAGTCTACCACTTAACGAAGAGTTTTTGCTGGAAATTTGTCTCTGTTTCCATTTGTCTTCCTCTGAGCATCCCCGCAAGAGCGTACAGATGACTAGCCCAGCAGTAGAAGATGCAAATCGAAGTAGTGGTGCCAAACAGCACCACCTGCACTCACAGAGAAAGCAACTGCTGACGTCAAAGTCAGAGATAAAACCTCCCATGAGCAACACAGACGCAGAACGTGGAGCGGCACCGTGTACCCACAGATGGCTACGAGGCTCTCCGGTTAGCGCCAGCTCTGGCTACCCTCATCCAGGAAACAAGGGCCCCGTAAAATGAAAAACATTTCCCTGCCCTCCGGCTCGCAGCCCACGTGAGGGCCGGGGCCAGGAGGAGGACGTGAGCAGCCATCTCCTCGCCTCCTCCCCGTCGAGCTCCTGGGAGATAACCAGGCACACCTCGGCCAGAAGCGTCGCGGCTGGGCTGACTCAAAGGCGCTGGGGCTGGGAAGGATCCACCTCCAAAATCAACAGGCAGTGCTCCACAGCTGGCAGGGCAGGGCTGCGTCGGGGGACGAGGCCGCCGCTGCAAGGACCAGCTGCTGCAGGGACCGGCAACGGCTGTGAATCATTAAACTTTACAAGATGCTTGATGGGGTTTAAGGCAGTTTTGGTAAAGCGGAGCGAAGAACAGTATGATCGGTATTATCAGCTCGTAAAGCCGCGGGGCTGGAGGAGGGGGCTGGTAGAGGAAAAAATTTACAGGGGTCCTTCAGACCAATACATTGGGTAACCAGAACCATGCACACTTCATCTGCTTTGGTGAACTTTTTTTTTTTTGGTACATCCAAGGCACCTGCACTATTTTGCAAGTTCACACCGATCACCAGGAATAATAAAATCTGGCTTCAAGGGACAGTGTAACTTCAGGAGGTACAGCAAGCAGCAGCAGTTACAAGTTCTAGTTGTACAGTCCCGAGACACGCCTTGCTGTTTACCTATTTTGACCTTGAGATGACAGAAAGAAAAACCAACACGGCAAATACTACACAGCACGCTACTACACAGGTACAACACAGAACTGAAAGCGAGAACAGAAATTAGACAATGAATAGATCCCACTTCTGCCCCTGCATCTGCTGCACCCGACGTGCTGCGCTGCTTAAACATGCCAAGGCAGAGCAGAGGAAAGGAGAGGCAGCTCCACGCTCAGGTTATAAAAATGACTGGGAGCAAAAAGGAGGAATACGCAGGTTGGATGATGAGAGGAATGACAGAGCAGAGGGAAAGGAAGAAATAGAAGAGAATATCTGGAAAGAGGATGGAAAAAAAAATAAAAGACAGCGATAAAGAAGCACAGCTGGGGCAAAAGATTTAAAAAAAATTTAAAAAACTGCTAGGGAAGGGCAGAATTTTGCACGGAGTTGTTTTCTGGAGGGATCTGTCAGCTGATTTCCCTGCCATAGCCACGGCACTGCGTTCTGCAGCCCAGGCCTGCATCTGCGAGCAGTTCCTCTCATCTCCAGCTGACCACGTGGCTATTAGGCAGGGCTACAGTTTACTCATATTACAATTAAACTACAGGAAAGCATGTCGGCATGCAAGGAAGTGCTGGCCGAGCTGCTACGTAACTGTGGCCACAGAACAGATTTAAAAAAAAAAAAAAGCCCCAGTGAGTTCAGTCTTGTTGTGCCACCAACCACTTTCTGCACACTTAGAAGCAGGCGGATAGCTTGAAGTCATCCGTGTTCACACACAGCCCTGCCTTCTTTGGATCCGTGAAACCCCAAAAGCCACAAGCTAGCGAAAAAGGCCAAGAACTACCCAAAAGACAGCTTGCCCTGCTGCCTCGATGGAGTGCCAGCACGAGGACGGGCACCTTCGGCACGCTGCATCCTCAGGGCAGTGCACCCCGGGAGGCTTCCTACAGCTAAACCCCACCTGCGAACAAACCCTGACAAGATACAGCAGACATTTAAACAGTCTCTAAAAGCGTGCAAACACGGATCCTCTAAAATTCACATCTCAGGGACTAAAACATCCGCACAGCACCGAGCACCCCGCGCCAGGGCTGCAGCTTTCCAGCATGCACGCAGCTCTCTGGGCATGACCTGTACCAGCAAGGAAGCAGACCAAGGGGAAAAACGTCTGTAGGTATCAACACGCAATAGAAATTGCGAGGCTAAAACTAACTGTTTTCAAAGCATGCCTAAAGTACAATAAACAATCCCTTGTGGCACCTTGTTCCCTGAAAATCATCTGCCTCCAACACAACGCACCTCTAGGAAACAGGTGCTGCAAGCGGATTCATTGTTAGGAGCAGTACAGTTAACCACTTACAGCATTAATCAGTCAAAAACTAATTATCAGGGGCATTTAAAAAGTAACATACTTAACATAAAAAAACAAAGCAACGTTATACCTACTAGATTTAAGTTGACAAAAAAACAGCACTTAAATGGTTTGGTGCAGAATGAATAATTGTCGAATACTCTTAATTAAGCACAGTCATTCTCATGTCAGCCATGACATCTTTTAATTTGCTTTATTCTCAAGACTTACCTATGTTTTTCTAGTTCGTTGTGTGATGACCTATTAAAAAAAAAGAAAAGAGATATTAGAGAACAGGATAAATACCAAGACTTCAGAATATTAAAAAGCCAACGCCTGCGTATGTTGCAGAAGAGCTCTCTAAAATCTATACTTATAGGTATTATGAAACAGCTTTGCTGTGAAATTGGCTCACTTTTACATCCCTTAGATACTTCAAGGTACCAACTTCATTTCCATGAGTAAACCGTGGGTTTGTGGGGAATTATAATGAATTTGCATATATAAAGTTTTCAATAGATTCAGAGACTGAGTTGGACGTGAAAAAATGATCAGGTTAGTAATAAAAACAGCCCACGAGATCTTTATCTGCAAAGAAAAATTATGAGGGGGCAGAAAGCGTTAGAAGATCTAAACGGCAATGGGTAAGAGGAAAAAGCCCCCAGAAAGCTGGCTTCCAAGCCCAAGGAGAAGCAGAGGGAAAAAGCAGCAGCGAACCACCGCCATTGCTGTTGACATCTTTATGACAAGACAGAGGAATCGTCTGAATTCTTCCGAGCCTACAAACAGAAGAAACAAATCACAGTCCCTGAACTGACCACATCAGTACACAATTCTCCTCCAGGATACTAGGATTCAAGATTTGTTCTTCCTCCCAGCTGATGCCCCTGGTTCTTTTGCCATTCGAAGGCAGCCCTAACTTCTTGGAGGACTTGTGATTCCCCCAACTGATTCAGCTGGAAATACCAATTTTATTTATTTACACGGCGCGGACTGAAAACACTCCCAAAATCAAGTCATTGTCACCACTTCAAAACCAGCAACACCCCAGCCCGTTACTTTTGTCCAGCTAACTCCGCTTCCAGTACGTAAGGATCAAAAGACACATCAAGGCAGCAGCAGATCACGGCGAGGCAGCTCTCCTACATCGTGCCACAACCCTGTGCCCGCCCTGGGCGTTACGTGCTGACAGAGGTGGCTGTGCTGAGGCCCGGGGTGCAGGCACTCGGTCCGTTCTCACCCGCAGGGCGAGCGGGGACACCTCGGGGTGTGAAATCCCTCCCGTGGAAACGCACGAGCTGCTCAGCCGCAGGATGCTCTGCCTCCCCCTGCATGCACGCGGGTGCCGCAGCAAACCTCGATGCACTACGAACGAGAGGGACAAAGAAAGGAGAGCTCACGCAAAGGAGTAACTATTGACCAAACCCACCCGCCATTCAGCGCACGCCGGCACAACGCCTCATCTCACAATGCGTTAAGTGGACGGCCCCTCTGCAGGTGGAGCAGAGCTCAAACACGTCCAAGGTTCAGCACTGATGCTAATCTGCTTTTGCTGGAAAGCATCCCGGCGTTGTCGCTAAGACATCAACTAGGTCAACCATTACCTGGTATCATTTTCTGAGTAGCCTAGGAATTATTTTTTTAACCTGATGCATCAAGTGAGCCACTGCCAGCTAATAGATGTGTTCCTCCAATGCCAGGCAAGTGGTCCTGAGCAACGCAGCCAGACCGAAAGCGGTTTAAAGATGCTCTGTGCTACGTCGACAGGTGAAGGTGAACAGAGTTTATTGCAGTTTACTGTCTTTGCCATACGACCACATAAGGGGGTGCTGTTTTTATTTTCCACTTTTACATCCACCGAAATAGATCAAACTTTTGCTCCACAACAAGTAAACACTGCTATGCCAAACCAGCAAAAACAACAAACACACAGAAAACCCAAGTTCAGACTGGAACCGCTGTCCCCAAACACAATGTCACACAGATGATGTTCACAGGGGACTCTGAAAGAGAGATAAAACATAGGTATGCCTAAAATGATCTTCACGGAGGGACCTCCCTCACTTTTTGACAATTATACACGAGCTCACCGTAGCCAAGCCTGATCCCCCTGGTTCACACCTGACTTTGGTGACACCAGCAGCAGAAGCACTGACCAAAACTGAAGCCAGACGCATCCCGGCCAGCTGTGGGGCCACAGCTGCACTCCCTCCTTGTGCCAGGCACAAACGAGGGGCTACGAAGCAGTGTGCAAGCGCAGGCACCAGCTGCACACTGCATGTAGCACCAGGAGGCTGAGCACCAGCTGATTCACACGCCAGCTGATTAACACACCGCCTGATTAACGCGCCAGCTCTCAGGCCCAGCCCGGGAACCAAAACTGAGCGCACTGACATTTACCTGACAGCTGCTCCAGCTACAGAGCAGGCTAAATGCCCTACAGCCTGACAGGTCGGCTCTGACAATTCATTAGAAAGCACAGTGTGTTTGGTTGCTTTGGGAGGGGGCCTGGGGAAGAGATGTACATCTAAATACTATTTACTTTCTCCTTCTTCTGCATATCACAAGAATATCCACCTCCTTTTAATGCTACCTGAAGTGAGGGAAAAGAAAGTGAGAACTGGTCTGCACGCGCTACCTCAATTTCAAAGTGGAGTCTTATTATTTCAGTAACAGGGAGTGGGCCAAGACTAAGACGACATATAAATAGACATCCATATAGAAGAAACAGGTCTGTGAGTGCAGTTTTCGGAGGAATGGTCTGCGGAACTCTTCAAAAGTGGCTGCAAGAGCAGGAAGACTTTTGGTGTTCAGGTTAAGTCCTTTACGTTGGGTTCTCCATGCAAGATCCTGGGGAGCTGGGGTAGCACTGGTACATGAGAGGTGTCAGTGAAAGGGTTCAGCTGAAAAAGGGAACAAAATTTTAAAAAATCGTCAACAAAAAGGATTCAGCAAGAGATCGGGAGTGCCGCTGCTCTGCACCACGCTGCTGACTTGCAGCGATGGCACTGCTGACCCGAGGCACCCCTAGCACCCGTTCAGCACACGCCGAGCAGTTAACCACCTACGTAGCAGCACTTGTGTTCTCTTGGCAAATGAACTGTCAAACGAAGGCTTGGAAGAAGGGGGAGGAACCAAGTAAATTCCTGTTTTGTTTTTGCAAGATGTCGCAACATTTCCAGGAGCACTTCCCCAGCCTGGGATCAGAGCCCCATTCCCCTCTGCAGCCTTCCTCCCGAACCTGCGCCTGGACAGAGCTCAGCCCTTTGTGCAGGCGCTGTCACAAGGATGAGACAAACACAGAAAAGAGCCCTCCAAAACCCAAGCGACCTCCTACCACTGAGCTGATGAGAGACCCCGCTCCTCCCCAGAGAAACCCAGGCTGGCTGCAGCCAGGGAGCCAGCTCCAGGCTGCGGGTCACCGATACGCTCCCAGTTCCCAATGCCTTCTGCAGCACGATGGTGAGCAGAGCTGGCTAGACATCGGCGTGCTGAAAACACAGGCGAACATCCTGCCTGCACCAGGGCTTTCAGGTAGAGGCAGGGCTGGGCAGGCGCTGCACAAGCCACGTGCAGAGGGCAACACAAAGTCACGCAACCCGGCGGCGTCGGAGGACACAACCCCACCTCAGGTTGCGCAGCACTCGCAGGGCTGCCAGAGCAACAGGCAGTGTAAGAACTGAACCGCCTGCATTTCAGACGTTGTCCAGGCCAAGGGAGCAAGGACAGAGCAAGAAGTCGTACGGGATGTTGCACGTGAAGCTTCTGTATCTGATTCCAACTCCTGATGTGCTGCGGTGCGAGCGCCCAGCTCGTAAACCTCGCCATCTTGCCGCTGCCCTGGATGTCACCTCCACGTGGCTTTTCCCTGTAAGGATCCTGATCCACTTCCAGGGAATTCCTTGTCCTCACCCATCATCTGCCGTGGGACACACACGAAAATACCAGGCCCTGCAGCACGTGGGGCCAGGACGCGCGTAAGACCAAAGCGCGGGCACGCAGGCGTCCCGCCTCTGCGAGCTGCTCCCGGGGTGTTTTTCCATTTGGTTTCATCTGGGCACACCACTCACAGCCTGCCGGTACGGAATTAATCCGCCAGAAATGGCTTCTGCATTCTCCTCATAGCACACGCGGCACGCTCCCTCGTGCACAGCTCTGGCTCCTGATGCAAGCTGGTGCTGCCACACGCTCGCAGCAGCGAGCTCGGAGGCACTTCTCAAACACCGACGATTTTTTTTCCCCCCCCTCGCTTACTTGAAGGCTGCAACTCCTCGGCATTCCAGGCTCCTCGGTGGTGACAGAGCAGTTGGTGAGATTTAGCATATCAGGACCAAAACGCATCATTTTAAAAACAAACACGGTGCTATCGATTGCTGCCCCTCTGCTGAGGGTTTTAGGGAAGCAGACCCAGGGGGATCCAACCAATTCAGAAAGCCAGGCAAAAAAAGCAGAGGAGTCATCTCCACAGCCTGCTTCACGGTGTTTTATTCTCAACCTTCCATAAAATAATAATAAAAAAAAAAGATAAAGAAAAGAAAAATCAGGCTCTGGTCCCTCAGCTGCTTGGCGTGGGCATGGAACAACATCTGCACGGAGCAAGGGGCTTGCTCTGCGGGGCACGGGCTGCCTCTCGCCGCGAGCCAACACTAACAGAGGAATTCGGACACGAAGCTCTGTTTTCATTTGAAACACCAAACGCAGCTTTCATCCTTTTCTGCCCATAACCCTTCACCAGAGCACGGCACCGAGTACGAGTCTATTTATGTAACACTCCAACAAAAACACCGATTTTGATAGATATAGGAGATATATTTATAAACGGGCGCTTATTTTGCTTTCCTTCCCCCCCACCTTCCCTAAAGCAGCTCCTAAATTAACACGCCAAGCGCCGCACCGCTGACGTCCAATTCCTTTCTCTGCAAGTCAATTTATCCGTGACCTCAGTAGACTGGCATCTAACGCCACGATTTCAGTTTTCGTTTTACCTTATTTCTGACCCGTTCACGGCAGGGACGTTCGGGGGCTGACACCGCCCCTCCTCGCACTCACGCACAGCCCAGGCCATCGGGGCTTGGTGGTGTAAATCCTCCTGGCCCAGGGCTGCGAAGGGTACAAGCAGCAGGGCGTCAAGCCCTCTGGATGCTCTGTGTGCTCTGGCACTGCCACGAAGGGTGCTGCCCACGGGGCGAGCGTTTCAAATCCTCCCTTCTTCCCCCTATTTCTTGTTTTCTGTACGCACCGAAACATTTGGGCTTTAGGATGTCACTACAGATGGGGAGCAAGAAAGCCCGGCTACCTGCAGGCTGAGGCGGTTTCCTACCCAAGTGCCCTGCCTCGCTGGCACACGTCACCGAATTTCAGATCTGTGTCACGCTCCTCCCCGGCACGCCGCACGCGTTACCTGCCCGTGGCACTGCACCAAACGGCAATCAGCTGAAGGCTTGCTATTACCACTTCCAAGGCACAACCCCCCTAAATCCAGCTGTTTGTTTTATGCCTTTTCTTTAATTCCAGCTAGACGTTAACAAGAATTATTAGACTGCATTGCACTGCTTTGGGAGCTCCAGCTACTGCTCCGCGAAGAGGAGACATTTATTATCCTGCGGTCAAGTATTTGTGTAACAAGATGTGACCTAGGTTTACCTCTCCTCCCCCCAAAAGTCAATTACAGGCTTCTGCTTTTCTCAAATCTCCTGTTCTCCTTGCAAAACAAGCAGGCGGTTTCATTTGCCAGAGGATTTTGGTCAAAACTATTGGAGGAGAACAAGTCTGAATCTCAGCAGAGGACGCTGCAAAACAACAAACTGGAGAGAGAAAACAAAGCAGTTTGGTTTGTGTGACATGGGGAAGGGCATGTTGTAGGAAAGCCGGTAGGAAGAAAACACAAAATCAAGTAATTTAATGTAGAAGTGAAAAAGATGGCTAAATACAGTGTCTGATAGCCACTAACCATGCTGGGAACGCTCTGCTTAGCAATAAACATTTCCAAATTTGATCTGAAGCTATCAGTGGGCAAAGCAAAGCTGTTAAATTCCTGCAGTGGACAGAAGGCTTATAGATTTTGGTTGATTAAACGTGGTTATGCTGCTATTTTTCCCCACTGTGACCCCAAACCTGCCAAATCTCCTCCTCGTTCGATCGCAATCAAGGAGCTGACCCCAATGCGATTGCCCTGCCCCAAGGGCTGCCCCCCTCCCTCCCTGCCCTGCTCCATCCGACGCCTTTTCCCTCCTTCCCTTCTCCCATTTTGCAAGAATGAGGAGGAAGATGTTTTTCACGCTTTAACAGACACGCACACATGTGTTTAGCTCATGAGGCATGAAAAACATGTAATTTAAATATATATCTTATATACATAGCCCGATCAGATGATGTAAACGTGGGGAGCCGAGGATGCTGCAAGCAGCAGGATGTAAAAGCCGATGACGAAAACAACAACAAAACCCCTGCAGTTTTGAAACGCGCAGCTATCTGCTCCTTTCCTTCCCCTCCAACCTTAAGCACATACTTTTATGTACGAAAAAAGAAGAATGCAGCAATTAGGCATGAGCTTCAGACGTGCAGGCAATCGTGCCTGCCTCCATCTGATGCTCCGAACCCAGTGCATCTGGAAAATGGTCGAAGTGGCACAACATGGACAAACACTTCGCATCACCTACGGCCACTCCACGTCCTCTGAACTTTGGCCACTCGTCTGCCTCTGGTAATCTTTGAGTTGCTGAGGAAGACGTAGCTGTGTTACCAAAAATTCAGGCTCTAGTCCATGGCTCAGACCCTACAGCTCCAAATAACAACAATAAACAGCGATGCTGGTGTACTTCACGCGTTTTAGACCGGGTGTTCACACGTAAGAATAATTTTTCCCCCCTCGAATTGAAGCTCACAGACAAACCTGCGGTCGCTAGGAGCGGGTACAGCGCCGGTAAGTACAATGCAGAGGTGCCCACACAGCTCAGCCCCTGAAGGAGCAGGATGCTGCATTAAAGCACTGCGGCTCCGCTCCACACGCTGCCAGGCGAGCCCAGCAGCCGAGCTGAACGAGACCGACCCCGGCCGCGGTGGTGGCTGCCTTTGGAGCCGCTTCTCGAGGAGCATCAGCTCGTCCCAAAGCACAAACAAGTCGCTGCTGATCACTGCGGCCAGAAGAACTGAAAGTGCAAGTAAATGCGTGCGCTGCATGCCGCTGGATGGCATTTCTGAAGGTTACCACTGCTCCACGGCGAGAGACAGGGCAAAAGTCTGAGCAGGTAAATGCAAACCTCCAGTCAGAAAAAAATGCAGGATGCTAACTGCAAGCAGGCATGAATGTCTCAGCTTCGATAACGCCAGCAAATCTGCAAGCAGCAACCTTTTAATTCTGCTGTATTTGATAGATTACAAATCCTCTCCTAAAAACTCCTGAAAGCAGCTTACAGCTCAGACAAATAACTATTTTGCAGCGGGTGACAAGAGACCTAGGAAAGGAAATGATGGAATAATAGCTCTGTAAGTAACACAGATTTCCCGAATACCAGAGACAGAAGAAATCTGCAACTGTGAATTTCTTTTAAAGGCAGCAAGCATCCTTCATGACAAAATAATTAAAAACCTTCAGGAGCAGTGTCTCAGCAAAGTCCTGCTTTCCTTCTAAGACGACTTTCTTTTCAAAATGAACTGATGACTTCTCTATACCCCAAGACGAGACAAAGAATTCAACTAAAACCCCGAGCTGTCGGACTGCAGCAATGCAAACCCCAGAAGGGTTCGCCTGACTTGCAGCAGGGGAACAATTCGCTTCCCCCATGACCACAGCAAGACACAGTGCTCAGCCACGGCAGGCAGAGCAGAAAGGCTCATGAGCTTGTGGTTTTATCGAGGAGGGAGCCCCTCAGCTTTTGATTTCAGCTTGCATCTTCAGCACCCCACAACCCTTCAGGGCCCTGCGGGATCCCCAGTGGGGGAACGAGACCAGCGGCCAATTTGGAAAACAAGTCACGTGCGAGCCGAGTTCATTTTAGGCTATCCTAGAGGAACCAGCGTCCGCCGTGCCGTGGGGCCACGCAGGCCCAGCCGGGCACCGTCTTGAGACCGAAGCAGCCCTGGAAGAGCGAAGCAGAGCAGGCAGAGCACAGGGCTGGAGGAGTTCCCAGGCGGGGGCCGGCGCTGTCCCTGTAAGACAGCCTCCTGCACGTACACAGCCACTGCCGGAGCAGCAAACAAAGCTGCAGAGAGCCTGCGCACAGCAGCCCTCCACTAATGCCATCGCAGCACAGGTAGTGGCTGCGGGGAGGAAAACAACGGGCAAAACAAAAAAATTAAATAAGCCGTGCGGTAACCACGATAAACCACGGCCAGGTCGTGCGGCTCGACGGCGGGGCACGGGGCTGGCCGGCTGGCTGAGCTGCCCAGCGGCGCTGCAGGAGCCCTGGAGGGGTCAAGTTCACCCCGACACCTCCTGCTCTGGCACCTGGAGGAGAAGTCCGGAGGCAAAGTCGGAGCACGGCGTTGGGTTTTGGGCCCCGCCACCCCAACGGGGGCCGCATCTGGGGACGGGCAAAGCGGCCGGGCAGGGCTTTGGAAATAAACACCGTGGGGGGCGGGGGGGGGGTGCTAGGGAAGAAAAAAGGGGGGTGTAAGGCAGGAGTGCCACACAGAGAGAGGCCTGGGCGGCGGCGCTGAGGGCCGCAGGAGAAGCCGGCGGCAGCGGGAGCGCGGCGAGGAGCTGGTGTACGCGTGGCAGTGTTTATACGGCGGATCAAAACAGAGCCAAGCCCAGCCAAGGGAAAAACATGGCGACTGCCGGGACAGGGGGGGAGAGCCAGGCCAGGGGCTCGGCGTTACCTGCTGCTGGGGGCTCTCCTGGCCAGGGGGGCCGCCTTTGTTTTCTTGCGGGAGTAGTCACTGGCGAAGGGCAGCACGGAGGCATAGCCGTGTTCTGCTTCTGGGGACAAAGTCAGCGTTAGTGGCAGCGTACACAGATTTTTTTTTTTTCCTCCATGCATCTTTTTAATTCCCTTTGCCAGAACCTTAAAAGAACAATTTATTTTTTATTGTTTATTTTTTTTGGATTTGTTTGGGTGTTACTCTGGCGCCTCGCGAAGAAGCGAGGTGAAAAATACAGGCACCGAGGTGAAACAAACGAAACCCGAGTGCCCAAATCAGGGGGATTACCCTAATAAAAAAATAAAAATAAAAATAAACCCAGGCGGAGCATGCATCCAAAGGGGGGAAGGGGATGGGGGGGGGGGGGGAAAGCTGCGGTCCGATCGCTTCTCGACGCCCCCCCCCCCAGTACCTCGGTCCCTCCGCTCCAAGTACTCGGCCGCCTCCAGGAGAATGAGCAGCGAGTTCAGCTCCATGGCTGGGTGCGCCGAGCCGAGCCCCTCACAGCCGCCGCCGCCGAGCCCCTCAGAGCCCCTCTCAGCCGCCGCCCCCCCCCCCCGCCCGCTCCGCGCCGAGCCCCACGCGCGGGGGACTCCCCGGTTATAAGGCACCCCGCGCAACCTACATTTGACACACCGCCGACGGGCAGCCCCCTCCGCCAATCCGCGCGCGCGCTGCCGACAAAGGGCGGGACCTGCCCCCTCCGCCGGGCCAATCGGAAGGCAGAGCTCTCCACTCCGCCCGCCCCCCCCCCCCCCCCCCCCTTTTTCCTCTGGCTGGGGCAGGGAATGTTGACAGATCGCCGCGCGCGCCGCGATTGGCTGGCCGCTATAGTAACAATTTAGAAGCCGAAGCTTAGCAACAGCACGTGGTGGCCCGGCCCCCGCGCTCGCTGAGTGGCTGGCTCCGTGCATGTTAAGCAGCCAGCGGGCGCCGATTGGTCCGCGGGGCGGCATGCAAATGAGGGAGGGTGAGGGGACCAATGGGGCGTGGCGTGCGGCGGGGGGGGGGCGGGGAGGAAGGGCGTGGGCAGCCAATGGGCGGTGCGGGGGGAGGCGGGGCGTTGCTGTGAGGAAGAGACAAGGCAGGGAGGGGGCGGAGCCGGCGGCCGCCTCTCACGCGGGGCGAGAGCGCCTGACGGGGGAAAACAAACCGGCGGAAAGAAGGAGGAGAAATGGGAAATAAAGTGAAATAAAATGAAATAAAACGAAATAAAGAGAAATAAAATGAAATAAAATGATGTGAAATGAAGTGAAATTAAATAAAATGAAGTAAAATTAGGTGAAATTAAGCGGAAAAGCTGAGGCGGGGGAGCCCGGCTGCTGCTGACGGGAGCCGCCGCCGCTGACATCGCCCCGCCGGGCCCGGCCGCCCCACGAGGTTCCACGGGTGTGGGACGATCGCTCCCCTCCGGGCGGAAGGGGCCGGGCGGCCGCCGCCGCTCCCCGCCCAGCCCCGCTGAGGAGCCGCCAGGCCCGCCCCGGGGCCGCGCTGCGCGTGCGCGGGGCCGTGTGGTGGTGGGGGGCTGTCATGGAGGGGTGTCACACAATCGGCAATTTTGGGAAAAAACGCCGAGATCATGTGGTCCAACCATCCCTACCACCACTGTCACCACTAAGCCGTGTCCCTAAGCACTACGTCCAACCTTTCCTTGAACGCCCCCAGGGACGGTGACTCCACCACCTCCCTGGGCAACCTGTCCCAACGCCCAGCCACTCTTTCTGAGGAGAAATTTCTCCTAATTTTCAACCTAATTCTGTCCGATGTTCCAAACAGATCGCAATCCTGCTGCTCATTATGAGAGGGTATAATACCAAATAATGTCAGTGTATGGGTAGAATTAAGGAAAAGCCTCAGAGTGGAGAGTACAGAAATAACCGAATTGGAATGAAAAAGGTGGTACAAATTGGATGGCAGAGATCTGTGCAAAAAAAAAAAGAGCCCGGCACATATATCCATGACCCCTTATGGCACGCAGGCAAGAGGAAAACAGCAGCACTGCAAAAATACGCAGAGTTAAAAGAATTACTAAACCGTACACAATAGAAAACCTAACCTGCAGAAAAAAAAAAAAAGGAACAGTGAAAAGCTCCCAGAAATGCAGTCAGAATTACTGCCAGCTTTCCAACCCCTGCCAGCATGTTCAGCTGCCTTTTGTCATCTGCGAACACAGAAGCCATCTACCAGAATAGTCTGGCTCCTAGCGTAGGCTACGCTGAACAGGAAGGAGCTCAGCACCTTTCCTGTCCACACCAGCCTATTTGCGCTGTTAACTTCGCATTCTTATCTCAGATAGCTGCTGCGCAGCTGTTGCCTGAAAATGCTGGTTTTAACATGAGCAAGAAGTTTTAAAATAGATAAATTTTAAGCTGTGCCGTGAATGCGCATTGGTATGTCTTCGGGCCAAAAGCGCTGGAAGCCTGTAATGGGTCCTCCTGCCGAAGAGCACTTAGGCACACAAGTGGTCCCATGGATTTTAATTGAACTGTTTGAATGAGAGCTGTTCAGCATATAGCAGGGATGCAGAATATTTTCTTCTGTGTTTATTCCTTGGCAAAAGACATCAATTCCTACGTGTTCGGCTACAGTTTCCTTTTAAGAGGAGACTAGTGATTCAGATTTAAAATAAGGGTTATGCTTTACCTTTATTTTTTTTTTCTTTACTAGTCTGTATCTTGTTGCCTCAGATATGCAAATGTGAGTAGCTGGTAAATGTTGCAGATCACATTTTACTGCCATTTGGTCCAGGCCTCCAGGATGAGACAAAATACAAGGCTGTAAGGAAAGCATTGTGGTGTAATTTTAAAGAATTTTACACCTGCTTGGAAAAAGCGTGACTCTGTGAATTACATGACAAAAGAGAATTTGGTGTATAGATTGCAGCAGTAAAAAAAAATAATAATAAAAATTGCTCCAAGATTTTTTACTTGCTGCCTAAACTGTTGAAATTGTGCTGCATGTTGATGAGACAGAAAGGTCTTCACTGCACCCATCAAAATTCATGGTAGTTTTGCTGTTGATTCATCTGGAAGTAGATTTAGAAACTATTTCACGTTGCTTTCTGCTGTGAAATAACATGAAACCGTATGTGTACAGGTCTGTGTCGTCCACGCAAGAAAGAAAGTTCCCTTTGCCTGACCACATGCATAGGGCATGTAGTAAAGAAAATGCAAAGATACACAGATATCCTCTCTCTGCTCGCTGCGGCTGCTGGGACACACTCCCCTGCCTCCCTAAGGGTCAGAAACCCAGCACATCCAACCTCTCCTGGGTTGAAAACCATCAGACTCAACAGAATTGCACTTTCTGCTTTTAAATGTGAAGTATTTGGTTTTGAAAAACAGTTGTTTTAAGATGATCCAGCACAATTTGACATTGATACGTCCATTTTCCAGGTCCCTTCCCAGTACAGCCAGAGCGCTTCGGGAAGAGAGAGAGGCCACTGAAGCCAGCTGGACTATGTGCACGAGCAAGTGTCACGCAATGTTAAGGGCTACAAAATAACCTCCAGCCAGTCACGAAAATAGCAGATTTCTGTTCGTGGTGTCTCTCAGTCTGAGTTATAAACTACTTGAGCAGTGAGGGTGTGTGTAACCACACACAGACATACACAGACACACACACAGCCCCTGCAGATGAAACCCGGAGTAAATCCACATGCACTTAGGTAAAACAGTGTCTGGATTGGCTCATACCAAACAAATGCTGTACACTGCGTGCAGACTGTACAAATGCACACTTCTGCCTGTAGTTGCATCAAAGGAGCTTTCAGTACAGCATGCAACAATGTGTTAGAGAACATAAAGCAAGTGTCCCCAGATTATTTCCTAGAGTGAGTTCAACTGAGCTCTGTTCAGGAGCCACCATTCAAACTTCCAAAACACCTAGAGTGAATCTGTCTGGGTCTGGTTTTATTTGTGCCCATGAATCAGGACTACAGGACTGGCTTCAGTGAGGTCAGCATGGAGGCATAAGTGTAAGGTGGATATGAAAGATCAACTGAATTCCTTTAAGAACCAAAGTACAAGCTCTAAAATATACATAAGGTTTTGCAGATTTGCATCTCTAAATACCTTTTTTTTTTTTTTTTTCCCATTTCTACAAGAAAGCAGCAGGAACAGCTGAGTGCTAAAGTAACAGCTGGACTGCAGTGATAAAGGGTAGCTGTCGCTTCATGGTGATGTTTTAAAAACTTCATATTTAGAAACAGAAGGGAGAGCCATCAGTAGCCACACCCCACAACCTGCACTGTTTGTGGTTTGTGCGCAGCCTGCACTTCGTGATTGGAGTGAGAGTATTTACATTTCTAGATGATACAAGGCCTTTCTTTTCCAAAATCTGTCATTTGCCCTGTGGTGTGACATGACACGTGAGCAGAGCTCTGGAGCTGAGAATCCATACTTTGAGAAAGTTCCTTCGATCACCATTCACTGTGTACTCCCACAAAGAAATAATTTGTCCTTGCACGCTTTTCAGATTTGGCTCATTGCAGCTACTGCATATTTCTTTCTTTCATCTTGTTCAGTTCCCTACTGTACCTTATCACTATGTCCAAAACCCTGGCCTCCTTTGCTGTGCCTTGCAGTCCATCCCCCTGCTTCCTTGGGTGTTGCAAGGCTCAGTTAAGTAGCAAAGAACTCCAGTTGTCTTCCCACACAGGAGGGGACCTGCACTCGGAGCTGGCACTGGCAAGTTTCATCTTCCTGTCTCAGCATCTCGCATCCCATTTAATTTCTCGCTCACCTGTGATTCAGATCATGAACCCTGTTTTCTAGATGCACAAACCAAAACACCTGTAAGGTGAATAGCAACAAGTTCCAGAAGTGGTACTTTTGGCAGTGCCTGAGCCCAGTTTGAGATGCTTTGTCTAAAGAAGGGCCAAAGGTCACTCTCCAGCCCTGATCCCAAACAGCAGGTAGTCACTGCAGCCTCTTGGCCCTGCCTGTCCTCTGGGCTGCTGCTGGTGCATGTGCGGCTTTTAGTCACAGGCTTTATTTATGTGTGGTTTGCTTTCAGTTCAGGGTGTTGGTGTTTTTGTTTTTGTTTTAAAGTTCAAAATGCTTGAAGATGTACTGCAGCAAATCGGAGAGAGCCTAAAACTTTTCAGAGCCTAAAACTGAGGTTATGTGACATGATGCTATGTGGGATGCTGAGGGTAATGAGCTTCTGCTACAGATTTGAAGGGCTGTAGCGTGGAGGGACTCAAGTCTGTGCAGTCTCATGTGTTGTGCCTGCCCAGATTGGTGCCTGGCCTGCGATACCCCTCGAGCTGCACCCAGGCACGGGCTTGGAGAGAACCTGGTCTGAGGACCGTGACAAGAAGCGGGCAGTATGGATAACGTGGGGCCCTACGGACCTGGGTCGCCCCCAGGTATTCAGGCAGGTGGGCTCCGTACGTGATGCCCACCAGCCCAGCCTCCTGCCTGCTATTGTTCAGTTGCTTCCTGCACTGTTTGAGGCACTGGCTTTTCAGAAGTGGTTAAATTTGTCACGTTTCTGTTTTGGGATTTAGCTAGGGTTGATGGAATGCTATGGAACAGACATGCCTGAAAGTCAAATCTGAAAAAAATAGTACTTCAAACTGAATACCGGTCCGTTTTAACATTCATTCCTTGTCAATTGCAGCATTATGAAAGACAACATTTGTGTCTTGGCGTCCTTGAGAGTTTGGCTGAAGGGACCTTGAATGCTCCCTCTGCCAGCACTCCTCGAGCAGCGAGCTGCTTGGAGCGGCGAGACGTGCGGTACCCTGCCTCCAGCCCCCAGGGCCACTTCTGTGATGAGGCATGAAATTATTCCTAACTGATTGAAGCGAGGCATAGATTGAAAAGCTTGAGAGGCACTGATTTATGCCATCATCTGGCTCCGCATCAACTCTATTTTACCTGAGCCGTGCTTGATAATTTGGGATAGCACCTTCCTAAAAAATCTTCCCTGATGCTGCCGCTCTCAAAGCGCTTTACGAAAGGCAGCGGTATCACTGCTTTCATTTTAAAAGACAAAAAAGAAACGGAGACATAGGCAAACCAACTCAGTCTCACTGAACCAGGGGAGGAGCTGGGGATAGGACCGGGTATCCCAGTTCCCAGTGCAGCGTGTTGGGCTTTACGTTACACTCCAAAGGAAGGATTTATTACATGATTTTGGTTCTGAATCCCAGACATGTCCTGGCTTTATTCCCTGGTGTAGGAAGGGGACCTTGAGCACATTTGTATCACATTAAGCTTCCACAAAATATATAGCCTAATGCAGTGCAAAGAGGCTTTGAAGAAACCGTGACTCAGACCCACTTTGCATTAGAGTGTTTGGGGGGGAGGTGGGCACGGGCATCTGCCTAAAGTCGCTGCTGGAAGGAGCTGATGAATTAAACATTTCTTCTTTAACAGAAAATTTGCAGTCGGGCCTTCCTGTTAGGTTACTTTGGTATAAGCACCTCGTATAGCAGTAAAAGCATATTCTAGCTCGCTGCCATGGTCTTGTAAGCTGTCTCGGTGCCTAGTACCACTGTTGCAGTCCAGGACAGAGAAACAGAGCAGGGTCATGTACACACTAGCAAATGGAGATAAAACCAGTCTGGCTTTGGCAAATGGTCCATTTTACAAGGAGAGGGAGGCAACTGCAGGCTTTATAAATAAAATCAGTTACTGGTAGCGCAGCCTCAATGGCATCTGTCCTGTGAACATAAAAAAATAACATTTTCTTACCTAAGGTACATGCTTCCTGGGATCTGTGAAGTGAATCATGTCTACTGAATTTCCAGGAAGAATCTCTAACAAATTTGTATCACTGTTCAGTCTGAAAGTACGGAAGAACGAGCTCATTTGTCCTGTGGAGACCGACAGAGCTGTTAGCTGCCATTATTTTCTAAGATATCTATTACAAATGAGGAACCAAGAGAGGGAAAAGATGGAAAGCTAGATTTACAAATTTGAGCAGGGAAGTCTCTTACCCGGATGCCTGGGCATCCAAGATCAACCACATCATAAGCTGGGGAAATCAGATTTTTAAATGAAAAGGAAATTAGAGGTGGACTCCTAATGTCTTTTCATACAGCCATTCTTCAGGAGCCAAGCTATGTGCATACATATATGCGAGAACAGCCTTTTGCTCATCGAAGGACAGATATCTATAGCATATTTAAAGGCCTACAGCAAGTATTTAAGGAAATGTTTAAGTTTTATTCCCAGCAGGGAAAAACCAACACCTAATACAGCTGAAGGAAATCTAGAATCGACTTACTGGTATTACCCACGAGAGGATCCGGGTGAGTCTGGAAGAGCGTAGGTATATCACCTACTGTGCCACAGTGACAATGCTGTGCGTTTCTGCAGCGTGTCCAGCACTTCAGACTGCTTAGCCAAGCTTTGCCAGTTCAGGCCCTTAATAGATATTAGTAATTAGGTAAGCAAAATGCTGTTCAGCTGAATAAGAGAGGAATCACAATCGATCCCAAACCTCGTACTGCTAGTACAGTTGGGCCGGTATTACTGCGGTAGAGATAAGAGAGCTAGTGCATCGATACATGCGTTCAAGAGAAGATCAAAACAGCCCAGGTGGTAAATAACCTGGACAATTGCCTGCAGCACCTAAAATTAGCAGCATAAAAACTTGGCAGGTGAACAGTCAGCAGATGCTGTCTTATCTCTCTATTTGCTTTGGAAGTTTGAGTCCGACCCAAAATATGTTGAAATCAATTTGTATCCTCTCCTCTATTTCGATGGGCAGTGCACCAGGCTCTAATCCGTTGTGGGCCTAATTAAATGATTTTCTTCATTGGAAGCTAATTACCCCTATGGAGGAATGAAACTGAATGCTAAATGAGCACTCTGTAGGAACTGTATCTGTAATGTATGGTTTAGAATAAAAAATTACACTCTGGATTTTGCACTCTCTTACGTAGTCTCTTACTCCACATAAAGCAGGTACAATTTCCACTCTCTTTTATTGGGATAAGTACGGAAACTGAGCGAAGAGTCAGATAAAATGACTATAACAAGCTCCCTTTCTCATGTGAAAAAAAAAAAAAAAAAAGAAAAAAACAATAAACTAATGCAAGCAGGAAATCATCAGCTTTCAGCATCCAAGAGAGGAAGAAGCTCTGCACAGAGATTGCAGCAAGGAGGTCGGGTACCAGCAAAGCGCTGTGACCGTGGGGCAGCAAGGCACCAGGCTGGGTCACCTGGGGAGCCTTTGGGATCTTCAGCACGTGAGGGAATTTTGGCAGTGTTTGCTGGGACGGGCACGTTCGCTGCAGCCCTGGGCAGGAGATGGAGCTCCCGGTCTCCAGAGACCTCCTGGACCACTCTTGCCTGTGGCAGGATGGAGTTTTGCACCAGTCCGGGGTAAAAATGCAAGGGATAGGACTAGGGAAAATTCAGTCCCGTCACCTTGTGTTGACAGAGTGTTTGCTCTTCTCGAGCAAATGGCGAAACAGGTAAAGTGGAAATGGGAAATCTGCAGCAATTAATTAGATATTGGGAAATCAATCACACTAATGGGTTTGTAAGTGTTGGCAGACTCTAACCATCGCTGTCTGGATGGAAGCGATTTAGTGAACGCTTTTTTCAGGGATTGTGGGTGGGAGGCCGTGTAGGTCTGGCCAACCATGATAGTATGTGGTGCTGGCCTGTACTACTTCGCAGCTCAACTTCCAAGCTGAGAGCTGGTTTCGGTGCTCGAGACACTGAATTCCAGCAAAGCGAAGACCTTTGCTCCACAGCCTAAAAACACTTCCATGACAGGGGTGAAGGCATAGCCTCTAAATGACACCAACATGCTGAAAACAACATTGCAAAATAAATAAATAAATAAAATTTCTTCAGATGCTGTATCTGTTTGGAGACCAGAATGTAACACGCTGCAGGACAGAGTGGTTAGGACCCAGCCGTATGGTACCTACACAGCACTGCATTTGCTAAAAGTGATGTCTGCAAAATGCAAAAAAATTCAAAGAGAAATCATCATCCCCAGGCAGATGTTTGCCATGCAAGTGTCATATGGGGCACTACATCTGTTGTGTCGATGCACTGATTTTAAATTGGAAGAAAATTTCAGTAACAAGGTACAAGTGAGGTTGAAGAAGGGAGGGGGAGGGATAATGGAGGACTTAGCTTACTTGATTTATTTGTTTTCCTTCCAGCTTTCTGCAGGTCTGTTTTCTTGCCCGTGCTTGGCTCTGTGTCTTCGATCCCGTCTGTCCTGGTTTTGTTCTCCTTCCTTTGTTGCCGGTGGCTTCCCGCTGCTCCCATCCCTCTCTTCTCACGTGGCACAGATCCTCTGCCTCAGCCAGGTCCAAGGTGTTGGGCTCCCTGCGGCTGTGCTGCAGAGGCTCAGGGCTGAGGACGCAGCCTCCTGCTTCGCTGGCAGTGCCAGCATTGTGTAAGTGAGCGCACGTTTTACATACAGACACAGTTCCAGGGCATTGCTTCATGGATTCTCCTTTTTCTGACTAGTCAGGACACCGGCAGCTCTTCATCCCTTCTTCTTTGTTGGTCTCTTGGTATCTACAGGTCCCTGAGGAGACCAAGGCAGGTCGTCTATTCTAGATGATATACGCATAGTGAGAGAGCTGTTTTGGGTCTGCAGATCATACAGTCAGCACAGAAAGCAGACAGAGGTATGAGAAAGATCTTATAATTCTACCTCCCCTGTGCAGAGGCAAGTGGAAACAGAGAAATCCCCACGTCTGCAGCTGAACTTGGGTACTTCAACTCTAGTTCAAGGCTTTAGCCGCAGAATTCCCTTCTTTTCTTCACTGGGACCGCTGTAACGTGGGATGGATTTTCACTTTTGCCTCCTGTTCGGATGTGGAAGCTGGGCCTGTATCTGGTGACTGCCAGCACAGCACCAGCACAGGGCATTTCATCACCCGCTCCCTTACCTGGGGAAGTTCAAGTCGTGCCGAGTAACTCTGTCACCTCTCTAGTTTTGAATGAAACGATGAGGATCGCTTTAAAATGTTCTGTGTATTGGCAGTTATCCCAGAGGGTGCAAAAATTAGTGGAAGTATATACCTGGATATGAAAAGATAACTGTAAGAGGTGCACTGATGAGACTTAAAGCTTTAACGTACTATGAACATCTATCTGGCATTTGAAGGCACCCCTGATCTACAGCTAGGAGGGATTGTAATTAAACTCCTAGCTCCTGTGAGCTCAGAAAGTCCCTGAAGGCAGTTAAACTCTGATTGCTGAGCAATAGCACTGCTCACTTCTGAAATACCCTCATAGGCTGCTCTAAGGATGAATGAACGAAGGCTCCTGAGACCCATACAAAAGGCAGCTTTTGTCAAGACCGAGGTGGCTGGGATCTTGCTGAAGGAGGCTGGGACCAGGAGGTGGTCACGGCCTTGTGCAAAGCAGCCCAGCTCTCGCACCCAAGGGGAAGGAGCCGGAGCTGGGACACTTGGGTCCTGCTGCGTGGGTCAGCGGCGGGGGAATGGGTTGTGCCCGGGGGGGACAAAACCCCCAGGAGATGGAAGGTTCGTGGTCCACACCAGGTCTTACTGCACAGAGGACCGTGCTGTTGTACGTCTGTCTTGACATCAGGTAGAAAAACCCTATCAGATGACTCACTCCTCTGTTTACAAGCTTGCCTCTGCTTCCCAAATAATGCCGCATGCTTTACACGAGACGGGGAGTATGATGGCTTCATGAGGAGGAGATAGGAAGCAATACATTACTAATAATGACCTCTGCTCTCACTGTTTGTTTGTGCCTTTGACATCTAATAAAATACATTAAACTACCCAAAATGTGCACATCTGGGCTCTCTGCGGAGTGTGTTTGTTGTATTTTTTTTAGCGCTTTGCTTACCTGTGGAGCCTCCTATTTATTGCGTGATGGTTTTTACCACTTAGGCACTATGCTTAATCAGATTTGTAAATTAATTCTCTCCTGGGATTTCTCTTTGTGTGCTCAGAAAGCATAAAAAGTGTTCATGACACGCTTCAGAACACACACTGGTTACATTAGTCATCCTCTCAGCATAATAGTTTTATGGAGAACACTTCATGTTAAAAAATAAAAATAAAAATCCTTTAACCAGTTTCTTTCCCCCACTTTTGATCTCTGCAGTTAAGTTACATGTTAGTAAACAGCCACACAAAGGCTGTAATTGTGATTTTTTTCACTGCAGGAAATACCTACTGTTTCTGTCTGGAAATATCTATTTTTTTTTTATGATTTATTCAGCTGAAAGCATTTTCATCCAGGAACCTGACCTTCTCCTGGCGGCTGGAAAGCAGGTTTTAAAACCCAGCACTGCTGAAACGTGGCGTGCCTTGTGCAGAGGGCGGCAGGGATGGATGGAGGGAGGCAGCATGGATGTGGGGCACCAAACTCTCCAGCAGTGCTGCCCACATCTTCATGGACAGAGCATCGCTCACACCCGCTGTGTCCCTTCCTTCAAACAGCTGTTCAAAATGCCTCTGAATCAACACAGCAAACTGCAGCATAGGAAAAGTTATGTTGGTGAGGAAGAGGAGGGCCCCAGCAAGCTCTGCAGTGCACATCGGCAAGAGAGGAGGACTGCCATGGACAGTGCACCACAAAACATCTCCTTGTGGGGGGCACTTTCCAGAAATCACTGAAAAATGTGGCTGTGGTCTTCTCTTCAAGCCAGTGGGACCCAGGGAAAATCTCTCCTCATCATAAGGAGGACTCCCCTTGCACTCCAGACGGCCTTATCCACACCCTTGCTCACCAAGCTCTCAGGTCCTTTGTGTTTGACAGGAGACCTGTAGATTAATCACAGCTTTCAACTTCCTTGTTATGGGAGGGACGAAGGTAGAAACCCCTTTAGAGGGTCAGAAATGCTGAAGTGGTTGGAAAAAAAAAAAAAAAAGGGCAAAGAGAAGACGTGAAACTGAATGGGGATTTTGTGCTGCGGGCATCGCCAAGACGTGTGGTGCTCTCAGAGCTGGTGGCCCAACACTTACTCCTGGGTGTATTTGCTAGAAGAGGACAGCAGCACGTGGTGGACAGAGCCGTATCTCTGAGGAAGGATGCAGTAGCAGAAAACTCTTTTGTCTGACAGAGCAACCCGTGATCCCGAAAAGAGAAAACGTTGCCTTGAATCGCTGCCGAGAGCAATTTGCTCAGCACAGTGGGGAGGAACCTGGCTCTGACACTCCTCTCCAACGGGACCTCGGGGCCTTCTAGACACGTTTTTCCCAAACCACTTCTCTCTCGGCCTCTCTCTTTCCCTGGGTTTGTGCCTGCCTCAGAGCTGTGGGATAACCAGAGGCCCCAGCACGTCACCCAGTCTGCACCAGTAAGGGCACACGCGGTGGCAATAAATGCACGTGATGGAGCCCCAGCAAGGAGCTGGAGGGCAGCCGTGACCTCCTGTGTTTTCATGGTCTTCGGACACCGGCAGAGGCTGAGCTCACCCTGCTGCTCTTCCCCTGCTCCCTGGTCTCACGTTTGCTCTCCCATTTTTTCCTTCTTGCCAGTTGGTTCAGTGATTTAACCCCTTCCAAACGTTCCTGCACTTGGAAACAGTTTTGGGAAATGAGAAGGTCAGCCACTGAAATGCACCTCCAGGGCTGGGCTGGTGGGAGCGGAGGCGCCCGCTCACCACTGCTACCAGCAGTTCTGTGGTTCGTGGTACCAGCACCTCCAGGCTGTTCTTCTTTCCACTTCCCACATCACCACAGCATGTAAGTGTGTAACTCGAGCTCCTCTCCCGCTGTCTCCCTGCTAAGCCTTCTGTGCTTCCCCTTTCCCCTGGGGGACAGCCCGGTGACATGCAGGAAGCAGGATTCCCCCGCTCTGCCGAGTTCTGGGAACGAGTGCCACCGTTTTCGGCCAGGTGCCAAGAAACCCACGTCATTCACAGGCACAACTCGCATTTGCTTCCTTAGCAGTTCCTCTGCTCACCAGCCCATCATCGGGGTCAGCAGGAGAAGGGAGGTCTGTCAGGCACTGCTGGCCAGGCTTGCAGACAGCCAGGAATTTTAGGATGCAACCAGGAACCGTGGAGGACCGATGCTGGTGGCAGAGCAGGGGCAGGACTTGCTCTGCAGCCTGTGGAGCTTTCACATCCAGCTGCTCAGCTCCTGTAGGCTGACGCTGCCTGGTGAAACCAGAGGGTTTCACCCAGAGAGAGAAACCTCTGCTCAGACCCATCTTCACTTTGGCCAGAATAAAGCCAGCCCCAGCTCCCCAGGCTGCCTCTGTTCCCACGCCTGGAGCAGGGTGTGAAGGTGGTGCCTCTGTGGCTTTCCAGTCCCTGCTTTATCAGGGAGGATGTTTGTTTCCTGTAAAGGAAAGTACAGGCGTGTGTCACGTTAGAGGAAAATAAAACAGATCTACAGAGGACCAAACTGGTGTCTTTTATGGCTCTACATAGAGCTTACACGAGAGGTATCTTAGCTCATAAAAGCAAACTCTAATTTAGTCCATCACTAGTGAACAAGCTCAGGGGGCTAAAGCAGGGGCTGGGAGATGCAACTTCTCAGTTTTGTTCACGATGTGTTATGTCATACGGGCTTTTGTTTCCCTGTATAGAAAACACAGCTCTGATACTGGCCCTGCGGAGCTCTGGGGATGGAAAGAATACGGTGTTAGTGCTACGGGTGCTGCACACTTGTGGTGATCACTGAACTGCATGGTGCTCCTCTGGCACATGTCACTCCGAAGAAATTTCGTTCCTCCGAAATGCCACATGCGCTGGAGTCGTACTGGTTGTCCTGTGGGAGTCAGAAATTGATGGTAGCAGGAGCTCGATCAGGAAGACGGACTTTTGAGGTGGTGAGGGACCTTACCATCCCCTCCAAATGGTGGCTCTGGGGAATGGTTTGGAGAATCACGCACCAAAGCATCTTGACTCCACTGGGCTCCTTCCAGATCCTCCTGCTCCCACTTGCAATTCCTTTATCTGTACCTATTGCAGAATCGCACAGAGTGCACGGTTCAGCCTGAGACCGTCCTGTTTCCTTTTGTTTTCTCCTTACAGTATTACACATCGCAAACATTTTTGGCCACGTGCACTTTTTTAATTCACGTATTTCTCATTACAAAAAGATTTCTAGGTCTGGTTCCTTGTTTCCTTTATGGGGAATATCCACTCAGCAGTTACCTTTGCCAAAGATGATGTAGTGCAAGCAGGTGTTGCAGCCTTACTTTCAGCCGTATGGAAAATACATTTCATTTCTGACAGCAGTCCTGCTGTTCCAGGGGAAGGCTACCCCATGCAGAGACAGGCTGGTTAGATCAAACTGTACTAATTGCAGAGCCGTTTGGAAATCTGTTCCACTTGCAAACAGAATGAATCTAACACTTTGTAACATTGAATTAACAAAGGTCACATTTCATAAATATTGCAAAGCCATTTTCATAGATACTGCAGCAGGCTGGTTAATGATTAGAGCAGTAAACTCCTGACGTAAAGCCATGATGAATAAGGGACATATATTTACAGCTTCCATTATTGCCTTAGGAATCTTAACCAAAGCTAGCAGAAATGATGAGAGTCCAACATCTCTTTAATATCTAGCCCATCAGTTTCTGGTATTTCCAATGGCTTCTAGATTAATCACAGCAACTAGAAAATTTAAGAGATTTTAGAGTGTCAGTCAGATTCTTGATGGGAAAATAGCGTCTTGGTTTCAATCCAGTTTTATTGGATTCTACAATTTAAAAAAAAAAAAACACAAGGCCTCAATAACTGGTGGGAATTGGCAGCACGCAGGCTATGCCGAGATGCAATTCCCCCTCCTGCTGCAGCTGCTGGGGCTGCCAGGTCAGAGCAGAAAATGTGAGTAAAGCTCCGGTTGTGCTCCGAGCACGGACCCTGGAGCCTGGCTCCAGCACCGTTTCTTGGAGGGAGAGGTGCTCAGGCTACCTGAGCTGAAATCCTGCTGCATTCCATGGGATTAGCTCTGTAGCAAGGCAGAATTTTACTTATTACATACAAGAGAAGGCGATGGGACGAACCATGGGTGAGCTCAGATTACTCAGAGGCGTAAAACCAGGAATCTTGAGCCCACGTCTAAACAGCGAGTGTAGAACTGGAGCATGTAATTTTCCAGCGTTTAATTAGGCATGATTTATATCCAAAAGCTGCACACAAACAGGCAATCCATATTTCTCAGTAGGGTTTTATCTACTGTGAGCCATTCGCGTCTGAATGTGATGGGCGAGGAAATCCTGGTGCGAAGCTGTGGGACAACTGTCGTGCAGCAGTGCTGGGGGCCTGGGGAGCAGCACCATTCCTGCGGGCGTTTCGTGTTCCCTTCAGCCAGAAGAAATCCCCAGTGGCTAGTGTCGCTCTGAAGTGTATTAATGAGGAAAAAAATGAAATGCAAAGCCTGTTTGGGAACCCGCAGCCGTATCCAGACACTGAGGTGGAACCGACTGAGTCAACGTTTGAGAAAGTTGTTGAAGAGATAAAATGCGAATAGTTTGTGCAGTGACACTTGCCATTTGGACATTTCAGTTAGTTTTTGAATTTTAGATGCTTGTGCCTTGAGGCCATTCAGAAACTAAACCTAATTTGTAATTCCTTGAAAATCTGGTGCAATTCGAGGGGGAAGAATTAAAATAACACAAAACCAAACCCGACCAACCTCCGTGCAAGTAGCAGCTCAGCTACACATAAAACAACCCCAGCTACAGAACCCAGCCCAAGCCAGCATCAGCGACAGGGTCACACGAAACCTAGAAGGCTTTTCCCACAGCTGGACGCTGGGGAAGCCCGGCAGGAAGAGGTCTGCAGGGTCGCTGCTCCCTGGAGGGCTCACCCTGCCTGCAGTCAGCACTTTCTCCAGCCCTGCCTCCATCCCAGCTGGAACAGGCTGCAAAATAACTGGAAGTTTCTTGTCACCGCACACGCATGGCACAACCAGTTCTTCCTCTGACAAATGAGCGAAAGAAAAAAAAAATAAATATATCACACTGTCACTTAAAAATAGCTCCAGTGGAAATAGAGCGGGGAGGGCTCTGGGGCCGATTAGGGAGCGTTATCAGCATACCTGGTGCTGGATAAAACCTGATCCTGCTGCAGGTGTTCTTGCTCAAAAGGACGGATTGTGGTGCTGCAACAAATGCCTAAGAAACTGTAGAAGTTTTCTGATAGCGCAGGAGAGTGAGACAAGGGTTTTCTGCCCCTTGCCTGCAATGCAGCTTTAGATAAGCTACGTGTGGTCTGATCCTACAAAGTAATGTTCCTGGAGTTTGTCGAGACAGGAGACAGCAGAAGAGGGTGCAGACACTATTCCTCTCCCATACCAGCTGCCTGTTTGTGCTAAATGCGAGCTGACTCGTTCTGCTGCCAAAGTGGGGTGAGTGACCTCATGCAAGAGTGATCCCATCGTGGAAACCTGAAGTGGAAGCATTCATAAAGGTGAGATCCCCTTGTAAAGCTCAGCCTAGGTACAGGGACTTCCATACGTGATGTCTGTGCCTTGTATCCACGCTCTGAAGTGGTACATTTTCATCACAGGCTTTACCATGTGATTTTGGGAAGTCGGTCCATTGAGCTTTCTTTGCAGGGTCATCGTTGTCTTTAAAAACAGCATGGATCTGCCACAGTTTTCCAACAGCAGAGCTCCAACTGCTTGACTCAAGTTTAGGGTCACGGCAATTTTTCACATTCTTTCTGGTCTTCAGCCTCCCAGTTCTGCTTATACAATGAATTCAGGTGTTAAAATGAATTTATTTTATTAAGCAGTATGTAGAGCGTCATTTAATTTGCAACTTTTGTTTCGATCCACTTGCATTGTTCCAATTATTTCACCCCAAAGGGGAAAGAATATTCACTACCTGAAGAAAACGAGCAATGAACCAAGAACACCAATTCGTTTAAGAGACTCTTGGATGTATTTCAAGACAAAAGAAGAAATGGATTGAAAGAGAGCAAGATCAACTCCTGAACTCTTCTGTGATGGTATCACCTGTTAGTTTATTGTAGTCCTCTCAAGACCTACCTGGACTCACCACTCATCTAAAGCTTCATAGCTGGAGACGCTGCTGAAATCCAGAGGCTTGAAGCACTGTCAGTACTAAAGGGAAACAAGTACAAGGTTTTTTTACATTAAAAGTAAAGCAACAGCAAATGTAGCTTTGCTAGGTCAAGTGTCATTCTCATGACCCTAAGATTAAAGATCTTTCCTGTTTTTATGTGGTATATCCTGACTGCTTTTTACATGTGGCTGCATTAGCAAAGCACATCCCGATGAAAATACACACCAAAAAAGTACCTGAAGAGACAAATCAAGTAATGTGGTGAAATGCTCCAAAGCAGGGCAAGTCCCAAGCTACCCTTGCAGCCACAACCCTGTGTGTCCTGTGCACAGCGTGTGCCATGTGTGTGCTCGGGAGGGCAGAGTCTCCTCTGCAGAGCCCACATCTGCATGGGGCCACCTTGCACCTCTCCTTTACCTTCCCTTCATCGCCCCCAGGATCTGACCTGTGCAGATTTCCCACTGCTCCTGATTTCCTAGGCTTTCTTCACAACATTCCTCAGGCAATTCCCAGATATCCTGGGGGAGCTGCACTTCAGAGATCTCCCTGCCTCAGCAATATTCATTGCCCGGTTGGATCCACACGAGTCATTGCTGAGGGCAGTGACAGATCCAGCACAGCCCTGGATTTCCCGCTGTCCTATTCCTCAGGCCAGTTTAACACCAAGGGGTTATCTGGGACTTTCTTTCCTCAAGCAATAGGTTCTTCAGACCGAGGGGACAGACAGCAGGTGACACCTAAGGCCTTTCACTCCCAGCTCTGTCGCTGCAGCTCCAGGTACTGCCTGGACAGGAAACCAGCTGCCCAGCTCACCTGCTAAATCGTGAACAGCAAAGGCTGGAGACCAAAGCTATCAGGAAGAAAAAGAAGTAACAATGCAGGAGATGTAACACTGAGATGGTAAGAAGGCAGCAATGCTTGAAAAAAAAAAAAAAAAAAAGGAAATGCATCCCACCAGAGAGTTGTGCTGGGGCAGGACCACAAGGGTTCCTTTCCTGCTGCCTGGCTGCTTTCTTTAGCATCTTTTTCTGAGTCAACTTCTTGGCTTTTCTGCATGAGGAAGTGAAGGACTCTGCCCTGACATGCACCTTCTGGAATTCCAGGGTCTTCAGCATTCCCTTAAAAAAGCCTGCCAAACTTTGAGCAGCTTTCTGTTCAAGCTCAGCCCTTCCCCAAGGAACCCGTGGAGCGAGGCCAGCGGCACATCCTCCTGGAAGCAGGCAATGTCCGTGCTGCTAAATACTCCCAATTCCTCCTGGAGTTTCTAGTCAGGACTCAAAGAAGCACTGGAGACCTGACATGGAGGTTCCTCGGTGTGACATTCGGCCTGGGGGTCTCTTCAGACCAGCAATGGGTGAAGTGAAAACCTCAGTCCGTGCCTCACCTCCAGGCCCAGGCCGCATCCCAACCAGCCTCAGCAGCCTGTGTGTGAGGACCTGGGGCTCTGCCTGCGTTAGAGACTTGTTTTTTTGTTTGGTATTTTCTTAAAACATCGGTAGGTGTTGATTTCTTTTTACCCTCCATTTCGGGTGAAGTCAGCATGCCCGTTCTTCGCTGTGTTGGTAGGCAAGTGGGTTAGCAGTGAAAAGCAGCATGACTTGGACTTTTCCCTACTTTGTAGCTTCTAGGCACTGTGCTATGATAGCTAAACAACCCTGCCCACATCCTGTGGCTCTAATCAGTATTTCTCATGTATCAGGTTCAGATATTAAGGGCAGACTTTGAAGAGCTCAGCACCAGCATGTCCTACTGAGAACAAAAGGCCTTGCTGAAAAATGAAGCCGAAAGCCATTTGCCCGTGGTTCAGTGCTAGCTGGGATCAGAGCCACTGCCCCAGTCCTGCTCTTCCTCCATTTGGGGTCAGAGATGGAGATCAGCCTTATTTTGGAAGGAACGGGTCCTGTTCTTAGCTGGACCTGAGAACAACCAGGACAACAACTTCAGGAATTTATTTTCTTCTCCTTGCCTCCCTCCTCTTTGGTTTGTTCCCAGGCTTTTTGGTGCTGTTCTCACTCCCCCCTCAGACTGACGTGCTGCTGCTGTGCAGAGAGGAGCTCATCCACAGGGAGGTCAGGCCAAAAGAAAGAAACCAGCATCTGAGAACCGCATTTTAAGAATTATTGAAGTAGATTCCAGTATCACTTATTTTTTAGAAAAAGAAGTCATTTGCTTATGGCAAAAACAAAAGAAAACCCTAACGTGCTGAATTTCCCCTTTCTATCACCACAGTCATTAAGAAGAAGGTGACATTCACCATTGGCTTCTGGGGACACTGACACCCAGGCAGTTTCTCCTCTTGCCCCAGAGTTTGCCCTGGGATGCTGCTGGTCTTTGCTCATTACCGCTGCTGTTATCACTCCCCAGGGTTATGGGAAGACAGAACAACTTGAGAGTTTTCAAGTCTAGGTTTCAGGAAGAAATAAGAGACACATGCATCTCTGCAGCCTGGTGGGGGAAAGAATGAAAATTAAATTGCTCTGGTGACATGCAGTTGCTGGCTATTAATTCCTTTGAGGATTTTGTATGGCTTCCAAAGCAAATACAAGATTAGCTGCTGGAGTGGTGGAGTAGTGTGGGATACACATCTTGGGGTTCTTGCAACACAGATGTTATTTATTTAGGCAATGCTGAGCAAATCTACTTGCAGATGTAATTTTGTGAGTGCAGGCTAACTGTAGAGTCCAGCTGCCCGGTATCCCCGGTGATAACGTGAGGAAGCCGTGACCCCGGTGAGGTGCTGAGCAGTGGGACAAGCCCCTGCTCCCAGCCAGGGATGGATGTGCCAGCCCTGCCCAAGCAGGTGCTGGCTGGTCTCTCCGAGCAGGGTGATCCTGGGATGCCAGCCACTCAGCCATTTTTTTATCACTGTGCAGAGGTGAGTGGAGCAAAAAGCAACCCAGGTGCAAGTGGAAAGCAGCTCTCAGTTGCCTGACATGTTTGTGGTGATGCCCCCAGCTGGAGGGGCTGCCCATCCCAGCTGCATCAGCTGCTGGTGGTGATGGTGCTCGGAGGAAATGCCGCCCGTCTGAGAATGCCACTATTTTGTAAAAGCATTTTCAGGACCTTCCAGTGCCAGATATCCAGACGTGCTAATGCAAAATGCATTAGCCCGAGCAGCAGGAGCTCCAGGGCTGCTGGCGCCATTGAGTTCCACTCGTTTCATCTTTATTATAAATACTGCATTGTCGTCTCCTTTTTTTCTCTCATCCTCTCTTCAGAAAAGAATTATAAGGCTCTAGTTGACTGGTCCCTTTGACTTAGTACAGTTGTTAAACCACAGGCAGTAAATACCTTGTTCAATTGTTTAAGGCGGGTGTATTTATTTGATTGGAGCAATTGAATGAAATCTGTAAGAGCTAAAACTCCCCCTTTCTCGGCAGCTCCACTTCTCCACTTCTGAGTTGAATGCAAAAAGTCCTCCTAAACCTGCCCCATGAAATCAGCCCACCATCAGGCTCGCTCCTGCTCAGAGCTCAGCTTTTGGGGGTTCAAGACGTATTCCAGCATAGCAGACTCCCTTGTAAGTAGCGGCTGAGCGGTGCTCAATTGCCCACCCCATCGCACTGGGCTGGCTGCGGGGGAAATTTGCATCTCAAGCCCTGTATGAGAAGCATATGGAGTCCACCAGTGGGCATTGCCAAATTCTGGTCTGTCTCAGCCACGTCACTGTTCTTCTGAGGTTAAAAAAATCACATTTCTGGCCATCAGAGAACATGGAATAAAAACATTTCCTCCCAGGAGATTGCTTAGGAGAGTTTAAAGGAGGTGCTGAGCATCCTGATGGACATGTGGACAGCTGTCTGCTGTCGTTATGTGGCTGTGCCGAATCTCTGAGCGCTGTATTTAACCTTCGTGCTACCCTGTAATCCTTGTAACGGGTTTGATTTTCATGTGTTGCTGCAGCAGGGAACTTCAGATTTTTTTAAATATTTTTGTTAAATAGAATGCTTTAGTCCACCTGTACATGCATAGTCATCATCTGTATAGGACTGAGAATGGAGTCATAGAATGGCTCGGGCTGGAAGGGGCTTAAAGATCATCTAGTTCCAACCTCCTGCTGTGGGACTTCATGGGTTTGACCCAGTGCAGTTTGAGATGAAAATACATAGAAAAAGAGGAACGAGGAAGGACTCAAAGGAGGAATGATTTGAAGATTCAGGCAAGGAAGAGAGGCTTTTGTTGGTTCTAAGGCCTAGTATTGTTTACTTTCTTTGAATTTAATAGCACCATTTCATTGATCTGAGTGGCAGCAGGACTACAGTCTATTTCAAAGGAAAAAAAAAGGCATTTGACCCAACAAACCTGTTCCAGCTTCACATCTCCTTCCCTGCTTTCATATCCATTCCCAGTACCTGGCTCAGCACAGCCGCCACATGCTATGTCCATGCTCCCCATTCCCCTTCAGCAGCCCTGTCTGGCAACATGCTTTACGCAATACGGTACAACTCCTTCCCCAAAGGGCCAGAAACGCATGGACCCAGAGATCAGGGAAGGCCACTGATTCCTCTCAGCAAGGGCACTTGGCTGGGCTCGCAGTGTCCGTGTCTGTTTTCATCCAAAAGTGAGCTGATAAGGCGATTTCCTTCCAAGTGGAAAAGCATAAATTATATTTATATGCAGATAATTTCCTATTTGCTGGATTTAGCACAACAGGATGAATTTCTGTCCCGTTTCTCCAGCAGTCTCTGACCACATGAAACATATTCACAATTGTCAGGGTGAGAGATGTTTTGCCAGAAGCCGGAGACGTGAAGCTGGCTAGGGAAGGCAGAGGTGGAAGGACACAACCAGGCCCATTTGCTCTGCTTGTTCTGGGAGGTGGCAATGTGGACCACAGCACCAAGATGTTCATTACAGCTGCTTATGCCTTTGCTCATCATTTTTTTCTGGGCAGACTACGTATGTTTCAATCAAAAATTACAATTAAAAAAATCTTTACAGTGTAGCTAATGGCCTCTGAGCCACCTTCAGGACCTCATGGGATTGCACGGTACAGGGAAGCAGGACCGCGCTCAGCTAAGGAGCCCAGGAACTTGAACTGCATGTGTTACAGAGAAAGGATTTACTGAAAAAGCCCCTAGAATATTCTCAAACTCTTCATACCCAGGAGGGAGGGGATACTGAACTTCCTTCCTACAGCACTTCATGTTCATCTGGGAAACCTTCCCCATTCCCCTCTGCAGGGGTTTCCAGGAGATGAGACCCCAGCTCACAGCAAACTGTTAATTATTAGTCTTCTCTGTATCATTTACAGCCGCAAAGCACCTTGAGATCCCTCCCTCTAGGAATTCTTCACGTTTATTATATTATATTGGGGTTTTATCTTGCACTCACTTCAGTGACAGCCATGGGAGTATGCTCTTCAGGCTTAAAGATTAAGCTTATTTAAATATGTACTGTCCTAATGTTATACATTTTGCTTTGTTCAAAAGTGATGCTACTTGATTTAGAAATATATTGTTGACTGGGTCCTTTTTTACTCCATCTAACTCTGGTGCTGTGGATGCCACCAGCAGCTCCATCTGAGTCAACGGGCTTTCAAATATCTGAATTTAGGCAACCATCTAGTTCTGAACCTGCTGGGCCAATGCTGCAGTCCCCTGACTGATGTCCCCCTTGGGGGCAGAGAAGCTCCTACCCATCTGCCCTGAGCTCAGTATTCCTTCCATAACTCCACCCTAACTTTCCATTCTTCAAGTTTGCCCCTCCTGGCATCTTGTGTGTGTTAGTCTAATGTACATGAAAGCTTTGCAGAGGAAAAAGTCATCTTTGCTTTATACTGTATGCTTAAAAAGCCCAGCAAATAATAAAAGCACCTCTGAAAAACAATAAACACCCGAATGCCTTTCTATTTCTGGGAGTACTTACTGCTTCTTGAACCCTTTGAGGTTTGACTGGTGTCTTTCAAGAAATGGCGTATAGCTTTGGCTCATTCATCCCTCTTTCTCTCCTCAGTCTTCCGCTTCTAGATTCTTTTATTCTAGATTCTTTTATTTTATTTTTTTTTTTATTTTTTATTTCCCTAGGCTGTCTGTCCCTTCTGCAGTAGGATCTGGTCTCTTTATATCTCTCAAGATTGGAGATTTTGTTCCTTTTCTTCAAGTAGCACCTTTGAAGAGATCCCTGAAAAGCCAAGGGCTCCCATGACAATGCTGATGGTCCTTGATTTGGAGGTAAGATCATTCTTCTGCCATAAAACAGACACTTTAATTCGCACTGAGAGTTAAAGTTTATAGAAACTTTGGAATATAGAATCCAAATGGAATTTATACAGATATAGGCAAGTCCCCCAGGCCATGCATGTGTATATCTGTGCATAAAGACACACATATGTGCGTATGTATGTCTACATTTATACACACACTGACACAAATAATAATAAAAAAGAAAAGATATATTCTGGCAAAAAAAGCTAAGAGTCAATACAGTAGTAGCACAGAAAGTCAATAGTCAACATGTTCAATACCATAGAAAAAATCCGGTTACTATCACGGAAGATACCAGTTTCCTAGACCTGCCCCCAGGAACCGTGTTGCCTTAAACATCCATACAATTCTCACATTACTCAAAAACTTAGATGGTGAAAAAGAGCAACATTTTGTTTAGCTTCAGGTTTCAGGGAACCTTTCTGCTTTGGAGTTTCTCGGCTTGAGAAAGCACTAAGCTGTGCAGAGTGGATTCCTGTATCTAGTGCAGCTATGCAAAGTACAGTATAATTTTCCCTTGCCCAGCTTGAAATACAGCTTCCATCTCTCTCCTACTTAACTGTATCCTGGTGTGAGACAATACAATATTGAGAAACACTTCGAACTACAATAGCAGCCAAACAATTCTTTTGTTTTATCAAGTGGAATGAATCCCCGAGGACTCGAGAGAATTCCACAAAAGGCTATATAAGCAAAAAGAGAGGTTACTTATGGTAAGCAAGGTTCTTAGTGGTGAATAGTCAACACGCACGTCCACACAGTGAGTGTACGAACACCCAGTGTGACGGTGATTTTGGTGAGGGACACTTCCCTCCTGCCTGTACCTGGGCACCACGGAATAATCTCCATCACCATTTATGAGATTTCAGGCACTCAGACCAAGCACAGGAGCAGAAACAGGTCCAGCCGCAGCCTGTGACCCCTTCCTTTTTGAGGACAGAAGGTTTGGTTCTTCTGCGTTGGCATCTGCAGTTAATACGCTTCTTTCCAAACGTCTCCTGCCTCAGACACCAGTCTAAAAGATGGCAGTGCTCATCTTCCATCAGAGGCAGATCAGTCAGGCTGTCAATTAAAAGCATTCACTGAAGGTGAGCTGCGGATAAATTAATCTAATAAGAAAGCTCCATAGGTCAACAGCTTCCTGCCAGGGACAAGGGAACGTCACAGCGCACTGCTTGTTGGTGCTGCACATGACGGTAATACCGTCTGTCACCACCTGGAAGCAATGTCCCTGGATATGTTAATGACACCGTTGCCCGCAGCCTGCATGGTGCTGTGGTTCATCATGTTTGCTCCGAGGGTTTGTTTCGGTAAGGACCAAAGCTCTTGTGCTACTGCTCGGTCCATGTGAGCACACACTGCTGGCACCCTGGATGGCTGTCCCTACGCTTGGGAAACATCTCCTCATACACCAGGAGAGCAATTGTCACGTACCCAAGCGGAGGGAAGGATGGGTCTGTCTGCAAACAGAATTATGTGGAGCCAAGATTGTAAGTGGAAAAGGCGCAGTTGACATGGGGCATTACCAAGATACAAACCATTGGAGACCCTCAAGGCAGTCAACACGATTTGGCAGTGGATGTTGGCCAAGGCTTCAGGGACGAAGGGGTCCTGTGCTCAGCAGTTTGCTCCAGGTCCAAAAGGTCCGTGGAGTCTGTGGTCACTCCAAGCACCGCACAGACCAAAGACCTCCCAAGCCATTCCCAGAGAAGTCCTGCCTTCTATAGCAGAGGTGGCCCAAGATGACTGAAGATCATTTTATTTGCCAGCTACCTGAATGAGGAGAGAGAAAGATTTCCTGTCTTCTCTGATAAGCTGCAAAGGTAGAAAAACCTCTGGTCAGAAGGTTTAGGCACACCTGCATGCCGGGTGGCTTTTCAAAGTAGAGCATAGAGTTCACAATCCAATCTGCTCACCGTGACCAAGATGAGAAGACCCACATCAAACATACCTGAATTTGAGGAAAAACTCAGCCCATGCCCACTGAGTTCACAGGACGTAACTTGAAATTAGAAGCAACACAAAAAGACACGACTGTGCGCAAGATGTGGAAGAAGGAAATCTTCATGTGACGTACCTCAGAATTTGAGGAAAAGAATGGAAAAATCCTAGTGCTCAGCAGTACGCTCTGATGGTCATTTCCCTCAGATTATTTTTTGTTGCCTAAAATAATGTTTAAGACATTACATTATTGGCTGATGTTCCTCAGCCAATCAGTTCACATCTGTTTTTTTACAACTTCTTTATATTTGTCCTCCCAGAGTCTTCTAAGCGGAAGTAGATGTTTTCAGCGATGCAAAAGGAATTCTGGATTAGTTTGGTTGTTTTTTTTTTTTTGGAGATGAAGAGGAGTTTGAGGGCAAAAACAGTTTATATTTACTCATCAACCCCTGTATTTTGTAATGTAGATACCAGACATAAGTACAGAAAAATAATGTAAATGTCATGAACAGAAAGGTAGCTTCGATCCATCGAACATCTCAAATATTTTACAGTCCAAGTAATGAAAAAAATCCTTTACTGGGAGACAATTGGTTTGTCACAATTCAGACAAATATTTGTTATGCAAAAGCAATTCTTACTTTACAAAGGCAGCGCGGTACCTTTGGGAATGCTCCCACAAGCCTTATTCCCATCTCTGCAGAAAAACAAAATGACACAATTCAACTGTTTGCGTTGCAGCAGCAGGTCAACTGCTCCAAAGGCATGATCTCGGGGTAGAGGAACTGCTTCTGCCAGACATCGTAGACGTTTTACGTCATGCACATTCTGGTTCTCAGTTTCCCGTTACTGTTTTCTTTCAGTTTAGGGATAATCTGAGATGTATGTTTCTTGCCATTTAAAACCGAGAGAAAAACCACAACAGTATTTTCCGTGTAAGCCAAAATCTTTCACATGTGCCAACTGTCAGAGCAGACAAAAGAGCTTTGATCATAGTCAGACACCATAACTAGCTACTTGTTTTAATTACAGAAAGTTTTAGCTATTATTACACGACAGGCTGGCACATTCAGCACATGACATAATTTTATGACAGCTTTTAATTTCTCTCAGCGCAGCTCCAGCCCTCGGCTATTCCACTCACAGCAGAAGCATGGGCTTGAACAAACCCGGGGAGATACCGAGACCTACAGCAACCCGCTCGCACACCGACCCCGCTCCCAGCCTCGATGGGATTCCGTCACCCTCACTCGGCTGGTGCAGAGCCGCGAACTGCCCACAGGTCATGTGTTTGCTTTTGTTCTTTAACATTTCCCAAATGAAACAATTCTAAATCCATGGTTTGGGGGACATACTTCAGTTATTTGTAGATTTCTTCTACTTGGTGTTTTCCTTCTATTCTTAGTACACTTGCTGTTTTGAGGGACTGATGAGCTCAACCCCAAACTATTGTTTTTTTCCTGCCTGGATTGCTGTCAGACCACCAGAAAAAAAATAGCTGTGGCACAGGTCAGCCCAAACATTTTCACAAGTATTCTGGAGCTGTTACATGTTTTCACCTCTATTAGCAGTACTTTCATTTTGGCAAACCTTTCTGTGAACAAACTCACAAAAGCACTGACGAAGAGCAAATCAAAGGGATTATGACAGTTGTCAAAAAGGCTCTGTGATTTCTGTTTGAACAAATGCTTATGAGTACTCATTTTCTCATAGCTGGGAGCTCTAATCCTCATCTATTCAGCACATTACAGAAAAATACGAAAACACATCCCCTATCACTGCATCTAATTTCAAATGAAGTCAAATAAGCGTAGTAAAGAGAATAAACACAAATAATCAGTGACACTGATAACATAGAAACTGGGCTGAAAGAATGTCTTTCTCGTGGAAAACACTGGGAAGCAGTGTCAGAGTCGTTGATTAATTTAACAGCTATTAAAACATCTTATTAACTCAAGTGCTAATTGAGTGCTTGGCAGGAATAACAGAGCAGTGCCAACCATACACACACATAAAACTTGCTAAAATTTGAAGAAATTATGTGGCTTAATATTTTGTTACTTTTATAACTTGCTTTTATAGCATGTTTGGCTGGCTTAGGTGGCCTTACCTACCTGCTTTGTGTCAGTTTTGAAGATGCCATGCCTTGATGGCACACAGTCTTGGGTGTTTTTTAAAAAGGTAAGTCCATTTACAGTCCTCACGGATGAGATCTTCCAAATCTGTCTGGAACACGTGCCTCACAGCAATGCCTGCATTTGCACAAAGACAGAAAGGTGCAAACTGCTGAGCTTTGGGAAGTCTCAGTGCCATAACTGCTGATGTGGTGAGCATGGAGGGTACAAGCGGTCCACGGACCCATGACCATGCTGACCATCACCTTCCTAGGACCAGTGTTTGGTTTTCAGATCACCAGATAATTTTTATTTCATGTACCTGGGCAGTTTGCAGGGAGAAGTTAGACTAGCTTTCCTCCATCCTCTACATTTGAACCCCAACGGTGATAGTTTGTGGTTGACACACAATGTTTCCTCTCTTTCCTTGCACCCATAGCCTACAGAGACATCCCACCATGGCTCCTAGGTGTGAAGAGGACAGCCACATGTTGCTGTACTTTGCTTTTGTCGATGTACAGAGGTCACCTCCAGCCCTTCCCCACCATCACTCCCAGTAGGAGGGAAGCAACTCGTTTTTCCTGTTCAAGCAAAGCCAAGACATCACATTGCATGAATTTTGCTCAGGGCCTAAAGGGAAGTGTATCCCACTGCTGAAAGTGTTGCAAAACCCTTCAGCTCCAGACCTCTCCCCTTGGTGACTACAAATGGAGATGGTGGTAGGGAGCTCACTCCTACAGGGCCAAACTTCCAGTCATATAGGATGCACTTGAGCACAGGCAGGAGATATTTTGGCTCAGATACTTCAAGTCCTAGTGATAGCCAACAAACTGGAAGAAAACTTATGAAGTTTGCCATGCATAACGCCACCTTAAGTCTGTCATCTAGCCCTCAGCACAGCCCCATCAATTTCTCTTTAGATACACAGACGGCAAAGGATGAAGCCAGGAATTACAGCCAGGCTATAGCTGCCCTCTCTGACCCAAGCTTCTGACCTGCAGGCTGCTTCAACACACGCCCCCATACACTGGGGTCTTTGCTGCTGTTGCAGTATCTGCAGTTCAGCAGTAGCAGCATTAGCAGTTTTACACAGATCTGCCTTGAGCCCAAAGAAGCCTCTGAAAGATTATTTAGCTGCAGCTTAAAAACTGCTAAACTGCCCTGGATGATCTGTTTGCAGCTCCACTGGAGCACGGGCCAGCAAGCGTGGGCAGGCAGGGCAGGGCTGGAAGCTGCACCTGGGTCCATGTTTAGGTACGGGTACCCAGCAGAGGTCATAAAGTGCTTTGAGGGGTCAAATCCACTGCGTCAGAAGAGGGAGGGTGGTTGTGCCGCATACATCGCCTTGCCCACTTAGAAATGGCCGGCCACCTAGTGCTGGTGCTTATTAATAACCTTGCTTAAGGAAATTGGCTGGAGTCTCACTTTTCATTGTACTGAATGAATGGGACTAAATATAATCCAGGGCTCGTTTGGGTGAATAACAATGCAAGAGAAACTTCCTGTTCTACCCCAGTTTAAAAGTAGGAGTTTCTCTAGGCTTGGTGAAATTCTTCAAATCTCAAGAAACATTAAGGTCACTCTCTAAATTCCTCTTTTCTTCCAAATAAAGATATTCTTCTAATACTCTGCGTGAAGGGTAACGTAGCTGAAAGCACAAGATGTTTTAATCAATGAGCACTCAGAAACAAAGGTGTTTCTTGGCTGAAGACCCAAATTCAATAATTATTTTTTCAGCTCAACTAGAATAAAGACATTATTTAAACATTTATCTGTCATCTCCCACTGCCTGCGGCTTGCTGCTGGATATCTATTTCTCAGGCGCACCGTGGCAGCTCCTTATGCAAAGGGGAAAAAAGTATAACCACTTCCTCGCACCTGGGATTATGCCTCATTATGGTGGGGCGCTGTGTCAGGAGGTGGTTTCAGGTGCTGTTGGGCGCGTGAGCGTGCACCCATCTTTGCAAACAAGCCTGCTTGTGTTGCAGATTTGCAAAACCAAGGCTTGCAGTGTCTGATTTGGCACTTGGTGCCAAACAAAGCACAGGCCCAGGGGCTGCAAAAGAGGGGGGCGCAGGAGAACCGGGAGCTCAGCAGCGGCACCGCTGCCAAGACTGAGATTTAGAGATGTAAAAACACTTTAGCCCTGCCCATCTCCTCTCCCTCATCTTGCTGTTTGTTACCAACCCATTAGCCTTTCTGATGAGTTCTCCAAGATCTTCGATCCTCCTGTGCTGCCTGTGTGAGCAATGTCCTTGCAAAGATCTTTGCTCTGGGAGAAAAGCAAGAAATTCATCTGCGAGTCTTCTTTCTCTGCAAGTGCAAAGTCTGGTCTTTTTGCCTTCTAAGGGTGCCACACGTAGTGGACCTGAATCCAGTGCTGCCAATAAACGCAGACCCTTCACCAGCTCAGAAGGGCAGAGCCAGCTTGGTCCTGCTGGGCTCTGAGCCGGCCACATGCATCGAGGACCAAGGCTCTGGGAAAGAGGTGCATGCAAGGAGGAGAGCGAGATTGGTGGGGTATATGTAGAGGAACATGCTGGAGATGAAGAGGAGAAAAGGCAGGAGGACCTTGGGGTAGAAGCAAGAGAAGGTGGAAGGGAAGAGACACGCAGGGTACCTGATGGCTATCTGCGGGTGATCACAGGGCTGAAATTCTCCACAGGAGACCCTCCACGTCGTGTTGCCTCAAGGAGTTCCTGGCACCGGCACAGCCATGAACATGGAAAAGTTGGCTGAAGAAGGAGTGGGTACACTCTGCCCACAAGTCACCGAGACGGGTAGTTGTGCAGGACAGACAGATCGCATCCAGACAGGCCCTGCAGAAACCACCGAGCTGTGAGGAGCGGCTGGAGGACACAGCAGGAGATTTCATGCTCTCTCCCTGTGCTTTGATGCTCTCGGCTAACGAGTTAATCAGCTGTTTGTTGTTGGGCCTGATGGGAAAATATCAACAAACACAACTAGATGATGAACTGGAGAGAGCAAAACATTTTCTGGCATGTGCTCCTTTGACTGCAACATCAAAGATCACATTAAGATTTTTGTAGAAGTTTAATTCCAAAATAGTCAGGGGTGTCAAACCCCATTTGCAGGAAGACCTGGGGAGAAGGACTCTGCTGAAAGGGCAGGGGTGTTTAATATTTCACGAAGGGCATGCACAGACCAATGCACAGTTCTCAAAACATCCTCATTAAAATGTTTTAATTAACGTTTGTTTAAGTACTAGCAGACACAGAGCTTCATGCGTCCCGGATATATCAGGTCCCACGGGAGCATCCTTTCCCTTTCCCAGGGGAAGGACACATCTTGAACCCCTCACAACCTCCTTCTGACATCAAGAGTTTCCTCATCTTAAGGGCCAGGAGACTTTTTTTTTTATCCATCCAGAAACCAGCCATGCAAAGCAAACAAAGCCTAGAGTGTGAAGGGAGCAGCAGACATGATCTTGCTTCCTCTCCAGGGCAGTAGTTTCAGTTCCCCAATCCATTAATGTCATCAACCCAGCATCCAGGTCTGCCCAGCATCTGGACCAGGCACACTCCTGTTCCTGTGCCAGGACTGGAAGTGCTCCTCCATCCTCGGACACCTTGTCTTGTTCTTGGAGAAGGGACTAGAAGAGGGCTTCAGACAAAGCCAGACAACAAAATTCAAGGGAGCATCCCCATTTTCACAAGGTAATTTTTTAAACAGAGAAGAGATGCTGCTTTGGTCACTCAGAAGAGACAGTGGGTCTGATATTTTCTGAAGATACGGGCTGAAAAAGTGATGTAAGGAAAAGCAGGTGGAAAAACATTCTGTATTTTAATTTTATGGAAAGTCTCCTGGGCCGGGAAGGGTGTCAGGGATCTCTAGGGGAAATTCTTGCTGCCATTACTTAGTTGCCACCATCACAGGAAAGTCAAGGACTAAATGTGCTGCAAAGGCCCTGTGAATTCGCTCATGAAGAAGCACCCTTAGCCACCGGCTGCTTTATCTCCGTGGAGATAAGAGGAAGGATTTGCTGCTGCCCTTCACAAACAGCCCATCCCGCAGCAAAGCCACAGAGGAGCAGGACAGCAGCTTGTCTTGCACTGCCTTTTCCAGTGATTATTAACGGGGCTGAATGCACACTCCCAGCAGCATGGATGGGCAAATGAGCTACCACAAGTTGGGGCTGCAGAAGCATGCACACGGAGCAAGCAGCCAAATGACAGAGGAGCCTGTACCTCAAACTGCAATGCATACGGAGAAAATCCATTTTAATTATGCAAACCACGTGCACATTTTTTTTTACCTATAAGGAAAGAAAAATAGGACTGTGCCTTATCTTTTTGTGAAATCGTCATTCAGTTTGAAATCCGTGGATAATTAACAACATTATCATGCAAATGTAACTGAATTGAGCTATGTAAATTAAAGCAACTTCACCTACCTACCCAGAGAAATGGCAACACTGCGCTGCCATCAGGAAGCGCTGAGCACTATTTTTAGTGCTGTTCTGTGAGAGGGCCTGTGGGAGGGCATCTTCCAGAGGAATGCAGACCATATCTTTTAGGAGGAATTAATCCTTAGGAAACCATTACCAGCTCTCACGAATGACCGAAGGATATTTTTCTCACTGGGCTGGAGTTTATACACAGACAGCCGCGTGCATTGAAAGAAAATCATGACTCACTGAATTTAAGGAACTATTTACTGAAGCCAAATATTTGAGTGCTCCTCCCTCTCCCTTGGCTCGCTGTCCCCCAGGCACACGGGCCCTTTATCAATGGTCACAACAGAGTCACAAATTTCTTTTTATTTCCTCTGAATTGGAGAAGTCAGGCTTTTTCAGGATTGCGGTTCGGCAAAGCTCTCGTGCGTCCTTAGAGCTGTGTAGAAAGATGCCCACACGCTCAGCACAGCTCATTTCGACTCCCTGCGATTTTACAGCGTAACATCTCCCACTGGCAACACCTTCACTCGCCAAAGGAGACCACGCAAAGGCCCCTTGAAAAATAACCAACCAAAACACACCCTGAACTGATCTTCTGAGGGTTTAAATTTATTTAGTCTTTGCCCAGATGACCTCCAGCCTGTCACCCACACAGCAGGGCCTAGGCCGGGGCCTAGGCCGAGCCCCCGCGGCTCCCTCTAGTGGGGCTCGGCGGAGCTGGTGGGGGCATCACAGCCCCAGTTTGGGGCACAGCAACATGTCCCATCTTCCCTGGTGGCAAACACTGCTTGAATGAATGTTAGAGAGTCACGAACTGCTGCTATTTTTTTCTCCAAATACCTATAAATGTATAAGCTGACGCCTATCCAGGCAGAAATGTTTTGCTAGTACGTCTGAAGTGTCAAAACCCACGTAAACTTGCATTTTACCTGTGTATAAAGTGCTCTTAGCAGCATCACCTGTGAAAAAAAAGCCATAATTACCTCATAAACAAATACTTTTAGATAAAGTTTGTGGGTTTTGTATGTGTGTGTGTGTGTCTATTTTTATTTATTATTATAATTATTTGAAACACATCTCCCTCATTCTCACATATTGGGACTCAAAAATGTTTGACCCCACATACAGGACTTAAAACTCTGTAGGTAAAGGAGGAAAGATTTAAAACTCTGTAGGTGAAGGATGTGCTGTCTCTTAAAGCAGCAGAGGTGTTCAGGAGTTCCCATCTCCCTGAACGTCATCAGGACTTCACTTTCCAAAGTGACTTGAGAAAACAGGTTGTCAAAGGCTTTCAAAATTTTAAGGTTGAGAAAAATGAATAAATAAACAAAAGGTGCAACTAACATTGGCCTAAAATTTTAAATCATTTAATGACTTTTAATGGAAAGCATTTCCATTTATCAACCAGTGCTTCAGGTGGCATGCAGCGGGGTCGGTTTGGCTGCTTATCCCCAGAATTAACCCATCCTTCTAATTTTGCCTCCCGCTTGTTGAATCTTGCCTGCTATTGCAAACTCTTTAGGGAAAGACTTACATTTTCCTATGTGTCTGCAAAATGCCTGCCACAATGCCCAAGCCTTGTAGATGTTACTATAATAATAATAATAATTATGAGCACAATTCCCATTGTGAGCGGTGTGCAGTGAGGCGGCCAAGAGCCCTGCCACGAGCAGCTTTATAGTCTGCCATCTAATTACAGGCAAAGAGGAGGTGCAAGAGGATCGGCTATAGTGGGGAAGAGGGAAAGGCTCTTGGGAGAAAACATGAGCATTTTACAAGGTAGACTTGCTCTCCTCACTTGTGCTTAACAAATATGCTGTGACTTAATACCTTAAAGATATTGCCTCAGACACCCCTTTTTCTTCTGCTGGGGAATTTTGGGTGGACTTTGAGTTCCTTCTATATTTGCGTAGGATGTCTGCAGGCTGGAGGAGGCCTCAAAATGCACTGAAGCATCGGAAGAAATCCCAATGCAGCCAATGCACAGGAAACTCCGAGCCTAGGGCGAGGCCGCACAGCTGGGGATGGGCTGTGCAGGTGCTAAGGGCACGCGCGGAAAATTGGATGTGTCCTGAAACCCTCCGATTTATGGCCCCGCTGCAAACCATCTGCCTAGCACATGGCCCGTCGACACACGCAGATGAGAAATCCCACATGGAAACAGCAGTCTTAGACATGGGGCGAAAAGGACCATCCTGGTCATAAATACAGCACTGGGGTTTTGCAGGGAACTAAATATTTTATGCAGAACTGAGCCAGGAGGGAGACATTTTTTTGTTTTATGACCAAACCTGAAATTTTGGAATTTGTTTTCTACTGTAAAACAGGTAATAAATTTGTCATGCATTGCAATTCCAAAATTGCTTAACTTCAGGTAGATCAAAGTGTTTGATTTCCATGAAACCTGACCTCAACCTTGAAAATTACACATCATATGTATTACATTTTTGTATGGGACTGTAAGAAATTGAACCAAAACATTTTGGAAAGGAAATTAAAATTGTTCTTTCTCTCTATTTTCTATTTTCTTGTTTTTCTTTCAATTTTTCAGAGAAATTAAATTTTGTAAATCTCAAAGCAAATCTCCAAGAGAATTAGTTTCTCAGCATGCTGGCTTCTTCTTACACTGGTGAAGGACACCAGTGACCACACCGCTGCCAGAAACAAGCCATCAGGTGGGTCAGCATTCACATCAGGAGCTGGGGATGAAAGCCCAGCCTGCAGCAGCAGCTGCTGAAGGGATGTTAAAAGGTAGCCTAAGAACAAACCACTGATCAGGGCGAGGAGGGCCAGCTGCTTTATCACTGCCTTGATCAATGACGAGCACGGTGCTGGCTGGGAGGACTCCTCTTTCATTAGGAGCTATGCTCTGACTCATGGGTTGCTGCATCTGTGCAAATATATTGTGTTGACTTAATGCTGGTGTGGGTGCTGGGCTGCATCTTCCCCCACTTGTTATCATGCAGGACAGCAGGACACCTCATTTTATAGGAAAGGCACATAAAAACCAACAGCTGTAAGAAGCTCACGGGTTCTCTCATGGGCTCTGGCATAGAGCTCCCCCCAATCCTGTGGCATCAGACTGTGGGCAGGCAGAGGAAAATGCAAGGAAAACTTCCCCTGCAAGGAAAAAGAAACAGCTTCACATCTTCTGAGCATCACGACTGGCCGGCCTTAAAAAAAAAAAAAAAAAAAAAATTAAGGAGGATTTCACTGAGCACAAGGTTTGGTTTTCAATGCAGACAGTGCAGAGTGCACCTGGATCTACACCCACCTAACCACACCTCTGGGTGCCTCGTGGTGTTCAGCAAAAGCAACTGGGCTCCTGCAGCTCTTTTTACTGAAATTAAACCAAAGAAGGGATCTCCGGCTGTGCAGCACTGGGGGGAAGGCGTCACTGTGGTGGCCGCGGTGGGGACGTGGCCATGCAAGGCACTGTCACCACCGCGCCGGCAGCCCTCGCCGTGGGAAAGTCTTTGATGTTACCAGAGCTCTGGGGCCGCACTTCCACCCCAGTACCTGATCTTGTAAACATCAGTGACGGCGCGGCTGCCGCGCACGCAGAAACCACATCCTGTCACCCGCTCGGCAATCAGTGGGGCCATCTCGGTGGCCAGGACGTGGAGGAGTTGCGGCACTTGTCTGCAAGGCAAGAGCGGTTCCCGTCAGGGTGAGGGGCCACCTTTTTGCACCCTCTGAACCCTTGGGCTTGTGAAAGTCCACCCCTGTGCAGCCAGGGCTTATTTTTCAAGTGGCCGAGGCAGGCTACACGCATCAGTTGATGGTTTCTGCCAGCAGTTTTCCTCTCCACAGGAACATGGATCTGACTTTATAATTCATGCATGCCTGGGAAGTTCAATCCAGTCCCACTGGAGTAGCAAGCTCAGTGGGAGTTTATTTATTTAAAACAGTGCATGCAGTAGCATGGAAAAAATCAAATCTATCAGAAACCATAAGTCTTAATCCTGAAACAGCCTCGCTTTTCGTAAAATACGGTCTAGAGAAACTGCTTTTAAAATGTGGCTTCCACAGAGCCTTGGCTTAGCATTGCAATCCCCACAGAACAATATTATAGCATAATAATTAAAACATTTACAAAACGAAGATAATCTATGGCTGATCCAAGTTTCTATGGAAATTTGGAGGCTATGGAGTATGCAGCTGTTCCCATCTAATGCAAAGGTTGGCTGCAGCTCTGCTTCTGAGCACATTTGTAACTTAGGGGATAATTTATCTGCTCTGTTTACACAGTTCTCAGCTTGCACAGCCCTCAAGCACAACTTTTCTACGTTTCCCAAGCAAAAGGCTGCCTTACCCTCCCCTCTCAACCTGAGCAAGTGGTGTTCTCTGTGCTAACGAAACTCCTCTGTTGCAAGGTGTGGGTGCTCGTGCCGGTGCCACAGACGCTGCCTGAGATGCATCAGAGCACCCTGGGCTGTGGTGCCCACAAAGATGGTCCCACAAAAATGCTGCGTTTCCCCTCAGCAAGGTGTTAGGCTCCCATTTCCTCCCCACACAGGCTGCATCCCGTGCTGCCGCCCTTCCCAGGGCAGCAGAGGAAGGGGCACAGCTGGCTGGCACAGCCACCAGATGTGCTGCCAGATGTTCGGCTGTGGGTATGGGACCTTCTGCTCCTGGGCCGAAGGTTCCTGCTAACAGGCTTTGCTGAGCTCATGGTGAATACGTACCAGAGGAAGCTGAAAACAGGGAAATTTCCCCAAATTTTGAGACCGGTGGCTTCAGGGCATTTAAATATTTTTATTTAAAGCCATGTGCATCCCTGTCCGCTGTACACAAATTACGGTGTTAAGACTTTGTAGACACACAGGCGAGGGGAGGATGCTGTATGACAAAGCAGGAGGGGAGAGACACTTCAGGAAGTATCTTAAATGTCACAACGAAGGACTTCTGAGCTGATCCCACTTCACAGCACTTCATAAACCAGACCAGCATGAGGCTGGACAACCCAAGCTGCTTGCAGTGGAGCCCAGAGTCAACATTTGCCAGCTGCTCACATTCATGACAGGACAGGGTCTTACATTCACAAGCTTATCATCTCCAGCGAGCCTGTGGCTGATATAAGCAGTTTTCATTTTGCAATGTGAAATTGCTAATGAAGAAAGCATTAATGACCGCTAAGCAAAGGAAGTTGGCCAGTGGAGCACAGCTCCAGCAGCCACACGATGGCCCAGGGGCTGCAAACCTTCAAACCTTATAGAAGCAACAGCAAGGAAACCTGCTCTTTGCAAAGGGAGAGTAAAGCTATGTCACTCAGGAGTGCACAGAAGAAAATATTTCAGCTGAAACAGTGCTGGTGTTTCCCATTCTGAACAAGTATTTAGTAACATTCACCAAAAAATTTGCTTAGCATTAGTTCAAACTCAAAGAGACAGCCTCAGAGTGTCAGGATTTGGCAGTCAGAAGGGAAAAAAACAAACAAACAAAAAAAAACACCCCAAGCCCCAGTATTTTAATTCCTGGTCACATCGAACCACTGCAGCACAGCTGAGTTGCAGTTGGGATAGAGGCAGTGATGGCTCAGAAGTGCCATTGATTTTGGAGAGCAGCTGAATCCAGAGGCCCTCGGACACTTGTCAGAGAAAATAATTTGCAAATAAGGATACACATCTCAAGACGTTAGAAAGCCGGTCAGAACACAAGGGAGCTCAGAAGCTGAGGTCAGTATCACTTCATAAGGCAAGCCTTCTCTTAAGAAGCAATTGCTCTGTTCTGTGCAGCCCATCTCATCTCCAGCCTGCTCATGGAAACACTTGGAGGAAAAAGTGTTTCCTGCCATCCCGAGAACATTAATTTGGCTCACATGTAGTATTGCAGGGGGTTGTGCCAATGAAGAGAACCTCTGCTAATAATTTTGTCCGCAGGGCTTGCATGTCCTGTATCACGCTATTACTGCAAGGGAATGTCTGTGGCATGTAATTACTGGGCACGTGTTTATTTTACTCCGTTCTTCAATGTTTACAAAAGACATACAGAGCAGAGAAGGGGGGTTCTATTGTTTTCCTTTTTGTAGACTTCTGAGTACATAACATTCCCATACAGATAGCTGGTAGCACAGAGGGATGCGAGCCAAGCTGCCGCTGACCCGAACCCTCCCGCTTGCAGGAGGTGCAGGACGCAGACGCAGGCATCAGGATGCTCAGACACAGAGAAATGCCCCATTCACTGCCCGGCATCGCCCGGCTTGCTGAGGAAGATGTTAGGAGGAGGGACAGGCACTTGAAGTGACACAGGAGCGATTTCCTAGAAGCAGACCCAGCCGTGCCCATGCTTGGCCGTGCCGAGGGCTTGTTTCAGGCGTGCAGTTCCCTCTGTGCCTGTGCCAGTGTTTGCAGCAATAAATTGCTGCCTCGGCCGTTCGCATTCCTTATTCCCCACGGGAGCCCTGTTGCTAAGTCACACGGTTATGTCACTGGGGAGCGCCTATGGCTTTTCCTAGCTGTTCTTTTATTTTTATTTATTTTTCCCCTTCTGGGTATCTTAGTTTCCTTAAGCCAAATTCCTAAATTTCCAGCTAGATGTCATCTCACTTTTGGTCATCATCTCACCTGCAGCTTGGACAGGACATGAGGATCCTACATCAGTCCCTGACCATCACAGTAATGTAAGGAAATAAAATATGAATTAAACCAGCTTAGATTAACCAGCAAGTATCCTTCAGCACCTTTGGAAATCTATTAGAGAGCAATTTGCACAGTGCTTGCTTTTTGGCTTGCAGAACACTCTCTCTCTCCCCCGTATGGCCAATTTGGTTGTTTATGGGATTGCAATTTTTTAAACCAAGAGCCTAAAAAGCTCCACACGCAGTCAATTCTACCTCTACACAGATGAAGGCTTCCTTTTTTCCCCCCCTTTTTTTTTTTAATTACTAAAATTCCGGTAGAGGACATTCTTTGTAACTACTTACTGCTACGAGCATGAAAACAGATTTGAAGTTAACCAGCGAGTAGAACGAATGTGAGGATCCTCGGCCTCTCAGGTCTGCTAAACCAGAAAACTATTTTCAAGGCAACCCAAGAGTCACAGCCCCCCGGGCAGGGCCAGCACCCTCCCTCATTACAGCCCGGGGTCTGTGCACTTAATGAGCAGCTGCGTGTGACCGCTGGGCTCGGAAGAGCCGGAGCCCCAGCGAACGGAGCAGCTGCGATGCGGACGCGTTCTGGGAGCAAACAGGGCTCTGATTTGCCTTCCCAAAAAGAGGGGGGAGTGCAGCGTGTGGGATTGCACTGCGAACACATCCACTGTAGAGACAGGCGCAAGGGAAATCCGCTTGCAAAGAGGGAACTGGATCCAGACCTGAAACTGTAACAGCACGGGCACCATCCCAATTTCTGGAGCACGTGCACATCTCCGGCAGCATCACCAGTCCTCACCGCGCTCTGCTCAGGCCAAGATTTCTACCAAAAGGGAAGATCATTTTTCTGTCATATGCGGAAAACAGACTGCAGAAAGCTTCCTCGCAGCACAGAATGCGTTCCCTGTTAGAGACAGCCAGAAATGTCCAATTCGCTTACAGCTAAAAATGAGTTTAAAGAGAACTTTAAGATTTTATTTTTCTTTTGTCCATTGGATATTCAGTAACAGAAAAACACAGCTTAAGCATCTGAAAATCTGAAGTAAGAGACTTTGCTCTCGCGTGTCCTGTGGCTGCCGGCCGGCTCCCCGGGAGACAGAGCTCATGCCCACGGCGCGAGGCAGGCTCCCATTATATGGGGGGACGGGGCGGTGAATCACTGCCGACAGGGATTTACCCTCTCGACAGGGCAGGGTCAGGTCAAATAGCCAAGCCCAGGGCAGCGTGAGTGTTGCTGAGAAGTGTTTTGGGTCAGGAGACACCTGGTTGCCTACCTGCTGCTGGTCCCCAGTAACAGAAGCTGCTCCTCCAAGGGTCCTCCAGGAAGGGAGGGAGCAGATATCATAGAATCATAGAATCATAGAATATCCCGAGTTGGAAGGGACCCATAAGGATCATCACGTCCAACTCCCGTTGGAAATATCCGATGGAAAGGTGCTGGTCGAGGCAAAAGGAGTCTTACACAGCGCTGGCTCACAAAATCATAGAAAAGGTGGTTGGAAGTGGCCTCTGGGGACCTCCAGTCCAGCTCGTGGCCTCAAAGCAGGGCTGGCACCAGCAGCAGGTCAGGGCAGCTCTGGCGTTACTGCAGGAATGGGACATGGCAGGGACTGTCCTCAAGAGGCTTAGAGCTGCTGATGAAATATGTAGCTCTATGTAATATGTAAATTACCTTTTCTGCAGGGGATGGTACTGGTGAGCTCTGAGCCCAGCCCAGTGGCAGCAGTTCCCATCTATCTCCCTTCTCACCCTCTTCACAAATTTCAATGTGCGAAAGCAAAGCACCAGGGATTGCCCCCACAGTCTGCATCCATCTTCTTCTCTCCTTTTTTAATCAAAAAAAAAAAAATCACATGCTGATTATGCAGTGATTTTGCCATTTTTCTTTGAAACAAAGCTGTCACAGAGAAAGCAGAACTCATCAGTCGTGCCAACAGCTAAGACATAAAGGATGAAGATTGAAGAATGGCAAAATAATAAAAAGCAAAGGCACCAAAAACATCCTTAAAACAAAAGGGAGAAGTAGACAGAGAGAAAACAGAGTTGGGCAAGAGGAAAGAGATAAGTGCCTTTTGCTATACACCCCTCAAGTACCTTTTGCGTTTTGGAGAGAAAAAAAAAAAAAGAGATCTGGATCTCAGTACTTACACAAGGGCATCAGAAGATCATTACATTTGCAGACACTCTGTCTCCCCCAGTACATTAACATCCCATCCCCACACCCCATACAATATTTCCCTGGAGATGTCACCTTCTTTCATCACATCTGATATCTAATGAAGACATAAGAGAATTTAATAACAGCCTGCACAGGGGAGATTTCTGTTCAGACAACCAAGGGAGCTGCTGATGTGTTGTTGCTGGAGATGCTGAAGAAGGATAAGAATGACCAAGAAACCATGGGGTGTCTAGTTTTGGAGGTCGTGCTGGTGGATCCACTGATATCACCCCAGCCAGCCCAGGCTTTGTACTAACAGAGGCACAAAATCTTTCCCAGCCATCCCAGGTTTGTCTGATTGAGTTCAGGTCCCACCACCTGGCTGTACGCGTTTACACGACTCCTTGGAGGGGGACACCTGCCCCGAGGCAACACCTGGATAAGTAAAGTGATCCAAGCAGACTTGCACCCATTTCAAGCACACTTGCTGGATATAACGAGACGTGCCTGGATTGCCCAGAAAAATCTTGCCCTGCTTGGGAAATCGGCCCCTGGATGTACCTGGTTGGGCCCCATGGGAACACGCACTTACACAAGAAGTGGAGCGTTTTATTGCCCATCCCTGATCGTTTCCACACCCTAAATTTTCAAGACCGACCATTAGTTTTGGGTGGTCAGACTGAAACATTTGGGGGAGCTGATTCTTTTTTTTTTTTTTTTCATCAGGAGGTGAGCAAGTGTTTTCAGAGCAGCGGTCTCGTATAAAACAGTCTCAGATGAGAAACCCCTGAAATTAAAGTTACAAAAATAACACGCCACTTTTAAAAACTGTGGCAAGTTAAAATAAAGCCGGCTGACCTGATGGCTATGCCTTGAGGTTCTTGTACGCATTGTTCATACGGTGTCTGCCAGGTCCCTCTTCAGCCAGTTCTAGCTCTGCTTTTACAAACCCATGTTCACGTACTCATTTTGCAGAGACATACTGGAACATTTTTATGAGGGCTTTTATTGCTGGTGAGGGAAGGCAGGCTTCGCTGCAAATTGTTTATGACTCTTCTCAGGTGTGTGTTTAAACAGAGAATGAAATAAGCCAAGCATAGACAAATGCTTGCTTGCAAACACGATTTAGATACTGCAAAGAAAATATGGATGAAACACGGAAAGCGCCTGTTTTCTGAGAGCTGAGTGGGGTAGCTCAGAGCAAAGCAGCCTGTGTCCTGTCCATGACACAGTCCAGCTCCCAGTTTTGGCACTGGTGTGCCAAGGAGTCACGTCTCCTGTGTTACACAGTCACCGTGTGCCAAGTCTAAACAACAGCAACCTCCTGCTCTCTGCAGTCCCTGCCTTAACTTTCAGGGGCTGTTTCCCTTGGGACAAGATCTTTTATGTTGTTTGAGTAGTTTTAAATGCAAGCAGCAGGAAGGAGTTAAAATCCTGCTTTCGGGATCTCAGGGTTACTGCCTAGAGAAGTTGGCATTGCAGAAGAAGTGGCATCCTTGGGCATAAAGAGAAGAAATACACCAGTCAAGGTGTTATGCTGGATCTTAAGGGAATTAGTCGAAGCTGCTTTACCTGGGGTGAATCTTTGAGCCCTGATGCCGGCACACATACAGAGCCCTGTAGCTCACAGCGGTGCTGTGGGTACCTGAACACCACCAGATGCTCCAGCAGCACCCCTGTGACGAGCAGCATGAAAGGCTGAAGCCACCTTTTAGCAATGCAGCACAGAAGCTCATGCACGCAGGATGTGGTGGACCATGGTGGACCCTGGCTCTCCTGGAAGTGCACAACACCAACACAAAGTGCTCTGGCATGGGTTTTGCTTCCACGTGGTCCTTACTTTTTTTCCTTTGCTTCCACGGTCCTTTGCTTCCACGTGGTCCTTACTGCTTTTCCCGCCATCTTACAAAGAGTTTGAAAATGGTACTATTACTTTTTAAACTCTTTCATATTGAAGATTTGGACTGGCGTACGCTTCGCTGGGTTAGAAACTGGCTGGATAGCCGGGCCCAGAGAGTTGTGGTGAATGGAGTCAAATCCAGTTGGAGGCTGGTCACAAGTGGTGTCCCCCAGGGCTCGGTACTGGGGCCGGTCCTCTTTAATATCTTTATCGATGATCTGGATGAGGGCGTCCAGTGCACCCTCAGTAAGTTTGCAGATGACACCAAGCTAAGTGCGTGTGTCGATCTGCTCGAGGGCAGGAAGGCTCTGCAGGAGGATCTGGATAGGCTGGAGCGATGGGCTGAGGTCAACTGTATGAAGTTCAACAAGGCCAAGTGCCGGGTCCTGCACCTGGGGCACAACAACCCCAAGCAGAGCTACAGGCTGGGAGATGAGTGGCTGGAAAGCTGCCTGGCCGAGAAGGACCTGGGAGTATTGGTTGATAGTCGGCTGAATATGAGCCAGCAGTGTGCTCAGGTGGCCAAGAAGGCCAACAGCATCCTGGCCTGTATAAGAAGCAGTGTGGCCAGCAGGTCTAGGGAAGTGATTGTCCCCCTGTACTCGGCTCTGGTGAGGCCGCACCTTGAGTACTGTGTTCAGTTTTGGGCCCCTCACTACAAGAAGGACATGGACGTGCTCGAGCGAGTCCAGAGAAGGGCGACCAAGCTGGTGAGGGGTCTGGAGAACAAGTCTTACGAGGAGCGGCTGAGGGAGCTGGGCTTGTTCAGCCTGGAGAAGAGGAGGCTCAGGGGCGACCTTATCGCTCTCTACAGTTACCTTAAAGGAGGCTGTAGAGAGGTGGGGGTTGGTCTGTTCTCCCACGTGCCTGGTGACAGGACGAGGGGGAATGGGCGAAAGTTGCGACAGGGGAGTTTTAGGTTGGATGTTAGGAAGTACTTCTTTACCGAAAGGGTTATTAAGCATTGGAACGGGCTGCCCAGGGAGGTGGTGGAGTCACCATCCCTGGAGGTCTTTAAAAGACGTTTAGATGTAGAGCTTAGCGATATGGTTTAGTGGAGTACTTAGTGTTAGGTCGGAGGTTGGACTCGATGATCTTGAGGTCTCTTCCAACCTAGAAATCTGTGTCTGTGTCTGTGTGTCTGTGAAGATTTTGGTATGAATCTGCTTGGTTGGGACTCGTTCCGGATGTTGCTGGCAGCTGCATCAAGGTTATCTGTAAGTGAAGGCCTCCGGAACCTTTCGCTCCCCCTTCTCTCTAAATCTGTGAATTTGGTTTTTACTACACTAGAAATTTCTCAGCTTTAGCTTTTCAACTATCTAAAGTAAATTACCAGATTTCTTACGTGCTTCAAGAGATTCCTCCCAAAATGAAGCAGGGATGGGATTCACTCCTGAGCTGTTTTTGCCCAGCAACATAGTTGTATTTCCCTTGTTCCTTGACTCTCTGGGCTCCCTCTTTCTGGGCTCCCTGTGCTCAGCAACTTCCTTCTGCCTCTGGAGACCCGTCCTTGCACCTCAGGACCTGGGTCACCCACTTTTTTGTCACCCATTTCTGTGTCACCTACCTCTGCCACTCAGGAGGGTCCCCATCACCTTGCTGCCAGAGCACTGAGCCACAAGGAAGCAGAGGTTTGCAAAGCCCAGAAACAGTCCTAGGGAGAAGAGAAGAGAACACTGAGTGTTGGCTACCTGGCAAAGCTTGTGTACGTGTTGTCGCGGTGGAAAATGCCTCAGAGGTCACATTAACGCATAGGTTCATTGCTACGGACTGGCTCGCGTCCACCCCACCAAGCGCTCTCTGAAGGGCACTGACCATGGTCACACTTGTCTTGGGTCTTTCCTGAGCTCCCTGCAGAGCCCCACAGAACGTGAGTCAATAATGATCACATCCTGGACTTTCTTCTGTTTTCCTGTTAGTTTGAAATTCTCCAGATAATGAAAGGCACTGCCAGAACTGCACGTCTACAGAAGGACGTGACGGTGTGTTGTGTTCTGCATCGTGGCATGAAGGTCAATGGGCATGAGGTCTCCTGAGATGTTTGGAGGACTGTCCAAGGTAGAGCCTGGTCCAGCTCATGACAGGTTTTTCCGTCTGGGCAACCCTGGAAAAAGCAGCCTGTCAGTCGTGCCGAGGTTTCTTCTTGGGAGAAACCAGTTGGTTTGCTCTAGAGCAGAGACAGGAGGGAGCTCATATGCATGCCGTGGAGACAGCCGGTGAGCAGAGCCCTGAGGGGAACACAGGCAGCCAAATTGGCTGTGCAGACAGAAGGTGCTTTCATATCCCCGTCTTGGACGAGCGATGCCATTTCTCTTCACCCAAAACCTGCAGGATTGGCACTGTTGGTCCCTCCTGCCTCCTGGCATTGTCACAAGCATCCGTGTCGAGGTGTCTCTGGCACGTGGCCGTCAGCCGCCTGGAGCTCCTCCAGCTCTGGAGCATCCCCCAGGTGAGGATGATCTCTGTGCCTTGGATCTACAATATTTTAGCTACTTTTAAAAGTTAATACAAAGGTACTCTTCTTTATACATTGCAGTTGCCCTAGCCTTTGATTTTGGGCCTGAATAGGGTTTTAGGCTTAGTTTTAACCTTAGCATGAATGATACATAAAGCAGCCTCTTAAAAACAAGCTGAATAGCACTTAACTGGCTGATTTCAAAAGCTTCCCATCCTATTTACAGCCCGTGTTTTCAATATTGCAGTTCTGGCTGAAAAGCAGCATGAGACAGCATTATTCTCTATAATACACACTCTATTTACAGTAATACATGAAAACGTTTACTTTAAATTACAAATGTAATTATAAAGGTATAATTACAGATAAGACTGTGCCTCTTTGAGCCACCTCAAATTACAGCTTCATGTTATAACAATAAAACAGGATGAAATTAATGACCTTGATTAATTTCATTATGGAGAGGAGCGAGCACCACTCGGCGCAGGGTGAGCTTACTCTGCCTGACCTTGTTTCATCCGCGCTTTTCCCCTGCAATAGAGGCGAGCCCGATAGTGCATCAGGTGAGCCTTTCCTCCCCCCGACGTTGCTAAGCGATCGGCTGCAGGGTTATAAATGTTGAGGGCTTAATACACGGTACATGGGGAGCACAGATTAACTTTTTTTTTTTCCTCTTTCCAGGTATTAAGGGACCTGGGATGGCTCACCTGAATGGCATGGAAATAGAGTTTGGAACCAGAAATGAACCCAGATTTAAAGCAGCCGTCAGTGCTTGTGTACAGACTGAACTGATTTATCGTGCATGTTATGTGCTGAGTTGCAAAACCTTGCTATATTAGTGATTTAACTGGAGGAACAATTTGATTTGTCATTACCAATAGGGATGTAACTAAATTAGTCTCCCACATACTCTACGCTGATGAGGTCATGCTTAGATTTCTGTTTGTAGATTTACATTCACAATACTTTTAATCACTGGTAAGAAACATAACATGAGTAAAACTATTATGAAATGCTGGAGTACTTTCAGAGGGGTTCAGAAACCCGAGAAAATCGTGGAAGTCAAAATCAAAGATAAGCTTTAATATTCAGCCCTGTGTTGTACATCTGATTAAATATTAATTCACAGCAGTATGTTAGGTACTTACAGTCAAGTTCTCTTGACCCATTTGAAATGCACGGTCACGTAAATGAACCTGGTATTTGAAAAAGGACAGCCCCGCAGACTCTACTTAAATCTTTTCTACAGTTCTTGCTTAATTAGTGGCCTGACCCTGCCCTTATAAGTTGTTGACTTGATCAGTGGCGTGGAATTATGAAAACACTGCTGTAAGATAGATAAGCAAGCTTTGAAAAACACAGAGGCTCTCCGCAAAATATTTTTTTTTTTAATCAAAGGACAAAAGGATGGCAACCAAATGCTAGTTTATTCAAAGAATTTGCTTTTTACTGCCAGTAGCAGAGCTGCAGTACATATGGGAACATGGGGAACTGGTCTGCTTTCTAGCTAAAAAGAGGAAAAAAGAAAAAGCCACTGGGTGGAGCAGCTCCCTGAACTACTTAGTGGGAGATGATGTGGGAAAAGAAGCAGATAGCTCACAGTACAAACTCAATGATGAGTTACCAAAACCATAGCAACACTCTTTGGTGTTTGCCTGTTGTTAGGGAACTTGGTGAGAAGACAGTGCAGGCTAGAAGAGTTCTACTTCATCTTCTGCCCTTCCCCTTCTCAGGGGGTACATGATGTCCCTGACCATGGCCAACACATCCACAAACATCAGTGAATGATTGGCTACTCTCAGCTCGTTTCGACCATCAAATAAAGTCAGCACTGGGGTGAAGCCACCTAATCCCCATCCACAGCCATTCCTTCATTCCAAAGTCTGGTACTGACATTTTTGGAATATTTTTTTTTCCTTGTGAGAAACTGTTAATAGCATTTCATTTGGTATCGCTGCTTTGATCTCCCCACTTAAATACCACATTAATTCAGAGCTCCCCTGGGTGGATGAGTTCACAGTATTAGTTAACCTCTTCTGCTGGAAGTCTCAAATATGATTTAGAAATAATTCTGTGCATTGTGACGGAAACAGAAAAAAAATCATCATTAATTACAAGTATAAATAAGAGGATTTCTATCATTAGATGAACCAGAATTCAGACGCCAGCTCTTTGCATTTCTTTTGCACTGCATTAAAGCAAATTTTCAGATTCTGCATGGTCTGCCTAACAAATCTCCTTTCTGGTAAGAAACTAAAGGTATTTTCCAGAATGCCTGTGAGCAATAAGCTAGCCGGATCCAGGAAATATTTAGATTTTGATCCTTGTTTTGGGAATAGAAACTGAGCCGCAAAATTTGGGAACACCCAAATTTCATTACTCCTGTCAACTTGTGAGTGGTTTATTACTATTTTAAACTCCTTTAAGCAGTCCTTCAAGGTGTTTTTGATCATATTCACAAAAGGACCAAGGTCAAGCTTTGTGAAGAGCCTCTCAGCTGCCACGTGCAGATTTCTGACTTCTCACAAAGAACATGCTTGTAGGTGCTCAACCATCTACACCTTGACAGTGCTGAGGAGCCTCTCTTCCCAACAACTGCTAGGTGTTCCTCAAACACAAAAGGAGGAACATGGTGACTTCACCACCTGGTGCCAGAAAGTGGCTTTTTGCTGGTGGTAGTGGTCATTTCTGTGTACTATTAAAGACTACACTTTTATATGTTTTATCTAATCACATTTTATGTTGTAATTCCAAGTTCCTGTCTGTAACCAGTCAGCTGCATGCCACAGTCACGAAGGCCCAGACTTGGTTCCATGCTCTTCCTTCTGCCTCCATGACTCGCCAGCCTGGTCCTGCGAAGGACTGAAGATGCTGTGGAGGCCATGGGGTCACTCCTGCGATCCTCTGACCCTGTCCATGGGCTTGCAGGGCCTGCAGCCCACATCTTTGGTTTGGGGCTGAGTTCTGCAAGTGTTGGCCTGTTGTGTAAGCAGAGAGCACCACCACAAGACACAGGGTGCCATTTTACTGCCATGCTGCTATGCTGGGCTGAATCCCAGGTTAATTCCACTGCTGATTGTCAGCTCAAAGGAACGACAAACACCTCTTTCGAGTGGACAGGGCTGCCACCTGGAGGTACCCCAGTTTTCCTGCAAGGTCAATGGAGGGAGGGAAGCACCTATGTGAGACTGACTGCAGGCTCAAGAGATAGCTGATGTATATCGTGTAGGACGTTTACAGAGACACGATGTGTACGGCTGGTTGCCTCCCTCTGCTGGGGTCAGGAGATGGCAATTTTGGCACCTAAGTTAAGTACAGGCTCTGTGCTAGAGGCCTCTCCGAGGCTCCGGATTTCACTGGGGAGCAGGGTTGTTATTTCTTGCAAAGCTGAGCTGAAGTCTTCAGAGGATTTCTTTCCAAGGCCCAGGTTCAAGGAGGACCCTACCACCTACCTTCCCATCGACCTAACGCTCTGTTAGATGAATAAGGACTTTCAGCGCTTCCATCTTCCCCTGTGAGCACAGGCACCTCAGAAACTTTCTTAAAAGCACACCTAAAAACAAGTTTTCTCTGGTCAGTACCAGCGATTTCTCCTTCAGCGCCTGCTGAAAATGGAGTCTCAAAGAAGCCTCAGCATTGCCCAACAGCACTGGGCTACCACATGGGCCGGCACTGAACACAGTTGGGTTGCGACAGGGCTCGTGGCACTGCAGTGGGACGTCAGAGCCCACGCTGACCTGCTTCCGACAGCGTGACCAAGAGGAAGCAGCCTCAAAAGCATTACATGGCTGCAGATTTCTCGAGAAGTCAGTGGCTAGCTGGAAACAAGAGGTGCAACCAAGTACCCAGCAGTTCCCACAGCAGCGTATCTTCAGCCCAGATACCCGCTCCTGCCCTGGCTGTGGGTTGCTGGGTTTTGCCTTGCACAGAGCAGATTTTTTGGGATATGGTCTGGGCAGCAAATTAACCAAGCAAGGAGGTGGTGGGGAGTTGTGGCAGTGGTTGCTGCTCCTGCTACCTGACCCGGTGTGGTGGCTGGCCTGCTTTCTCCGGCACTGTGACCACAGTTTTGTCCTGGTCATTTTGCTGTGTGTAGGGAGGATGGATCTGGATACTGTCCTTCCTCTTGGGCTGTGCCTTGCTCAACAGGTGGCACTTGGGGCACTGTTTGTGAGGAGATGTCCTGGGCACATAGAGGTGAAGTAGTCCATCAGCTGATGAGCAAACAAGTGGCCACCTTTCCATTTGCCCAAAGAACAGATCTGTACTGTCACCCCCAGAATACTGGATGGACAAAAGGTTTTCCCCAAACCTCATAGTTAGCATGACTCAACACAGACTTATTTCCAGAGAAGAGGCTGTTTTAACTCATTTCCTCCTAGCCCAGCAGCAGGAAGCCTTTCTGTAGGAAGCTTGGGTTACATCACCACAATGTCAGCAAAAGCAGCAAAAAAAAAAGAGAGAGAGAGAAAGAGAGAGAGAAAGAGAGAAAGAGAGAAAGAGAGAGAGAGAGAGAGAGAGAGAAAGAAAGAAAGAAAGAAAGAAAGAAAGAAAGAAAGAAAGAAAGAAAGAAAGAAAGAAAGAAAGAAAAAGATTATTTTCCAAATCTGCCTTAATTTCATTATTTAATAAAAATTATTATGAAGGATGTGAATTTTTAGGTGGCAGCAGCCTAGTAAATTTACTAAATTGGCTACAGGACTCAATTCTGACTATTTAAGCAAATCTTACCTTTTGTCTCACCTGCCCATTGCCTTGCTCCTAGTTTTGTGTTGGCTCCAGTTTCAGTGGTATCTGTTGACAACCATTTACAAAAGGGGAAATTGTCCATCTCCTCCTAGGTGTGTTTCCTCAATTTGTCAAGACTTGGGCTTCTGGTTCTCTGTGCTTTTGTGACCAAAGGCGTCATGCAGACTAATGGAGCTGAACTCAAACCAACCAGCTTACTGGGGTAATTTTGGAGTCCAAACCCAAGTCTTCATTTGAATAGTCATGGCTACATCTCTTCCTGCAGAAACAAAGACCTAGCTGGGCAAAACTGCTCCTTGGTGTCCCCACTTTGCACATTGGCTATGGAGTCACAGGAGGGCTCAGCCTGGCCCCCCCATATTAAGTGAGAGAACTTGAGCTGAAGCAGAGGGCACTAAATCGCAAGCTCAAAGCAGATATGCCGACGCATTGCCCCTCGTACCGGCAGCTCTCTGTCTACACGCTGCTGCACAGCAAACCACTGCCGGCAGGATTTTGCCACCTTATGTTCACAAACTGCTAATGTGCAAAAAAACCACAAATTTCTCTGGTTTGTTTGAAAACATTCAGTGCTTTTTTTTTTTTTTTTTTTTTTTTTTCATATAAATTTTGTGTGATTTGTGGCTCACTCCTAACAATTCAGCTCAAGTGCCTTATCAGGGCTGGCCCCACTCCCTCCATTGGTGAGTAGTGTCTTTGCAGCCAGGGTTTTGGTGCTCATGCTAAAGGATAGCCAATTTTAAATCCCTTTTCCATCTGTCCTGAAGATGGGAGATTAGGACTTCTTCCTCTGACAGCTGCTGGTAAAACTTGGTCATAGATTTGGAGGCACCAAAACATAAATGGGATGTAATACAGCCAGCATGCAGTGATTTCAAGTGCAAATATTGAAAAAAGCCTTGTTCTGAAATCTATTTACTGAATGCTTCTTTTAAACGGAGTGAAGGTTTCCCTTCCCATAAAGCAGGGGAGCTTTCACTCAGCACAGACTGGCAGCAGTCCTCTGAGTGGAAGTCAGAACATAAACACAAAAATAATTTCTGTTTTTCCACATAAAATGTGCTAAAGATAAGAAAGTTCCCTCTTACTCTCTTATTGCATCAATGCTGTAAAGATGGGTGCCCCTGTATGTTCAAGGGGGGGGCATTTGTGCTATTTAACTTGGGGATATGGAGGTTTGGTCATTCCTCAGAAATTGCAAGGAAAGGAAAGGAAAGGAAAGGAAAGGAAAGGAAAGGAAAGGAAAGGAAAGGAAAGGAAAGGAAAGGAAAGGAAAGGAAAGGAAAGGAAAGGAAAGGAAAGGAAAGGAAAGGAAAGGAAAGGAAAGGAAAGGAAAGGAAAGGAAAGGAAAGGAAAGGAAAGGAAAGGAAAGGAAAGGAAAGGAAAGGAAAGGAAAGGAAAGAGAAAAGAAAAGAGAAGAGAGAAGAGAAGAGAAGAGAAGAGAAGAGAAGAGAAGAGAAGAGAAGAGAAAAAAGAAAAAAGAAAAGAAAAGAAAAGAAAAGAAAAGAAAAGAAAAGAAAAGAAAAGAAAAGAAAAGAAAAGAAAAGAAAAGAAGAGAAAAGAAAAGAAAAGAAAAGAAAAATGTCATTTTATTCCTGTCTCAGTTTGAGGGATGGAAAAGGCAATAGCACATTCCCCACAAGAGCTGTCAAAATGTTACAGAGCAATTCTCAGCGTCCATATGGTTTTCATCAAGAGACAGTTTCTACATCCTCTCGGTGCACCATGAAAACCCAACCACTCTGCAAATGCACTGCCCAGACAAACCATAGCCCATAGCACTGTAACGATAGCCTTGGGGAGTAAAATGGCACATTGGGGCTTCCCTTGGCACAGTGCAGATTCCCTCAACAATTCACCTACGGATGGTGAAACCCAGCACTGGGTTGCAGCAAGAGTAATTTGTGCTTTACTTTGTTTGCAGGCTTTTCCTCCCTGAAGACTCTTTGGGCCAGGAAACTGCCTAAAAATCCACCCCCCAACTCCCCCCAAGCTGCTTTCCCCCGTGGATGCCCTTCTACAGCTGCCCAAAGTCCAGCAGCTTCCACCTCGCCTAAAACCTCCTCTTTCTGCCCCAGCTCTTTAGAGAGGAGTGAAGGGCTTCACTTTTTGGAAAAAAGTGGGACTGGGACACTTTTGGGGTGTTACCTGATGGGTGTCCATCACTTGCAGCCCAGCTGTACCCACAGGTGTCAGAAAAAGAAGCACCAGGCTACCCACCCGCACCACATCAGCTGCCCTTGCTGTGAAGTCCCTCGTGACATTTCCTTACACAGTGTGGGCTCACTGCTCCAGGCTTCGGTGGCAGGCAAGAGGAGGGGATGTCCTCCCAGAAGTGAACTGGAGATCTGCCTGCAGAAGGGCAGCTGCACAAACCTTAATCTTTTTTTTCTTTTCCAGTGACAAATCAAGTTGTTGGTTTGTTTTTTTTTCCAACCCTGTCCCTATTTTAAATAGAAGCCCCAGTGTAATTTCCATGCTAATCAGATGAAAGCTTGCAAAATACATTTCCTTCAAGATCTGGGGGCATGTACGAAGTCAAGTCCGGGTGACCTGTGCCTTTGTCGGTGACACACACCATTTACATCCACGCAAATGGAAACCTTGCCCATGCTGCAGGCACATTCTTTGCTTTTCCCATGCTGCTCGCAGGGAGCTGGAAATGTTTGATGAGTGAAGTCTCAGTGATGCATTTCAGCAATAATTCATACGCTATACATAATTTAGGCACCCGCTGCAGTCCCCCCGTAACACAAGCTGCACGGCGTGTACACACAAGGCCAGGCGCTAGCTTTAAGGAGGCTCCAGGCACAATCTGCAGCAAGAATAAGTTTGATCCGTCTCCAATTTGCACCTGCCAGATCATGAAGGGAGCTAATTGGATTAAAATATTGTAATTATCATTTCATTTACGTGCGGTAAAACCTTAGGGAAACATTTTAAATAGCAGAAAATTTCAGGATGTAGTCTCTGAAGTCTGCTTCTTAAAAACGTAATGCTCTCGCTTTGTTATTGCCTGAGACTTTTTTTTTTTCCCCTAGGAAAAGGCGAGCTTGATGAGGGATGTGCATGTAACTGGTGTAGCACACACACAACGCTGGTGGTTGGGTTTATAAGGGCTGCTTGGGTGTCTCTTATATCAGCAGTGACTGTACCCAGCTCTTAAAGAACTGGAACCAGGAGTGCAGAGGACAGCAAGGTGCAGGTCACTGGGGCTGAGAAGCACCACGTCTTCCAGGAGGACATCCACCAGGTCCACAGCAGCCCAGCGTGGCCTCTGGAACAGAGGGCAACAGGGGTGACATGGGACATCTGTGCTGGTGGCTGTCACTAAAGGGCAGGGAAAGGACACACACATGGTGCTGGGCTGATTTCAGAAACTGGTGTAGCAGAACGCAAGACAGGCCAAAAATAACCCAAAGTCTCCTCACACCTAGCGGGTGCTCTGTAAGGGAGGTAACTCACTTTGTGCAGAGCTGAGGACATATTTGTCAGTCTTACAAGCCAAGCCTTGGCCTTCCCAAGTCCTGTATTGGCTGAAGACCTCAGCCTGGATCAGGTGTGGAGCCTGGATCAGGTGTGGAGCAACTCCTATTAGCTGAGTGCTCAACAACAAGGCCCATGCCAGAAACTAATTAACTTCTGTATTCCTTCTGTGACACAGAGTTAATAAAGTCACATCCACGATGAAAGATAACATACAACATCGCCGTGCTCTTGTTTTCACAAAAGCCTTCAGGTCTGCTCAGGTCTCCCGTGGAGCTGGCACGGAGCTGCTGACCCAGAACAACTTCAAGCCTCATTGCATGGCCAGGCCTAAGTGCGGGGACATGTTGTGTGCTCACCGAGAGCAGGAAGGTGGCAACAGGAGAGCAAATATCATCCTCACAGGAAACAAAACTCCATTTAGGGGACTGCATTAACCCCTCAGACAAGGACACAAGGCTTTGAAAAGCCTAGTTTGCAATTCAGGCCCTGCTCCTGTCACTGGTGAAGCACAGGAGCATGAGGGCAGCTCTGGCAGCTGCCTCAGCACTTTTCATGAGTTTTGGCAGCCTGGAGCCTGCCGTTGACACACTTACCTGATCCCAAGGTTACGTTTTCTTTTTTTGGAGCAGCCAACTCAATGCACAATACATGGATCTGCTGTTCAAAGGGCGGGCACCCCACCCAGTCTGGAAGCTGGAGACTTTAAGACATGTCCCATTAGACAGGCAGAAATCAATGCCTGCTCGGCCATTAGTCATCTGGGAAACCTCCGCCTCGTGAGTCAGCCCAGGAGCCTGGCATACCTGGCAAGCTGCAAGGGAAGCTCAGTTTGTTTGCTTCCACCCCCCCTAAGTGTCTGACTCGAGTGACACAGGCAGCAGGCAGCCTCCTTGGGAAACGGCTTGGCAGGGAACACGATGTGAAATCAATTTCTGGTCTCTCCAAGTCACATCTAACGTGTCTAAAGAATATTTGGCTGTCAATTTCCATCTCTCCGGAAACAGAGCAAATGAAGAAGCAAGTCTCACAGAAGCAAGCTAACTGATGATCTTCTGTTAAGTGCACAAAACCAAGGAAAAGGAAAAAAAAAAAAGAATCTAAAAAGTAGGATTTGCCATTTACACAGTTTTGGCTAGTTCTCTGAGCTTCAAGTCAGCCACATATGCTACATGTAGAGGAGTCTCAGGGGTGTGTCTGTTTAGCATTGACGTTGCTTGCCTTAGCCAAACAGCGTGCAAGAAACTCAGCCTTCCCAGGCTTAAGTCGCTAACACACCTGTGCATGCAGTCAGAGCATCCTCCGTGGGGCTGGAGCGTCCACACGAGAGCAATCATTTTATATCCCTGCCAATTCTATGTCCTGCGTGGGCTACAGACATACATTGGAGATTTCAAGCCTCCACACTCAAATGGTGTTGATACAAAATTGACTTCCCTACAAAAGACGAAGCAGGTCAATGGAAGTAAAGCTTTCAGCACTCACTTGCTGAAGTCATGCTAAACATGGTTTGTAACCATCGCGTTTCTGTGAAACAAGGGATTTAACCTTTGCCTTTTGGAGAGGAGAGCAGCTCATCAGCACAACTTCTGCTTCAGTTTCCTTGAGACACAACAGCAAGTTTCCATCTCTATAGTGTGGTTGTCCAGCAGAGCTGCTTAGGTGAGCACCGAAGCTAAAACCAGCACACAAAACCCTGAAAAGGCTGGGAAGCCCAACACCTCTCCCAGGTCAGCTCAGCATCGCCGTGTTGGGCCACCCTGCAGCACAGCTGGCTGGGAACCACCATACAACTGACTCCCCCTGATGGTGGATGGCTGCAAAGCCAAAACCTGTCTGTTATTGCTGAGATAATGACAAAAACGGAGTGGTGGGGTTGGCAGGGAGCTCTACAGGGCACCTGGTCCAACGTCCCTGCTCAAGTAGGGCCACCCAGAGCAGGGTGCCCAGGAGCTTGCCAAGGTGACTTCTGAAGATCTGCAAGGGGTTCTTCTCTGGTGGTGTTCGTGGTCTCCTGGGCATCGCGTTCAGAAGGACCCAATTTTAAGCTCTTAGCTGAGTTTTAAGCCACTGTTTCCACCACTGGGCTGTGGGGGTCTCTGTGGCCCTACCGGGATCAGGAACCATTTATTCAGCAGACGTGCAGGTGATGGTCACAGCTCTGTGCATGTTGCTTTGCTTCATCAATGACACAGACTTAGTGCTGTGCTGGCTGCCGAGGGACACTTGAAAAACTCTCAAAGCATCATTAAGTGCTCGGTGCCATCCAGCAGTGCCATCCATAGCATTTACTTGGCAATAATTCCTGCCCACCTCCTGTCCTTGGAGGGTACCGGGGACATCCCCAGCAGATGGCATCCCCAGGGAGGGACACCGGTGAGATGTGCCTTGCTCAGTGATGGGAATGAGGAAGGAGCAGAAATGTGACCGGGATTTAAAAAGATAATCCTTAACACAGGGAGGAAAACATGACCACTGGAGCAAGGCTCATCTCAGCCTCTGCCTGGGTATGCCCCAACTCTGAGCTGCGTCGGGTGCTTGGTATTTCACAGGGACAGACCATCAAGAAGGAAAAGTCTGAAGTCTGATTAAAGGGATGTAGCTGACCAACCCTGGTCCCCTGTGCTTAGGAAAGGGCACAGACCTGGTGAGACAGCCGCTGGCTGCCGCCCCGCAGAGGACTCTCAGTGGTGTGCGCTGTCTGCCGAGCACTGCGGAACGGCTTGCTCAAGGTTAAATCACATTAAACTGTTACAGCTCCACTTTCCCACGTGTGGTTTAAATTTAAACGCTATGAATTTCATGGTGAGTTATTAAATCCTTCTTGGCAAGGAGAACTCAGCTCCGAAGGAAGGAAAAAAAACAAACGTTCTCCGAGTTTGCAAACCCATGGGGAGGCCTCAAGTCAAGGGGCCGGGGAGATTTCCGAGGGGAGAGCAGGGAAGAGCCGAGGTGTTTCACAGCGTGAGCCGCACGGAGCTGCCAGCTGCTCGCCGGGTTTCGTGGTCAGTGCCGCGGTCCCACACGTCCTGCCCGGTGCCACGGTGCTCCCGGAGCAGCAGCCATGCCCTGCGCCCTGCGGCGCATCCGACGGGACGTCCTTGGCTGGACGCACGGAAATTTGGGGGATGCTCGTCAGCACCAGTTAACAAACAAGCAGCACGGGAGGCCTCGGAAAGCCCTAATTCCGAGGAGGCCCAGCCCTTCGGTCTCAACATCCTTCGCGGCCGCCACACGGTGTCACACCAGCCCCGCCGCTGCCGCGCTCCGTCACCAGCTGCTATTTTTAGGGACAAACCAGCCATTTCCAGCCTCAGAACGGGGTGAGGCGGCGGGGGTCCGGGGCACCGGGATGGTGGCAGCAGGGAACGGGGAGAGGGGACGAGCGTGGGCTGTGTTTTGTCCTGGAGAGGTTAGAAATGGCAATGTGTGCTGCTTTTATCCCACCGGGGCAATTGCATCCTCCCCAAAGGGCCTCGCGTCGCAGCTCGGAGGCACTGCTGGGTTATGGGGCACTGGAGATGTTATTGATTTCTCACACGAGCAGCGATGCAGGAGCAGCACGGGGGTACAGAGGGCTCGGGGGCACTGGTGCAGGCACCAAACCCCGCAGCCACATTCAGGCCAGGCTAGCAAGGGGATAGCGGGACCCCCAGTCCGCTGCGCAATGGGGAAGCTCTGGGAGTGCCATCAGCAGCAGGCAAAGCAGCTCCCTCCTGAAAGCGCTGCCTCCTCCCCCCGAGCTACCGAGCCGCCAGAGGGGGAGAAATCATGATTCGGCTAAAGGACTTGGAAAGGATAGCTCTGCTGCCTTTTACATACGAAACGCTTGCTTTGTTGGAAGATGACTTTGGGATGCGGTACCAGGGCTTGAAGGTACCAAAAGGCATCAGAAAACCTACAAAAAGCAGACCCAGACCCTGGAAGCTGCTGGGTGTGAGGTGAGGGCCGCAGGTCACAGCCCAGCATCGGGTCCATCGCTGACGGGGATGGGGGTTAGGGGCTGAGGTGGGAAAGGGGGAGTGTTGATGCCAAGACCTCCAGGCTGCAGCTACCACACTGCAGCCATTGCCTACGTCCTCCAACCCTGCATCCCCCTGCTGCCCAGCCCAGTGGCTGGGAATGGATTTTAGGTTCCCCCAGTGTTTCAGGCATGCTGATACCACGCCAGAGAGCCTCTGCTCAGGCCCCCATGTGCTGTGCATCGCCATGATCGCAGCGAGTAACTGCTGAGACAGAGCTGCTCCTATGGACCCAGATGGAAGTGATGGAGATGGGAGCAGAACTGATCCTTCAGCAGCTGACCTTCACCATGCACCTGTGCCTGAAGCGTGCAGCAGGCCTGGAAAGCTTCCACAAACCAAATGAAGGGCAGATACTGCCTGGAGGATGGCAGCAGCCTGCCAAAGGGAATGGAGCCTACCACACAGCTATGGCTTTTAGAGGGTGGCAAGCAGAAGCTGGGACTTTTGAGCTGGAGACCAAAGCCTCCAGAGGCCTTCATTTATGTAGCAGAGATACTTCTTTTACAGTGGCTTAGACATTTCCCACAAGCTCTCTCCTCCCCACCAGGCATTTCTTTAGGTAAGGGTCCAGGTGACAGGCGCAGAGCGAAAGGTGCCCTCCCCTGCAAGAGGAACAGGAAGGACTGGCTGAGGGTTAAGGGTAAGCTTCAGTGGGCAGCTTAAACATGAGAGTCTGGAGACTTCACCAGCTCAAAGATCCCCAGTCCACTAAGAAGACTGAGATCCGAGTACAGTAAAGAAACCTGTACTTCCATGATGGGGTACGACTGATATATGAAAGGGATTACATCGTTTGTTGAGATAGCAGGACAGGACAACCTGATCTTCTGTTCCCAGGCCTTTTAACAAACTCCTTTACTGCCTCTTCTGCAGGATGGAGATCACGTACCTGCAGCAGTGGCACAAGCAGGGCTTGTCCACCTGAGCCCACCATGGCACCTCCTGTCTCCATCCTCAGATGCACAGCCGCACCACCACGCTTTTTGGAAGCCCTCTAATAGTGAAATAAAAAAAAAATCCAGTGATCAGAGGCAGAGAGTTCGCCAGCTAATTACCCGCATAGGCATTAGCCCCATAGCTCACGTGGATTTGTCCAAGTCCCTTCACCTTCTGGCCATCGGCTGCCGGGAGCCACCTGTCCGCCTGAGGGAAGAGCCCTTGCCAGCAGCTTCGGGCACCCGGGGTGGGTGTTTATGGGGCAGCCGAGGTATTCCGTGAGCAGCAGCAGTGAGGGGAGGGTTTGGCAAGAAGCGATTTCCCCCAGCAGCAGCAACGTGACAAGGTCCGAGCCTTCAGAGGGCACTGGAAAGCCTCCAGAAACGGCACCACGCGGCCAGTCTCGGGTGGCTTGGTGGGCTGCTTGTGCCCAGAAGAAGTGTTCCCATAACTGCTTGATTTGGGGTTAATTATTTCTCCCCTTAAAACCAAACCAACGTTACTTAATGACTGGCATTTCCTCGCACTCCGCAATTATACCACATTAGGAGAATTATTTGTTGCATGGATAGGAATTTAAGATTTTTAAAGAGTCATTTTTTGTGGTTGTTGATGATGTATTTCTTATAGCAGGAAGCAAGCAGAGAAAAATCAAACATACAGTCCACAAGCAAAAAGACAGCAGTCTCTGTCTGCCCTCCTCCACCTGCCAAGGACCGGCGTTCCTCTTAATATTGGGTGGGAATATTTGGGAAAGGCTGCTCACAACAGTCTGCCTTTAAGGCGGAAAACCAGCAGTAAATCATTTCAAACACTGGTTAGGGGAAAGAAATACAGAAGTATTTTCCCCAAGACTCAGTTTTGAGTCTAATTCCAGTATTATTCCTTTAAAGAGGAAAAAAAAAAAAAGTAGCTATCACAATTCGATGAGTAACCATGACAGAGAAAGGCTCCTTGCAGCAGCACTGCTGTGTAACATTTTCCTACATTGTTCTCCCAGCAGGACCAGCGTCCTGAAACAAACTCCCCAGAACACAGCGATCGGGGGCTGTGAAGCCGGTGAATGAGCTGATGTTCATGTGTGGCAGCTCCATATTCTGCTCCAACACTCCCGCACCAAATTAACTGAATTTTGTTATTCAAACAGAGCTTCTTTTACCCCTTTTTAAATGTATTTATGAACTTGCAGACAGGATTGCTGTTCTGCTCTTGTCTTCAGCTACTAACTTCCAGCTTTCCACAGATACGCCAAAGACAGGGAAATGAATTAAAACAAGCCAACAAACCACTGGTCCCAGAATGCTCTACTGCTGCCTAATAAACAGAAAAGTTGCTGATGAATTGCAAATGGATTTGGAAAAAAAAAAAAAAAAAAGTTTATTGTCTCACAATTTGATCACAGAGACTCCCTCCACAAACGCAGGTGATGACTGCATGGTACAAGTCCTCCGCTACTGAAGTCAGGGCGCTCTCCCTGCCCTTACTGCCGACTTCCCACAGCAGGATCATGCTCTGGATCAGGCCGATATGGAGCCACCATCCCAGCCCACAAGGTATGAAGGACAACTCCCCAAGCTGTCCAGAGATGCTAAGACATTTGGGTCATTGTCGTGGTTTTGGCTGTTACACGACGGGCAGCAGCCAACCAATTCCTCGGTTTGCTTAGCTGGCGCGTGGCTTCTGCTGTCCCTGGTAAGCTGCCTTCACCTCAAGCACCTCACATCTCACACTTGGACCTTCCCGATTCTCTCCCCCATCCCACGTGGGGACAGGGAGCCAGCGGCTGGTGGTGCTCAGCTGCCTGCTGGGGCTAACCCTCATCTTGCAGGACACCATCAACTCAGCACCTCGCAGGACACCACCATGTGGCAGGTCCCGGCCCTCACTCTCTTCAGGGCTATTTCTTCAAGGCCTCTTCCCCCAGGCTGACGAGCTTGGCACTACCACAGCCTGATTCCAGCTAAAACCTGAAAGCTGGGCACTGCGGAAATGTATCCTAGGAAGCAGTCACCTCAAGCACCCACCCGCCCTGCTGCAGGGAGAGGGCTGGAGGCCGCTGCCGCCGGCTGCATCACCTCAGGCTCCAAGGACATTTCTCTGCTGGGGACGAGCTCGGTCAGAGCCCTAGGAGCAAGGCCTTGGATGCTGCTTGCAGAGCAATGCTGGGCAGAAGGCAACAAAACAACTTCATTCCACCAAGTGAACCGGGAGGGAAGATTCGGGCCTGTGCTTTAGGCTTCAGAGCCGTCAGGGTCAGCGAACACAAGGACTGAAAGGAGTCCATGGCCCGTGCTATGCATGAGCATGGCCCCAGCACTCCTAGCACATGCACTTACAGCTCGTTTTCAGGGACCAATTAGTTCATTAAAATATTACCTTCATGCTTCTGGATTTGCTGTAACAAGTCTATTTTCCACCCTCTCACCTTAATACATTACCATTTTTTGGTTTAAGACCAAGGAAGAGACAGCCAAATGCCTTTGTGACATCTACCATTTACCAATAGCTGCTAAAACCCAAGATTTAAGGTCTCTCTTTCCTCCCCTGCCAAGCAAAGGAGCACTGCAGGGCTCGGAGTGCTGCAGGACAACGCTGGTGCAAAACCCAGGCCAGGCTCCTGCAGCCCGATGCTGTTCCGAGTACAAGGACACCAACCAAGGGTTTGAGGTGAGCCTGCACATGGGAACTTGAGGGGGGAGATCAGCAAGTGATGGAGCTCAAAGCTCCTCGAATCGTGTAATACAGCCTCTGATATTTCGCTGGCTGCGAGACCACATCAGGAGGGGTCTGGTTTCCACAGAGTAAAATCTGAGAAGTTGAATGAGGGGGAGGGGGAAGGAGAGAAAGGGAAAATAGCTGAAGGACCCTAAAAAAATACTCTAAAGGATGTCCACAGAGGAGATCTCTTCCAGATAAGCCTAATAAACACAGCATAACTCAGTAAATTGTTACTGCCTAAAAGGGAGCTCCTAGCAAGCAGCTGGCCCTGCAGCAGCAATGCTCACGGCTCCAAATGAAGATGTTCGGGCGCTCGCGATCGCTCTGACGAAGCAGAAAGCAGAAGGCTCTGTGCCTGCGCGCGGGCAGGGAGTGCTGCAGTCTTGGCTCTCACGGAAGAGATGCTATCGGGGTTGCCGAGGAAACCAGAGGATGCAGACCCAGCAGCTTTGACTTTGCATAAACTGACAGGGAGTTCAGCTGGGGACGAGGCGCTGAGAAGGCTGGTGTTTTCCTCCGGCTCCCAGGAGCGATTTTGATGTGGCCGTGTTTCCATTTTCCTGCAGTCAGATCTCCTGTTTCCACCTCTCCCAAATCCAACCCTCCGTGTCCTGGCACACGCACCCCCAGCTTTCCCACTGCTTCCTCCCAGTTTAGACAACACAGAAATCGTTTTCCTTGCCCATCCCTTCCACCCAGCTTCCTCCTCACTCGGCCGCCCTGTGATCTCAAATATTTTTGAGTCTCCTGCACATGCATGATCTCAGACAGCAGAGAGATTTTGCTGAAGATCCTTTCGTCGCCGAGGGAGCACCAACATCCCACCTCCCACCACAAGCCTTGGCAGCAGGAAGCACTGTGCCACTCATACAGAGGCAGAACAGATCATTTCACCATTTCTTGTAAACTTGCTCTGAAAACAGCCTGGAGGCAGAGGGAAGCTGGCAGGCAGCACCAGGTGAATTACTGCCACCACCAGCAACGTCGCTCTTACCTTGTTAGCCCCTGTCCCTCACTGAAAGGAAGGGGAAGCTGCAGTGCATTGCTGTGGTTTTTCCCCCCCACTCCTGACAAACACTGAAGCGATGTGAATTTCATTGAAAAGGCCCTTTGGGATAAAGCTCTGCTGTTCATTTATTTATAAACACCCTAAGGCAGCATTATTTGCCCATAAATACTACGTACATTAATTCAACTGCAATTCAACTCGGGTGCAGACTTCCCGTAAAATGTTCCTGTCGTTGCAGCACTGAAGCTAAAATCCTAACGTCACAGAGCTGTAAAAGGGTTTTTCCTTCAGTGAAATGGCATCCCAAAGACAAGCATTAAATCCTCTGGGAAAAACAAAAAGGTAAAAAAAACTCGACCCCTACACCAGCTACATCTCATGTAGGGGGCAGAATGGATCGGCGCTGGGCATTTACGCTTCCCAAGAACAACTGGTGCGGTGGATCCAAGGAGCAGTATTTTCATTGCGGATTTGCATCACCCGCAGAACAGCTCGCTCAGATTTGACACGGGCGGATCAAATGTGCCTAACGTGTGAAGTGGCCACTGACACCAGATATTTCGGGCAGGGAGATTCTCAGCCTGCAGCAAGGGAGAGCAGCGAGCACACTACGTGACAGGCTGGCGCTGGTTTGCCACCCCCTCTCCATAAGGGCCACTTCCACTTCCAAACTCTAACTCATTTCTTTCGGGTTATTTGGGAAGTGGGCAAAGTGAGAAAGAATTAGGGGCAGTTTATTTGACAGGCTGGCAGCTGTCACTACGTGTAAACAGACCCAGAAATGAAAGAGCAATCCGGCACATGGAAGTAGAAAGTCCTGACATTTTAATTATCTGAAGAGATTACAAGATGAAAGTCTTCCTTGAGGCAAATGTATATTAGTATTGATATAGTCATTGTGCTTTTCAGTAAGAGAAATAGGAGTCTGTATTTACATAAGAAACTATAGTGTCTGAGATCTTTAAATATCATATTTATGGAAATGATTCTGAATTACAGCATTTACAAAATAAAAACAAGCTTGAATAAATATTCAATCCATTAAATAAGACTTTTTTTTCACAGAAGCAACTTTTTGTGCATATTTATTTCACAACTGAAGTTTGTTGTATTTTTTTATCCTATAAAAGAAGCATTAAATTTGTTTTTATTTATTTCTTTTTTCTAAAAATAAAACTGCAATAATCATTGCAATGTGAAGCCTGAGATTTAAGCCTGAATAAGTATCATTGCTTGCACCACGTTATACTCACCTCCCACCAAACACCCACCCCATGCCTTGCCAAACTCCGGTGAATGCCGACACTCCAACTCGAGGATTCCATGGAAGGAATTTCAGGGAAATAATAACAAAAATATAAATAAGGTGAGGACAACACATTATAGCTGACATTGTCCACGAACAGCATCATAAGGCTTGTGCATTACACATAAACTAGGTGAAGCTGTTTCATGTGATCCCAAATGACAGTAGTGCCAGACTGCTATACCCTCATATGGCTCATAACACTTAATAGAAAACCACCGAACAAAGGGAATGTCCACCAAAAAAAAAAAAATTAAATCACACTGGCCTGTTTCGCTTTATCATTTCGAATGACGACCTTTCTTGAGCATGATACCGCAAACAACTTCCTCTCTCTTTTTGTATTTATCAGTTTGAAACACACTGTGTAACTCTGCACGTCAGGAAAGAGGATACAGCAAAGAGCTCTTGATCTCATTTCCTCTGCAACCACAGCACACAGTGTCTTGCTTTTAATGTGGCTAGCTCAAAGCATGTCCAGACGTCTTTGAAACCTCAGTGCTCAGGGAGCTCTTACTGCAAAGAGTTTGTGCAAGATCATAGCAAGAATCCACGTGAATCTTATTTCTTTCCTCTCCAAGTGGAAATAAAAATTAATCCCTGGTGTTTCAAATAAATACAAACATCTTCTGAGTTGTTAGCATGAGTGAAGTAACAGTATGTAATATTTTACACGGTTACTCTGCCAAATGTGGACACCAAGAACCCTTCTCTGGTTGACCATTCTGTAATGCTCTGACCTTTCCAATATATCATTATGTATTTGCCTTTTAGAAATCATTTTAAAAACTCAGCACGGGATAAATCATTTGTCACAATACTGAATTCTGCTGCTAAACCCTTCCAAAAATATGTACTTTAATATTAATTCATTCATTTGTAATCATTTCCTCTGAAGTTTGTTTAGTTAAGTTTTAAATGTTGATATAGAAACCAAAGCTCTGTCTTATACTTTTATTAACAGGATTTAGCATAAATGATGCAGATTATAAATAATTCCAAAATCTCAAAATATGGAACTAGAAGTTATAAATCTCAATTTTTAAAAGACAACTTGGAGTTATTGCTCTGCTCAGTAAATGAAAGGCAACAGAAATATACCGCTTCAGGACCTTCAGTGCTTCCTACGTGATTCAAAGAAAGTTTTGCCTTTATAAATATCAAAGATGGATTTGAAATATTTTTGCTTTAATTAATCCTAGCATAGGTAGCAAAAACCTAGCAATGGGCAAGTTAAAGAGCAACGGGAGGGAGAGAGCTGACATCCACAGCCATGCTGGAATTGTAGTAAGCACAGAAGTGTCCAGGCTTTGGGACTGATTTGCTGAGATGAACTAGGTAACCGCCTACTCTGTTCTTAGCATGTCAGATAAGCAGCAATGCTTGTTCAACTCTCTGAGCCCTATTTCTTTCCACACAGTGCATTTGTTCTGCATATGGCATCGTAACATTAATGTTTTAAATTTATGGAAGACTGTACTGCAGCCTTAGAGCTACAGACGCTTCATACTTCCCTTTAGCAGCTTAGGAAAATGCAATAAAAACTGTCTGTACAAAATTTATAATAATGGATGTCAAAGCTTACACACCCTCGCAGGGTCCCTCTTTCAAGTTAAGTCTTGGCTTAGGTCAAATATGTCAGTCCATGTAAGACTCCAGCAGACACACCAGTAGTTTAATACGTCAGATACCAGCTTTGTCACTATAGAAAGGAGTGACATGGAACATGTAACAGTGAGTGCAAACACGGACAGGCTTCATCTGACCATAACGAGGTAATGGAGCAGAGTGGGAGGAACAGCGGGAACAGAAGATCTGAAAAAGAAGAGGGAGATTTCACGTTAGTTCCTTGAAGAACTGCTGGGACAAAACTGATTTCAGGAAGGGGGAGAGAAGATTGTATGTGCTGTGCTCCTGTGTACTGAGAATACCCGGAACAACAGACTAGGGGAGTATTTGTGAATATCCCCAGAGTTCCTACTCCTGCTTGTCCACTATAAAGTTACCTAAAACAACTTCTCTACCCTCTTGTACAACAGCAAGCAAGAAAGCAAGTGAAACGAGACTGTGGATTCCTGGCTTTCCAAGACCTGTGACTGCTTTATGCTCGCTCACTCCCTCTTCCTCCCCCCCAGACTTGCAAAGCAGCAGCCCTGTACGCCAGAGTCATCCTGCAAAGACTTAGGAAGAAAACAAAGGGACTGCACTGTCCCCGCAGCTGAGCTCTGCAGCACCCTCCCTGTGCAGGCTGCTGCAGTTCATGAAAGCTTGGAGAGCAGCAATCCGGAGTGACTCCAGATTTGGGGTGCTGGTTCCAGGGCCTCAACGGGGAGTTCTGCTTTTAAGAGGACAAATGCTTGTTGCTGTATAAAAATCAAAGTTTCCTGTTCCCCTCAGTTTCTAAACAAGCTGACCAGTCGACAAAAGACATACAAAAGCACTTGTTGCTTGAAAATCATGGGCAAGAGCACACGTTTTGCTGTGCAGCTGAGTTCCTGTGGTACGCGTGAATTTGCTGCTCTCTGGCTGAGAGTTTCTCACACTTTTGACTGAGTCATTACCTTGCCACAGCTCCTGCAGTGGTGCTTCCTGCGAATGACCGTGAAAGGAGCCTTGCAGGCCGTGCAGTAGCTGCAGGCTTCATCTGGAACCCAGTCAGGAGGATCTGTCAGAAACACAACAACAAAAGGGGAGATAAATCAGAAGGGAATAAAACCAAGCATGTGATTACCAGGTCCTCCAGGGAGCAGGGAGGATAAAATATAACAGCTGCTTTCATCTCGGTGTCTCGAGGTGCTCTGTGAACGGGCAGGTGGGTAAGCTGAGGAACGACAAGGGGGGGGCTTGCCTCCATTCCCCACAAGGCGGCCACCTCTGGGGCAGAGCACAGCTGGCGCCCGAACAACACCGCACGGCGGCTTTGGGCCTGAAATGAAACGCAGCCCGGGCAAGTGAAAGTGGCAGGGAGAAGTGGATAAGCAACATAAAGTACGAAGACAGGAGACTGTTAAGCAGAACATAGGTGGTTTTGACAATGCAACCAGCCATCAGAGCAAGCTGCGAGCCATTCCCAGCCTCTGCAGCACACCCTACAGGAAAGCTGGCTGCTTTTTGTGCAGTTAGGCAAACAACTCTACAGATAATCAACTCAGAGCCTGGTTACTCTCTGCTATGCTATCAGTACTCTTCCTGGAAGTCTGCCTTACCAGCAACGAAAGCAAATACACAAAATCACGTGTACAAGACTTAGCAGAAAAAGAACTCGACCACCATCCCTAACAGCAGGTTTCGGTTGTTTATTTCTCCTGTGAGCTCTGTAACCCCTCACAAAAGCCAAGCAGCGAAATGATTTGTTTTTTTGCAAAGCAGAACGTATTAGGCTCACTTCTGTTGAGCTGCTCCTGCTAGTGACAGGCTGACGTGACCTCCAAGAGTCTAAAATTATGTGTAGAAATGACGTAGCTGATTGCTTAATTAAGTTAATAAAAGTCTAATCAAGGGCAAGCCAAGTTCCATTCAGAAGGAATCCACGGACAAAGTGGAAACATAAACTGCTGGACATATTCACCCACGTTCCCCATATGCAGCCTCTCTCCAAGTGTTATTTACAGTATGCAACCCACGCGACTGCTGATTTATAAACCTGACAAGCAAGATCCCTGCCTCAAGGAGCACATTATCCAACAACAAAATATACGGCGCACTTAATACAGAGGTCAAGTGGACAACAGCTACAGACAGAAAGGAGATAATTAAATGAAAAATCCAGCTCATTCCATTATATTCGTCAGTCAAATGTAGCCGTGACCTGTTTTCCTCTCCTTGTCATATTGCAACACTTGTCAAATTAAAAAAAAAAAAAAAGATATACAGTTCAAGGCAGAAAATGTTCAAAAAGTAGATAGAAAAAAATCTGAATAGAACTTGAAATTCAGACTCAGCTTTTATATGATCTAACTTATTTTGCAAATTAAGCTAGTTAAGGAAGTAATCTTTCATTTAACAAATTAACTCGTCTGGTAAAGGCTATAATTGTAGGGAGAGCAACCAAACCCAAAGTCTATAGTCTATGTTCAGAGAAATGACCTCTGTGGTAGTAAAATAAAATAAAAAAAAAAAAGAGGACTGCACGTAGCAGCCTTCACCTCGCCCCTGGGAACAGCAGAGCAGTTCACCGGGAGGTGCTCTGTGGGGACGAAAGGGCACAAAATCCGATTTAAAAGCCAGACTTTCCTACGGCAGCAGGCAGAGGCAGCACTGCCAGCTTAAGTTCAAGCATTAATGTCAGTGACACCAGAGGATTTTCCTCTCCACTCTTCTCCTTCTCGCTGCTACCACCCCAGCTACTACACGTAACGTGCCCAGTGGAACTTGCTCCTACAAGCGATCTGTGATGCTGACACTGAAAACTTGGTATCATTTCCACAGAATTACCTAGTCTGAAGTCACGGCAGGCCTGCTGACCTTGGACCATCTCCACGTTCTCCATCCAGGAGGTCCTTTGGGTTATCACATATACAATACAACTAGCCAACAAAGATACGTCTATTCCTAACTTGCCATTAGACTACACAGCCTTGGTTATATTTTTGGGGATTTAACCATCCCCTTGATTCTCGCTAATTTTAAAGACAGCAATATTTAGGAGTTATTCAAGCTTTGTGCCACCAAGTCTTCCCCCCACACAAACAGCACACCAGTGAAGTAGTTTGGTAAGTTGCCTACTTTGCTACCTATGCAGCTGCTTACTAATTTTAGTATTCACCAAAAAGCCAGGAAACAGAGGCCCTTTTTGTATAGCCTGCAACAGGGCAATAAGAATCGAGGCTTCTGGAGCAGCTCGTACCATAACCGCTCCTCTCCTCAGACAGTGACCAACACAACTCCACCACAAAGACTCCAGAGCCCATCAGCAAAAAGCAGGCTTCTTACCGGCAGGTGTTTACCATTTGGGTTTGGTTTGTTTGCTTTCCTCTGTTATTGCCCTTGATATGCATTGCTGGAAAGTTATTTTTAATTGACCTAATAGGGATTTAATTATCTCCAGTGCTAAATAAAAAGGAAAATCACCAAAAGCACTTGCAGGAAGGGTGAGGCTGTGAACAGCTCAGCCTCTCGGAGCCTGTGCAACCCCAGTGCGACAGGACCAGCACCTCTAGGTCCCCGTCTTCAGCCTCATCTCACTCAACCTTGGGAGCTGCCTTCCTGCCCGACTTACACTAGCGACTGAGTCATCATCGGGCTTTTTATAGAACAGGTTTTTGAAATACTCTCTGAAGAGCAGCCTCGTGAGGGTAGAAAGCTTCCACACGAGGAGCACAGCGAGTTATAGAGATGAAACCCACAGCATCATCCCGAAGGCTCGCTGGAAGCAGGGCAGCAGCACTGCGCCCATAGGCTTTTTGTTACAGTCCTTCTCCAGGCTACACAGCCCCACCAGCCCCGCACGCAGCAGCAGATGGAAAGATCCAGTCGCTAAAGCAGCATCTGCCTGGGCTTCGGGGATTTGCACAAGGCAAGGAGGGAAAGGCTCGTTCGTGGGCTAATTGGCCCGCTGCTTCATCAGGCTGCGAGAGCTAAGAGAAGTCTGTTGGGAAACAGATGAAGACCACAGCACAAACATCAAAGAGGAGGAGGAAGGGAGGGAAGGGATTAACGAGACAGAGTACAGAAATAAATTTGAGAAGAAAACATAAAAAGCGTGTACAGGAAAAAGGCAGAGAAAAGCAGCGAAACAAGTATCCTAATGGATAGGAAGCACAAGTTCAGAGAAAGCAAAAAAATAAAATCAAAGGCTCAAGATAAAGTGAAATAGTGTGAAGACTGAAAAAGACATTTAAAAAAGAGAAACAGTTTTCCCAGCTCCTAGCTATTCAAAAATCTTGTGTTATGATAGCCAATAAATCATGACATTTTATGTTCTTTTGTTTCACTTTTATATTGTAGCTTTTACAATTCACCTTTACATGTCCCTGCAACCTCATTAGTTAAACAAAGTTCATTCTGCACTATGAAAGTTACAAATCCAATATAAATCCAAGACACTGGAGCTTTAAGAACAGTATAATCACGATAAAAATCAGATGCTGGAAGCACGTCAAAAAGCACATGTGAACTTATTTTGCTTAAATGTGTGCAACACAACTGCTGCAGTCTGTCTAATCTGACATAAACAAGGAGACCATCTCCGTGCCACAAAGCACTCGGAGAAGAGAGCCTGCACCTGGACCCATCAACAGTGGTGATTCAAACAGCACCAGGACACGCTGCCAGGGTATTCCTCAGCTAGAGCTCAGTCCTGCTGGGATGGACATTTGGCAATAGCAACGCTGAAGACTGAAAGACCAGAATTAAAAACCAAATCCTCCCTCCTATGAGTAAACCGTCCAAATCCAAGTTTTGACAACACAGAGCCACACAGTTCTGAAACAACCGTGAAACCTTACAGACAGCGTGAGTTCATTTGGTGGTGCTGAGACACAGGTGACTGGGTGAGATGGGAAGAAAAGTCCTCCAAATTGTTAGAGCTTGCAAGTTCCCTTATCTAGCAAATCTATACTCTGAAAGAAAACAAATCCAAAAGCAGGCACTCCCAACTCCCTGCTGAGGAACAACCGCTCACCCCTAAGCTCGTGCCAGTGCCTGCTTTAGGGCCAGACAACAAAGGGTGGACCCCTTCTGCATCTTCTGTTTTTATCAAATAACCGTAATGCAGAACTCAAACTGGAAGGTCCTCCTGGATCGATGTGTATTAGATTTTGGAGCACTCCACGCACAATCCTGGTTATACTTTTACCAAACCAACCTCAGCGAGGGCTGTTCCTATGGCACCCTGTGGAAGTTCCAGGGCTGCAGCCATCAACACGCGTTATCCTCACAGCTGCAAAAAAGGTCAGATCGCCTTGCTGTAGCTCCTCTGATGAACGCAGGAGTTGTGCCACACGGTAAATTCTAACAGTTTTAAGTATGGAAAGTAGAGAACTAAGGTGATGTGACTTTACCCCTCACTTCAACCTCCACGGTAAGACAAACCCTTTTTTCCCCATATGACATTCAATTTTCCGCATGTCATTCCAGGCAGTCTCCAATTTTTATGTAAGATTCCTTGGAGGCAACTGCACCAAAGTAATTTTTTCCCTTGCTCAGTAGATTTAGCCTTGATTACAGCTGGCTTGAAATTTTTCAATTAAAATAATTTTCTGCTTCAACAATGTTATTTGATGAAAATTGGGGCAGGGGGGAGGTGAGGGCAAAAACAGAGGTACAGACTTATTAGCTTCAAGGACAGCTTTGTCAAATGGCTTTCTTAAGATGGAATCTCTGCACAGACCTAGGAAGCTCTGAACAAAGCATGGAGCTTCGCAGACTTTGGCTCCAGCCTCTGCTGTGCCTAATTCAACACCATCTCGAACTATGACATCCTGAATCTGTTCTGTATAGGTGCGTGACCAGCAACTCACTCTTCAGGCCAAATAATTATTTACATAAAATGAAGCAACTCTGATTTTTCACTGGGATATGCTTTTTTGTTTTGTTTTTTAAACTTTGTATCAGATGAACCTAACATCTTTATCTTCCATATAACCATTACTAGCAGTCCTTCGTAACAGCTACCAGCGATTAGAGAACAGTTAATCTTCTGGGTTTCTCTCTGAGTGTTCTCCCTGTCCTGCTTCCTTTTTCTTAAATCTAGTTTTCTCTTCAGAATATGGAATAGAACATATTCTGAAGCCTAAATTTTGAGGTTTAAAAATTACGTAGTATATTAACACACATTTAGATTCTAAATATTTTTTCTAGTGACATTCTTGACTTAGGTTCTGAAAACTAGAATCAAATTGATACTGTAGCACTACATGATGTCAGAACACTCAAAAATGTGTACTTTTAGGACAAAGAAAATTCAAACCTAATCAAAATCTCAATTATGTCACAGTGGAGGCAAATAAGCCTGTGCTTTACAGTACCTATTGGTTGCTTTCTCCTCCTGCAATGAAATCTCAAGTTCTGCACTGTGCTGACAGAGTGGGATAGTCTTTGAAAAGGTAAGAAACTGTGAGCAAGTTTTTAAAACACAAGTCACACCAGGTTACAGCAATACTACCTAAATCTGAACATTTGGAAATCCCGTAATCTCCCACAATTAAGTACACTCAGTTGATTACAAAACAGTGCCTCATTTTAGAAAACTTTGTTAAATTATTCCGTTGCACTTGCACAAGCAGAGCTGCTGAATAAGAAAAAAAAAGTAAGAAGTTATACAGACAGAATATGTTAGGCCACTGAACTGTGCAGGAATTTAACTTCCTTCACTTAGAAAGCATTGCTGGTCATCATTATAAATAATAGAGTAGCCAGAGTTATGTAAAGGACAAAAGGAAAGCTGAAGCTTTCAGCCAGGGTTGACAGCTAATTCTAGATTCAGTGATTAGACTCTGCATGCACAGCAGCAGGGGCGGTATTTCTTGACCTTGTGTCTTCATATGGCAACAAGAACGTGAACTCGAGCCTCAGGACCATAAATTACTGAGTTGTGCTAGTGCTGCTGGCTGGAGAGCAGCAAGGGGCAGTGACTAGACAAAAGTGGGTGGGCCAGGACTTTATGAGATGGAAAGGGATCAAGGAGAAATGGCTTGCTGTTGTGCAGCAAACAGATGCTAACACCATTTGGCACAAACAGTTATTTGTACTGGCAGCCACAGCAAACGCATTACGGCCAGAGTTATGGCTAGGTGGCAGCGAGCAAGCAGGTTCTGCATAAATGGGAGAGAGAGGGAGGGAAAACAAACGTATGGCTGCAGAGAGAGGTGGGATCCTACAGCAAATATTTTCGTGGAGCACAAACAGCTTCCTAATGCTTACTGTCTTTCCCTGAGAAAATCTTTCAATTTTTAAACATCTCACACTTATTCCTAGACCAGAAATGTAACTCACTTCTTTAGCTGGCCTGTAGCTTCGTGATATTGACACGTTAAAAATATTCACCTTTCCCCAATCCCAAATGTGGTAAGCAGGGAATTATGCTTGATCACATTTACAGATGGATGAAGAAATGAATACATACAAATCCTTAACAAAACAAACAAAGAAAAGAAGTTACTGTATACATATGGGAAACAGCATGCAAATACAAAGCAAGTTTTGTGTTGGGACTGGAAACAAGATCCCAGATGCACAAACTGCATAAAGACATCAAATTGCTACATTTTCAATGTTTTGTTTTGTTTTATAAAAAAGCTATACTAGATACCGAAGCCTCTAGGAGCGAGACAGCCCTATCCCAGCCAGGATGCATTTTAACTAGGTTAACTGAAAAGCAGTCTACTTGTATTTTCCAGTGTGAAGGTTTGCTTTAATTCGCATGTAACCCGTTCTGCCCACTCCCAGTCCCATGCAAATTCCTTGGTCAGCTTATTATCTGACTGGCTTGGGAAGCCAGAGCTTGGGAACTTCCCAATAGCCTTCTCCCTGTGCTGGCTGGTCGGTCCCCACTGACACCGGGAGAAAAGCAGTACCCAACCTGCTTTTTTCTGAGCAGCTGTCACACGTATGTCTGTTATATGCAGAACTTCATACCCACTGGCCACCTTCTGCATCATTTGATCAGGGCATATCGGGGAAATTATATTACATTTAAAACTCAATTATGAAATTTTGTATACATTCATTTTATATTCTAGGAAACTATAAATGCATTTGCTTTACATTCGCTCTCTGAAAAAAAATAGACTGCTTTTTACATCTATAAATTATAAATACATATGCTTCCTAAAAAAAAAAATCCTAGAGCATTAGGAAAGCAAAGATGAATATATACACCACAGGCTCATCTGGACTTTGAAAATGAAAATGCTTCTGTTTTGGAATGTCAATTAATCTGTAGTATATTGTATTTCAACCTTCAGAAGGTCACAGGATTCAACTCATACCCTTGCCAATGTCAGTTGGCTCATAATAAGTATTCGTATTTGTTTTATGACCCAGACCAGCTGGTGAGTTTGATATAGAGTAAGAATGAGAAATCTGACAAAAACAAGTGATTCATCTTCATAATCTGAGTAGAGGCTGGAACCTTCACGAAAATCTTACCACTATTCATTTATTTGTTTGGGTTGCTAGGCTTCCCTTTTTTTTTTTTTTTTTTAACATTGGTTGGATGCAATCTTCAACATTTGGTACTTTTTGTAAGGGAGTTTTATTTGATAATTGGAAAAAGCTTTCCTGGCAGGTAGCTTGCTGGACTTTCTCAATTTGATCCATGCTTGTGTTCTGCCATGATGGCAGAAGGGAGGAGCTGCCAATGCGCTCGTTCGTTTTAAATTGTTTTCACTTTCTGTTGAAATCATTAGGAGTGACCTGAAGTGTAGAAATGATGTAGAAAAATGGATATAATTAATTTTGGTGCAATGATGTCAACAGATTGGTGCAACAATCAACAGACTTTGTATTGAATCCATTTACAATGACAACTGCAGTGAGTTCCTGTTGGTGGCCTGTGGCCCAGCTTTAGGCTGAAGGATGAACCCATCAGGCTTGCTGCAACTAATGGGGAACGCCACTCATGCAGCAAAGGTTATCCTAACCAGCAAATATCTTCATCTGCATCCAAACATCACCCAGCACAATGCCAGGAGCTGTTGCTTTCAGAGCAATCTGCAAAAATGAGATAGGTGGGGAGGTGTTATAAGGTGTGGGGGGAAGGCACATGGCTGCTGAGGTTAAAATGATGTTGTGAGTTTATGCATCATTCTGGATGCTTTAGAGACAGCAAAGGATGTATCCCATTAGCTATCACCGCATACCTCAGTGATAGGTAGTAGGAAAACATCTGTAGAGCACTACCAGCAATGACACTTTGTGACCTGTGCCTGAAGGGACATGAGTCTGGAATGTATTGAAGAGGGGACAGGATGGGTGTTCCTACAGTTTCCACAAATTCAATGAATTGATCCACTTCAGATGCCCCTTTTTGTAGGCCCTTCTTGGTTTGTTCTGCTTTGAAAGGCAGAGCTCATCTCCATGCTGCCCAGCACCCTCTGTTTCTTGTGACGCCCCCTGTAACAAGAGACCTGAACTGTCAACAGTCCAAGGAAGGGCCACCAAGGTGCTGAAGGGCCTGGAGCACCTCTGCTGTGAGGAGAAGAGAGCTGGGGCTGTTCAGCCTGCAGAAGTAGATGCATGGGGGGAGAGAAGTGATCTATGTGTATAAATACCTGCAAGGAGGGTGCGAAGAGGACTCACACAGTCCCTTTCCAGTGGTCCCAGTGCCAGGCCTTCAGGTACTGAAGGGCTTTGGAGCTCCCAGTACGTAACACCACAGATTTCTCCTTACCCCACTCCAACACAGCCAGCTGTAACATCACTTCAGCACCCAGACTGTTGCCCTCTATTTCAATAAACAGCATCCCAAGCCAGAAGCTGTGCGTCTCCAAACACAAAACCTTCCCCTCACTGATAGATGCCATGAAAAGCTGAAGAACCTTAAAAGCTGAATAACATGCCACAGAAATGAACTGACTTTGCTTTGACAAAATGTACATTCTCTGTGAGAAGGTTATTCAGCATCCTGCAATTCAGCAGAACTTGCTTTCAAGTTCTGGAAGTCACATTTACTGACACCATCAGGCATCGATTCAAAACAAAAGAATATGAACTGAAATGGTAGGGAGTGAATCATCTCTTGCATTTGTTTCCACTACAGCCTGTATACGGTAGATATTTTGCTTAAAGATTTGTTCTTCACTGTGCCTTCTGTCACATTCTGAATTATGGCACAATAGAAAAATCAATTAAAATTATTCTGAATAGTTCTTTACTTTATCTGCCCCCAAATCATCTTCCTCCAGAAGAGATAATTTTTCTACAGTACATTATACGTAAATTAGGCCTGCTGTTCTAAATGAATAGATTAAATTCGAAATCTTTTAGCCTGCAGCTTTAGAAGAAGGATTAGCAACCAATCCTTGAGTTTTCTATAAGCACAAAACAACTTATTTCTCTAAAATCTTATCTTTAAGAGGGGTGTGTGTTGTTTTTTTTTCCCTGTGATCTCTGATCTTTATTACAAGAGACATGAACTAACATTTCTTGTCTGTTGGTCATCCCCTTCTGCATACAAGCTGAGATGTACATTGTTCATCACTCACTTAACATCCTGGATTCAAAATAAGACTGGCAGAACTCTGGTGTACATAGACAAATAGACAACAACAGAAGAAAGTTTTAGAGCACAGCAAAATTACTGCCCACCTGAAATTCAGGGAAGATAAGGTACAATTTCTCAGTCTAGTATTTCTCACCTGACCAGGGACCCTGACCAGAGACAACGCCTCTCCAATAACTGAGCTCCTGGTGTGATGAAATCACCATCCAGCCCTCAAGATCAAAGCCGATAGCTTTCCTGTTTGCTGCATCTCACACAGCTATTTCTCTACTCTTTGACTGCAAGTGCAAAGATTTCTTTTAATCCATTTTTTATACATTGTTTACTATACTAGGGCTACAGTCCATAACCAACTCCTAAGCATTCCTGCAGCCCAGATTTAAAACCAAAGCAAAAAATTTCTGAGCTCTCAGGATGACTGAATCCTGACCCACACTTTGAGACTTACACATGCACTTCTCTTCACTCTTTCCATACATTCAGTGAGATTTAAGTACCCTCAGTAACTCACTAGAAATATCTTTTCCATACTTTGAGGTAATACGGTGAAGCATACGAAAATAATAACCACAGTATTTTGATCATTTTCCTCAGAGACAGATGTGTAGAAAATATGAAAGCTACTTCTACTGGGGAAAAAAGTAGCACCTCCACATATAGCTAAGGATATAAAAGATCTCTAGATTTGGTTTTAGATGACCTTACTTACGGCATCACATCATACACAGCCATCTGAGACTTGTCACATATAATGTCGTGCTATATTAAAGCCTTTTGTATACAGAACCTTTCTCCACTAATACAAATGCATTCATACTGGGTATGACAATTTGCAGATCACAGAGTTTCATGAGGATGTTAGAAGAAGTTCTGAAAGAAATATATGCTCAGTTTATCACCTGACTTTGTTTCTAAGACATATAATGACAATATTTTATATTCATTTTCCAGAGCCAAACTTTAAAAGAGTGGGTTTTTATTCCATTTTAATGCGTTTTTAAAAACAAAAAACAAAAACAACAGTATTGTCTCATTTTATTCTCAGAAAAAAGAAAGTACCTTCAAAGTCCCCATCTCTGGCTTTTGCTGCAAGTTCTGAGGATGATATACTTTCTTGACATAAAGCACAGTCTTCCAATGCTGCGTTCCTTAAACCCTGATTAACTGTAAAATAAACCAAAAAGTACTTGAATTCATATTTTTCCAATTTGTACTCAAAATATTCACGTTAGGACTTCCAGGATTATATTACAGGAGCATCTATATGTACCTTCTTGTACTTCTTATTTTTTATTCAACCTGACACAGCAATTTAAAAATCTCCTGGATTCTTCTTTGAAATGACAACAGAAATGAAAGATGCTGTTATAACAGGATATACAGTCCTTGTACTTCCACCAGTTTAGCTGCACCCTATATTTTATTTCACAGTTTTTAACCTGGATCTTTTACAAAGAAATAGATGATGAAAACAACCAGAGATTCCCTAGGTGTATTGCACACATCAAATCACATAAAGAGAAGCATCACCCCAAGTGTCCCTGACTTTCATTCACTTACTTAGTTTATGCTTACATTTGTCAACGTTTTCTTTTTTTAGGTTATAGCTCATCCAGTGGAAATTATTCCAACTAAGTATTGTTGCGTACAAAACATTTTGTAGTGATAATTCTTTACAGCTTCAATTTCTTCATTATTCTTCTTTGAATGTTGAATCTCATAGCCTACTCTTTTTCAATAGCTATTTAAATTCCAGGAGGAAAAAAAAAAGACATCTGTCTTGCTAAACTAAAATGTGACCATTGTAATACAGTACCAGGAAAAATTAAAATTAAAAATAAATACATAAATAAAAAAATATGAAGTCTAAACACTTCATATAGGCTATGAACACTGTTCTGTTGCACCCAGGAATATGGGCAAGAGCAGATGCACTCTGAAGGCTTTACGTCTTGCAATGTTTGCCTTGAGACATACTCCTATATACGTGTAATTTCAGTGACTTCATCCTGTTTACAGTCCATTTCCATGACTTTTTTTTTTTTAACATAGCTCAAATCACTGTACAGTGTGTCCTGTCAAAAGCTAGCAAAGTTTTAAGAAAATTCTTGTCAAACAGTTCATAGATCCACATGGGGTTACCAGCAGAAATTCAGTATAGAAAAAAAAATATTTTAATCTCTTCACCTTTCTTTTGCTTTTCCTTGTCTTCTGTTTCGGGTTTGGTTGCCATAACTTCAAACAAGGTCTTTAAGATACTTCTTAGATCACTAGCATAATTTGTCTGCAGCTGGTCAGCAACACCTATGAGTTTGAGAAAACAGATAAATCATTACTAGAGTATTATACCTCCCTTATTTAAATTTGTATGTTGCTCCCAGTAATGGCCTGGTGTACATTTTTGAAGGTTCACTAGCTCATGTCAGTAATAAAAACAGATAAATTAATTAAACTAATTTTCCATGATGACCAAGCCATGTTCTGGCCTTTACGTTGACTTCAATTTGACAAACAACTCCCTTGTCCTTTTGGTAGGAAACACTGGGAGATTCCTTTTGCATCAAAATACAACAGCTGCATCAAATGTCTTCCCCAGAAAACACAGGGCATCACCAAGAAAAAGGAAGCACTATGAAAGCAAACCCTTTGCATGCCCAAACTCTTCATCATTAGAGGTCTCAGATATCTGTGCCTCTGACTGTTTACACTGGTCACCATTATGTAACAGGTCTATCTAGACCAATCTGCAACTTACGCTCCAAGATACAGTCTTCTTGCTATTTCATCACTAGTCCATTCTACCATATATTTACACACATTAAAAAAAAAAAAAAAAGACCATTTTTCACATTCGAAGCAAAGGAACAAAGGAAACTCACATACCTGAGATACAGACAAAAAGGCGGTGAATAAGATCATTACTGCCATGAAATCTGGATCTGATCTTTTCTCGGGTGGCAATTTTAGCAGCCTGCAAAGCAAGCTGGATTTCTTCCTGATCAATGTCATCGGATGAACAAGAACTCGTCATTAAACTGCTGTTGGAGAAAAAAACATAATGAAGTAATGTAAGTCTGCATTCATTTGTTCAGGATGTTCAGAAAATCCTAAAGGATTTATTATTCAGGCAATATTCTACAGCAAACCAGAACTAATTGCTGTAAATTCTTGTTGAAGGTAATCAACATGCAATCAATCACCATCATGTTTGATTTTCACTCTGTGGCATAGTTACAAAAAACTTTTAAGCAGAAAATCATTTGTCTGTATTTTATTGTATTTCCCTTAGCTATTTCAAAATGCTGTGCCATTTTTCACATTAACTCCCACTCAAAGCTGTGTCCTAAGACCATAACTCCACAAGAAATGCAAGAGGGGAATATCAGCCTAAAATACGAAGGTCAGTTCTGAAGTCACCTTAGAAATTTATTAATGTGGAAGTAAATTTGAAAAAAGAATTTCTGAATTATGCTGCCTTAAAAGAGTGAGAACAGAATCCAAATATAACCTTACATAAAAAATGTAAAGGATGATAAAACATAATTTAGGCAGTAAAGAGGAAGATTAGTCCCCTTATATACCTAACTGTAAAAATTACTGAAATGTCAAACTATTGCAAAAGAGTGGCTCATCAACTCCAAAGAGATTAAAATGTGTCTCTAAATGTCTACTAGAGCCTTAACCTTTTTTTTTTTCTTTAAAAGGGATGCATGGTTGCTAGCCATTTCCACCACTACCACCTTTATGGAAAGGAAGCTGGAACAACCTGCAGGAAGCTCTGGCAGGAATCCAGCTTCTTTAAATATCCAGAATTATCTAAATTACTTGTAAAGTAAAATGCATTTAAATAAGGAAATACTTAAAGGAAAATGCTACATTGCATTTTGCTAATGAAAAAACCCTAAATAGCAGTATAGGACAGGATGCAACTATGTTGGAATCTTAAGGATTCACTGTGTTGATTGGAAGCTACTATGTAAAAAAAATATATATGTATAATCTATGTATATTATTGACTGCATAAATAGCAAACACAAGGAAGGATGTAATTTTTAATGCATTTTGAGTTCAACCTGTTTTTATTAGATGCTGAAGTATTCACCAAGCTGCAGATCCAACCCTTATGACAGCATGCACACTTATTGCAGGATAAGACACATACGTAACATTTACAGAAATTATATGAAAATAATTATAAACAAAAATTTACGGGATATTGTTTTGAAATTCTATCTGTGAGCTGTACAGGTAATCCTTGAAACATAGAAAAGGATTTATTATGCCACACAGTTTTAAAAGCCCTAGTAAAAACAGAACTGAAAATACATAAATACTAGAGATTAGTTATTGACTGAAATATCAATGGAAAATGTGTGGTGTGAGTACCTTAGCTGGCTTCTCATTTTTTCAAATACAGAGTAAAGAGTATACTTACAAGAAACCCATTTCTGTTCATGTCTCTATTGCTATTAACAAAAGCAAATTTCTGTTAAAAGATGTTAGTTTTATGCTTACAGTTCCCTCAGCAGCATGAGTGACTTTGTCCAAATAAAAGGGTTTCTGTCTGCCTCTTAACACAGCCAAATAAGGTCTACCTTTTCTCTCATTTTAAGAAGAATCAATCTTACAAATACATATTTGCAATATAAATTGCTCTCCAAGGCAAGCACAGAGCTCATGACAGAAAGAAATGCAGTCCATGTATAATATAAAATCTCAACAGAATGATGTCCTGGCAAGTCCCAAACTAAGCAAAAACCTAAGTGCAGGGCACAGACAGGGTGATAAGGACGGCTCCCTTCCCTCAAGTCACAGCTGAAGAAATATTTCCAAGGTGTTAAGTGGACAGAGAGCTGCAAAGAGTGCCTTCTGAGAAAAAAATAAAATAAAAATTCAGTCCTTTCCCATTTTGCAGACCGGAAGAAAAGCTCATTCCACAACTCTGACCAAGTTCTGACCAATTGCAATAATGATGTTTGCCTTTCTAAGTTGCCTCCTACTATATATACAAGGATTGTGGTTTCATCGACTTCTGTTCCAGACTATTCAGTGGAAGATTTTGTGGTGTGTCATTAAGACTGGTCATGTCCCACCACAAGACTGCCTGGTTTTGTCCTAAAAAGCCCTACAGTACAGAGCAGATAGGAATTGCTGCAGCACTGTGGGATGAAGGTCAGCACATACACATACTCGCATTTACAACATACTTTCATATGTACAGAGAGCCAGACATGAAGTACAATATCCATACAAAAGAGATTCAGAAAAATGGGTATTTTCATTGCCTGTGCCACTGCAAAGAGAAAAGTGAGCATTGCAGAATAATTTAAAACTGGACCTAAGCATCGCTGCAGATCTGGAAAGAAACAATTATTCTTCTTTAACAACAGGACCCAGTCAGATCTGGACAAAAATTACTCTTAGAGAGGGCTTAATAACCATCTGTTCTTTATTTGAAAATACGTCTTACTCTTAAAGGATGTAGCCAGCAAATATTGTAGAGGTAGTCAGAAACACTGGAAGAACAGAAACATAACAATTAATTCAGATAAACAGCTTTTCTTGTAACTGGGTATCCCACACCGCGGTGATTGTATCTATGCAAATGTTAAAGATTCTCTTGATTTTTAAATTGATAGTTTAGAAAACAAACCCGAATTTTGATCTACAGAGTTTGACTTACCTTTTGTCCAAATTATTCTTTCAAACGAGTTATTTTTATAGTTCTAAGAGGAATACCATTCCTACTGGGCTTATCTAACATGCATAATTTGGATAAAGACTCTCAGCTGATACCAGGTGTGTAGGAAGCATTTCATTAACGTCAGACCATACTCAGATTGGGAATGTTACACTGCCGATATCTCCAGAATTGAGTTTCACTGCAGAATATGAAGAACCATACTTAAGCACTGAGTAGCTAGAGACATAATGTCTTTTTTCACCTTCTTGGTTGAAGGGAACCCTGTGTTAACTAAGGAATTAGGCTATGAAGAGATAAAGTAGGCATGGAATTCCCCCTTGTGAAATCTTTATCATACAAACAATGCTTATCATATACTTATTTTTCATAGTGAGAACACTGCAAAGTTAACACACCTGAAGGTGAATATGAAGAAAGAAGATGTTATGTCAAAGGACTGATTCCAAACAGTAGACTTGCTTATACATTTAAAGGAACAGGCAGAATAAATTAGCTTTTTACCTGACTCGACTAGCATTTCCATAACAATTTTAAAATGACTCTCCATTTATCATGTAGGAAGAGCAGCGAGACTCTTTCAGCACATTGCAATCGTTATCTCAGAACAGCTGCCTGATCTCAAAGCTTGACTGTGAAATTTAGTCAAATACGTACAAGCAAACAAAACCCAATAACGGTGCACAATGTCATCTTTCACCTGTGGAACCAATATGCTTTACAGCTCTCAATTCCAAAATTTACCCATGAGCCAAGTTAAGCAGTAGTGTCCACACAAAGGAAAACGGAGCTGTGGAACAAAAAAGGTTATGACTGACTAAAAGGTTATATAACTAAAGGTTATATCAGAAGGGGCTGATTGCTTTAGGTAACCATCTGTGATACCGTAGGCCTTGTGCTGAATTTGCTGGGCATTGACACTCATCCAAAAACACTAAAAGCAGCAGAGTCTAAAACTGAGCAACCAAAACCAACAAGACTCAAAGCTAGTCCAAATTTATTATTTTATATTTGTGCTCAAAAAATAGTCAGTGGCAATATAAATCTGTAACTATTCATAGACGTTTCCTTTCAAATTTAGTAGTATTTGGTTCACTAAACCTAAAATCTGCTCTGTATTGTATTCACTAAACCTAAAATCTGCTCTGTATTGAATGCAGAATGTACACGAGTCTCTCAAAAAATTCCCCATTACTCACAAACATAAACCTTCAGAATATCTTAAGTACCCATTACATATACAGTAGAGGCAGATAAAAAGAATTTGAAAGCTCACTGCATAAGATATAATGAATATAAAGAAATCAACTGTATTATCCTGTTCTCAAAATAATAAACCTTTAAAATAACTTTGTTGAAGAAGCCTCAGATCAAAAGTACCAGGTGGTCACTCCTTGCAAAAGAGAAAATATTCAATGTATTTTTCTACTCCAAACAGCACAATTACGTCAGCAATTTAAAAAGGAAAGTAAGATCACCCTCTGTTTCTGATCTCAGGCAAGGCTTTTAGTTACAACTAATTTTCAGGTGCAGATTTCAAAAGACTGTCAGCAATGCCTTCAAATCAAGAGGGATCAAATTCCAGCAAGACAAACTCATCGCAACTGAAAGTGTAAAACACTAATTCTAAGAGCAACACTACAAATGTTTACTTGAAAAGCGTTAACACGCATTTCAGTGACTCTCCTTACTCCATTTGTTACACAAATACCCATGCCATCAGCTACTCCTAGTCACTTGGCCTGGAAACCTCCATCAAACTACACAAGCAGAGGCAGAAGTAGCATGCAATATACTTGCAGAGAAACTTGAAGAGAATACTTTCCTCTTATACCGTGAATTCAAAGCTTGTGAATCCACTTTATAGTGAATTCAAAATACCTGCATTAAATAGTCCTATTCTGATGCAGAGGTTTAGGCACTTTGCAAAATCAGAGTAATGCATTTTGAGGCAAAATCCCTCAGGTAGGATTCCTCCTACAGTCAGGAAGCACGAACACTTTGCAGAAGGTTTTCATATATACCACACACAAACAATTTCACACGTCCCTATTTACATAAGAGGACATCACAACACAATCATGCTGAAAGCTTCTACAAAGGGACAATGGTCAATTCCAGAGTATCAATTACAGTTCATTAAACAAATTGATGAGAGACTGCCCCCAAAGAATAAAACAGCGCGGTTCCTTTGACTCAAATGACACCAATCCACTTGCACTACTTGGCCTAAACAAATCTGTCATTTCCACTGCTCAAAATGCCACACTTTATCAATATTTTCTGAATGCAGAGCTATACTGTGTGCTTGAATTTCCCTATATGTGTTTTAAATACGCTGTTCTTAAACACTTGTATGCTATTTCCTCAAAAATATTACATTTTGATTCATAGCACAACGCCCTTCTTGTGCTCTGTGAGCAATATCAGCAACGCATACTTCTTATCCAATCTATGATATTTAAGCTTTTTTCTCTCTCACGTGAATTTTTTGATACTTTAAGTAAAAAACTTTTTTTTTTTTTTTGCAGGCAAGTCTGTAATTGTCTGAAGAGGGTTTCTAAAACTACTTTGGTAACTGGTGCATTCATCCCACTGATACTTGCGTGGGCTGTAACTGGAAACCCCACCACCGAGCTGTCAGTCAGGTCTCTCCTAAGCTATTACAAGTGCCTCAAGGCTGCAGTCAGCTCCGGGTTCCATTCTGCAGAAAGAACTGCTCCAAAGGCCATCTAAAGGATCAGACAATGGTTGCAGAAAGGCAAAGGTTGTATACGTGAGGAATGACATGAGGGAAATGATAGGGGTTTGAATGAGAGAAGCATGACTCCATGTAAGTAAGAAAAAAATTACTAGTTCCTATCCTGCCTTTTGCAGTGCTTCTGGCATTTCTTTTCTGGTTATCTCACAAAAAGATACAATAAACAGCAGGTTAAAACCTTTTTGTTTCTAATAAGTACTAGTTTTAATATGGTTCGGAGGAAAACTACAATGAGATTAATGGCTTCTTACAATTATTTTAAGTGAAGGGGGTGGGCTACACATCCAATTTTAGAGTCATTTAAACCAAACCCAGAACTTGTCTTATTATTTGGGTAATAGCATATGGTTATTTAGCAAAGGACTATATTTTAATAAATGATCCCAGAAGCTACATTTAAAGCAGACTAAAAAAGCTTTAATTCAAAACTTTATTTCTTGACTTCCTAACCTTACTCTTTTATTAAGTCAAGAGGCTTTTTGTGTGCAATCTCTTATGTATTTTCTCTCTATTTTAAGAAAAAAAGGCTAAAGAGGATAAAAGAAAGCCCGTAAAATGTTCCAAAGGCTTCAAAACTTTATTGTCTCGAGAAACAAATAATAGAACTGCATGCAAACCCCTCTAGCAGCAACAACTTAGCTGGGCACCACCAGAAGAAGCAGACTGCACTACAGCCTTATCGCATGTACCATCCGTGCCCAGCCCCATACATCCAGGACACGTGCTAGAAGCCCCATCTGCTGTCAGCCTTTTGAACTCCACTGTAGGGGAATTATCTTTTCATCACTGTAAGACGTGTAGAAGCCCCTTCCAAGCGTTGTTTTCTTCAGCTGAAGTGGGCAGACTAAAATAAATAAATTGCCAAGTGGGACGAACCATGGGTCCTAAGTGTTATCTTCAACCAGGAAAAATCCCTCAGCATTCCCTCCTCAGCATGCTGAGTATGAAGTCAACAAGAACAACCTCTGCTCTACACTCTGGCAACTTCTGCAGCAGCCCACTCCATTGGAGAAATATCTTGAATCCTTCCTCAGTTCCTGAAACTGCAGGGCATTCCTGTTGTACCTACCATGCTGGACATCTGAAAAAACACAACTGTTGAAGCACCATGTTGCTAAGTAGATCCACCATAAGAAACTCTAGCTAGACAACTGGCTTATTCAAACTCAATACCATTCTAGCCTGGGTTTTCAGAAGAACGCAATGATATTGTATTCCAAGTGGGGATTAAAAGGAACGACATTGCCAGCCCAGAAGGTATTGTCTTTGACAATGCTCTCTCCCAAAGAACATTGTTCTTTATGGATAAAATTGTTCATTATGCATAAAATGTATATAAAAGTGAATATGAACAAATAGAGAATTAGTAATCAACAGGGCTGCAGTCTTACTATCAAATTTAGTATCAGGTACTTGCAAGGTACCATTTTTTACTGGTTTTCTTAAAAACTTAAACCAAGAAGGGATAAGACCTGCAAGATAAGACATTGTAAAATTCAACAAAAACTAGAACTGAAAAAGTAAGAAGTTAGAATTGCTTAGGTTCTACTAGGATTTTCCCAATTCCACCATGATGTTTTTCCTAACACTTCCCTGTAATCAAACATGCATTTAAAGCTCTGAAGCATTCACTCACGTTGCAAAAGAACAAACAGTATGAGATTAGAGCACAGAAATACTTAAACTTTAAAAATAATCCTGAAATGGAAAAACTGAAAGTGAAAAGCAGAAATGGTTAAGCACTTATGTAGAAATGATATGTAATACCAGCTCCAGTATCTAACATGATAATAGAAATGCATCAGTCCCAGAACTTGACACAGGATACATTGAACCTGGATACCTGATGCTGGATACAAATACTTCCAAGGGCAAAGAAAGGCATTTCATACAGCTCTTCTGCAGTGTCCCCTGTGATATGCAAGAAGCTATACTGTATGGCTTAATAAAAAGTGAATTAATTTAGCACCCAGCTCCAGTAGATGCTCTCTTGAGTTGCAACGGCTGTGTGTGGCAGACACAGAGATAAAGAAGAGGCACCGTGAAACATCTTCCAGCATGAGGAACTCTGACGGATAGGGAAGCTTATTAGCACAGGGTTTTCATATCACCTCCATCGGTTCCCTCAAAAAATAATATAAAGCTACCAGCTGAAGCACTAAAGCATCCTAGGGTCTAGGAGAATCCCGCAGGAATTCTGTATCCAGCCGTGGGAGTCAAAGCTGAGGAAAGCTAATTCAAGTATTAGGTGGAGCCTTAAAATCTTAATTAGAAAAGAAAGCTCTCTCTTAATTTTTCAACTTCAATGCTGCTGTATGAGGAAATCCCGTTTTTTCTTGCAATATAAATTGTGGTTTTACAACATACCTTGATTTTAGGCATTGCCAAAGAACCTGCAAACCTGCAGTTACTATAGTGATTTTAGTTAATTACGCATAATCTCAAAACTCCCAAACATGTTATTTAAGTTTGGGGGTTTTAAAAAGAAAAAAGATCTGTCAAATAAAACGTAATTTCTGAGAGCCAATAATTCTTGTTCTATTAGCAGCACAGGGAACACCAAGTGATATTCAACAACAGATTTTACACATCATTAAAATGAACATAAGTTAAATGTGGCCAAATTACTAAAAATGAAAATTACAAGCAAGCTATGTAGAAACACAAATACTAACCCATTAGGATTGCTTTGTGTCAGTCTCCAGCCAAATACGCCACCTGGATTACAGCCACACAATGGCAAATTCTGGGGTGTCTAGCAATTTTGCTAGAAGAGACTCTTTGCCTCTGCCACTGATGCTAGTCAGCTTAAAATATTGCCCTATTTCACTTCATTTACACAGAAAGTAACAGATTTTATATTTAATTTACTTTGACCATATTGGGCATTTTAACATCTCTAAAACATTAGCTTTACCATTTTAATAGGAAAGACCAAAAAAACAAAACAACTCAACTGCATTTTCACCCTCCCGCTGTAAAAAGCACTTGTTAACAAGTAGTTGACACAAGATGCCTGGGTTATTCCTCGAGAAAATAAAATCTGCATCAGCTACTTGTTACTCACTACAAAGATACACATATAATCTACCTAGAAATACCTTGCGGAATTTCCTATAAAAGGGAACACTAAGCTTCAAAAACGCTGCACTATTTGGAGATTTAATTTTGTCTTGCAGAGCGAAGAACAAGATGGCACAGAACACATTAAGAAGGATCCTGGCGGTGAGAAACCGGAGACATCTGCTGCAGTCACATATGTCTCGCTGACTAAAATCATAAGCAAAAGCTGACAGACCTCATCAGTAATGACTGTTTTGTTTTGCTGCTACTGCTCAGCTGGTTGGTGGGACAAGGGATTTAGCTGCAAAGCAAGAAGAGTCCACACAGCAGCCTGTTTATGATTGTATTAATATGCATATTAATTGCCCTCACACTGCTTGAGTGGCAGAGCTGTACAAAACAGCACAGACTCACAATGCCTAAAACATACAGAGACAATTTGGGGTTTAAAACCATTAGGAAGGAATGGCACCTGTTTCAGGAGTCATCCGAATTTTCTCAAGGTATAAAAACCCCTATAAAAATCCTACAGCTCTTCCCAATGAGCTCTTTTTTTTCCGTGACTCCAGTACAGTACGTGTACAGCAATTATCACCAGCCTTTTTCCAGTTACGAGCCGTTTCTCCATGAAAAGGAGTTTTATGGAAAAAGCGGGAAGGAAAATCTACAGCAATGTACTGGTCAAACCAAAAAATTACAGCACCAAATATTAATGCTGAATCAATCTGTTATTTTGTATAGATTGAACAAATGTGATGATGAAACTGCAAGAGGGATGATTTGGAGAGAGAGATGATCGGGTTGACTGTGACATATCAACTGAAATAGATCGCTAGCACATCTCTTGTGCCCCACACTACCAGCTACTGGATCCCCAGGACCAGTTGTGATGTCTGTTACAACTTGTGGGCAAGTAATCTGCACTGTAGTTTTATAAGACAGACCAATGGATAACTCTGGACCATGAGATGAAGGAACTGAATTCTCCTAGTTTAATTAAAAGTCCTGCTGAACAACTAAGTTACCTTGCCTTCTCACATCCCCTCCGAGGTCTGACTTCTGCTGATGAAAAGCCCAGTGAAGCACCTGGGTTTGTAAGGCACCATCCATCCACAGGAGCTGACAGGCAAGGCAGCTTCAAACAGGCTCTGGCAAAACCCCCTCTAGCTCTGAAGCAGTAATCAAAATTTCATCCTTCTCGTTTATATACTGCGATAACCTTCCCCACTTTGTTTCACACGTGTGTGTTTGTTCTAACAGGGCCACACTCAGCATATGCCACACAGTAAGAGATATCCTTCAAGGACATCCAGAGAGCTTGGGCTCAGCCCACACACATGCGGATAGAGATATTCTAACCAAGAGCCCAATAAACATCCCGCTCTAATTTCTGGCTGCTTTGGCTTCAGTCACATTGCGCTTCAGATTCAAATTCCAACAAGGCTTGAAATCAACTAATTGTCCCTACCTTGTTTTGCTTCCATCTCACTTTTTTCCCTCACCATCCCCAAAATAATGTTTTTGTGGCCATTTTCTACCTCCAGTCTTTCAAAGAACTTGAGTTCATTCTTGGCTTTAAGCTTATCAAGTCATCTCATTCAGTTAGCATATGAATAGCCTTCTCTTCGGTCTCCACTCAAATTAATGGCTCCCTCAGGATCTTGCCCGTTAATTTTAATGCACGTTGAAAGCTTACAAACAAATTTCTGCAAACAGTTTATTTTAAAAGCCACTGACTTTACCGCTTCTGACAACGAAATGGATAAGCTTCCAGCATTGTACTTTATTAGCTGCCTATTTACAATTCAGTAAGCTATAGTTACATTAAAAATTGCTCTAAAGATTACATTTATGAAACAGATACCAGTAAAAAAAGGAAAAGCTGGATGCATTGTTTCCTGGAGCTAATATAAACAATAGACCAAGTGCCACTTCCCTGCTGTAGCTACAAACATCTCATTTTCAATTAAGTCGGCAGTATTAGTCGGCAGTATTAGTCCACATTCACATTGATGTAATACAGAAATTATACAAACACATGCAAGTCTGCATAAAACCCACAGTTTCTCTGAAACCTTTGGAAATACAAGGAATATATTTACTCTTCACTGAGAAAGTTGACTACTGATATGGGCACCTCAAGTCCGGATACTGCTTAATGAACATTTTGCAAAAAATCTTCTGAACTGGATGAAAATTTAACTTCTTCACCATCAGATCTCTCAGGCTAGAAGAAGGAACCTTCTACAAAGATCTGCCACCAATGAAATCGAACTTTCATTAGCAAAACCATTTCAGGGAACCTCTGTACCCCTTTCATCCCATATATGTAAGTGTATATATAAATACACACACACTATATATAGTTTTTGTACTTCAATTTGTGCTCTAGAAACCTTCAAGCAAATATTTTTTCAAATTACTGCATCAGCACAATCGGTAATCAAAGCATACAATCACAGTTCCGATATAAGCCTGAAAATCTCTGTCCCAGATGCATTTCAAGAAAATACACACTTAACTGAGGATTCTGCTTTTATCCATTGACTAAACATGGAACCTTCAGCAACAAAACTTTTAAATAAGGTGTATCAGTTTGGTGCCTCAAGTTAAATGGGATGAATGTCGCTCAAAAAAATTATACGCCACTGGCTGAGGCTGGGGAAGTCTGTCACATGGGAAAGTAAATCACATGTTGATTTGTATGAGCCTTCTTTACAGGATCCTGATTGGATCCCATGGTCTTCACCAGCTTTTTCTTCCCAGTTGAAAATAAAAAGGCACACAATGACCCCTGGGTCTAACTGTGCTCCGTGATGCAAGGAGTAAGAATTTTCTCTCTTAGTTCTTCATTTGGAAAACAATAAATGTGTAGATATATGTAATTCCATATATATTATACTTCATTGTTTCAAATCCATTACAGCTACGCTGTTTAATATTCTAGTAGTTCATTCAACACTATATGCTAAGCTGTTTTTGTTACTGGAGCTGAACTGTTTGAAGGTGGTCAGCTATTTCCAAAACACACTGCAAACTGACAATAAGGCTTTCAGTCTCAACGTTGCTTACCTACTTTAACCTACGGTGATTACAACAGCACCGAGGAATTGTTTATGATACGTGGGAAGTGGAAAGGCCAAATAAATACATTTTATGAATTCTGTGTTTAGCTAATTAATTTTCAGACAAAATTGAAAGTGTTACATTTCAATTCCTAATTGTTAAGATTACAAGTGAAAACAGCAAGGAATTAAAGACATAGTAAAATGGCATATTTCAGAGGAAAAAGAAAAAAATATTTTAGGTATTGTTTTGGATATGCACATGACATCAGAAAGAACTTAGTTACTCCAGAAAATAACATTTTATAGAGATGGTCTTTGCAAAGAACATTCTTGTTGCAGTAGACAAATGATGTAACTTAATATAATACAAGTAGATGTGCTGAATATTCCTTTTCTATGCACACAGATCTAGGAACATGCTTCTCTGAAGCAGTCAGACTTCTGAGCTTTTTTTCTGTTTTCAAACTAAGCTGCGTAAGTATTTCAAAAGGGGAAATTTATACCAGTATAGTCAAGCAGGCAGTTACTATTTTATTGGACCATCAACTACAATAGCTACGTGGATAAGATACAGAAAAATTGGTAACTTGAATTCCTGGATGACACCCAAGGATGATACAATGCTGTAATTCAGTGGACAAAAGCCTAAATATACATGCACAGAATTGCCTTATAAACCGAGCCTGAGAAAAATAAAATTTGAAAAAAAAAGGGAATAGACAGATCTAACTACCTAGGCATCAAGATATTTATATACAGTGACAAGCAAAATACTGATATATGAAGGCAGTACATTAAGGTCTTGAAAAAAGGTGGCACATCTAATGAAAACTTATTTATTCTGCTTCAGTTATGCCTAAAGAATAATGGAGGTTACTTCTGCTGTCCATTCAGACAGCTCTGTGTGGGACAGTCTCTTCCACGTTACAGTATTTAGCAAAGGGTAACTGCATGCTGGTAAATTGCGTTTTGTTTGAAGCATAGTTAAAAGTGTATTTCAAAATTTAAAGCATGAAAACCAGTTCTAGTTGCATCTTCCTTTCCTTATTTGCATTTTTAAAGTATGGCAATCTTAAAAAAAAAAAAATGAGCCTGATTGTGGGCACATCCTAAAAAATACTTTTTATGTAATATTTCCTTTATCACGAGAGGAAGTGTCTTTCCCCCAACCTAGACAGAATTTGGTATTCCTGGAGTTAAAATGAAAAGTGCTGGATAGAGATATATGGATGAAAAAGGCAGGGCAAGAAGCAATGGAAGATCTACCTTGACTGATACTGTGGTATCTTTCTACCTGTACCAGAGTAATAACATTATTGCATAGAACATATGCAACACATGACATACCTGTATGTTGGGCATGCCTTGAAAAAAGCTAAAGAACTCAGGTTTCTGTTTTAGTAAGATTTTTTTTCCCTATACCTTTATTCCTCTATTACCCACACTAGGTGCTCTGCACAAAACAAACTGACTAAGTTAAAACCTTCACATGCAGGCTCAGATGATGAGAATATAAACCAGTATTATTAACAACTTTGACCAAAAAAAAAAAAAAAACCTTTGGAAGTTAAATTATTGTTAAGTGGCATGCTGCCCTCATTTTAACTACGCAAAATGAATTGGAAAAAAACATGCTTTCTAGAAAGGCAAAACCTAGCTAAGACAAACATTCAGTAATTTTCAAGCTGAATTCTGAAATTACTCTTAAGAAATGCTATATGGATAAATGAAAGGGAGATCACTGGCATACCATATAATTCAGCACTAAATGCATTGAAACTTTTCTGTAAATAGTTGCCTCTCAATTGCAGCACTGAAGACAACTGCTGGGAAAAAAAAAAGCAAGAAAAAAAGCAGCACCTGTTGTTCGCAAGGAAGAATATTCAGAAGTGTTGCTGTCACTTGATTGTTAATTCAATGAAAATTTTTAACCAACCATAACCCAATACAATTAGTCAAATCTGACTGTGAAGCGATGTTATTACCTCAGAGCGTATATGCTGGAGAGACTACATGTAGTGACAGAAACACTCTCATAGTCACTGCTGGAGATGGAGCTGAGGGGGGAATCACGTAAGCCATCCTGAGAACTGAAAAAACATGGAAACAAAATGAACTGCTGAAGAGAACAAAGGTAAAAAAAACAGAGTGATAAAGCATGGGTTGTCACTGATTATACGGAAATCGGAGTAAACTGACAATCATATTTGAAACAATAGTGATAAGAAAGGAAGTGATATACATCTATTTTGTTTGCTTTCCAAAGGGTCAGGCGATTTAGCAAAGTTGGTGGGCACACTTCTTATACAAATCTTCATCTTAACTTATGACATGCAGTTAAATCACTCAGGAAAGAACCAAGGACCTTCCATTTTCTTAGGGCATAGACAGAAGAGTGTTTGTTTTAATGTTATAACGAAGACATAACATCATTGGTAGTTGATAAAGTCACAGTGAGTTTCAAGCAACACTTCAGTAAGCTTCAAGAACTTCTGAAATACCACAACTAATTTGATCTAAGTTTCCACAGAATGAGAATGGGAAGGAAAAAGTCTATGAGAAAAAGCAGAAAGCTGACTCTTCAGTAAGGAGATGAGGATAATATACCCACCCCTGATTCGCTGAGTCCCTACAACTGTTATACATGTACCTCGAGCTTTAAACCAACTGGATGACCACAAGGTAGCGGTCCCATGACAAACCATGGACATTTCATTAGAGGAAATCCACTAGTTACTAAATAAAAGATCATGAAAACTTTAAGTTAACAGCACACAACTTGTCTCTGTCATCCCTGGACTAAGGAAAAGCTTTGAAACAGTACATCACTTCGGATCTTATGTCGTATTATCAACATAAGCTAGGATTAGAAGGTTAAAAGTTTCATAAGCATGACAGAACTCTTGTGGAAAGACCAATTTTTGTTTCAGTAACAATTTACTGCTCAGCCACTGGAAACTGCACAAGCTGAAGAAAATTAAATTATACTAGATAAAATCTGTAATCAAATGTATCAAAGCTGTATTAGCTCTAGGCAGTGCAGAAGAATCACTCAAGCCTGCTGAACTGAAATGTTCAGCCAATAGACATCTTTGGCCAATGCAGAGAGAAACTTAAGAAATATCTTTAGTTAAAAAGAAATATAACTGTATAGATCAGGATTCTTTTACCTTACGCATCCACAACAACCAACAGATTTCTTAGGCTTAACTGAATTGTGGGAGTATGTGGGGTACATGTTCAGACCAGCTATGTTCTAAACTCTTTTCTTCTACCAAATTTACTATTCTAGCTGCTTTTGCAGCTAAAAGTCTGGAAGAACGCTTAAGGGGAATTCTTCAAAGCAGTGTATGGAAGGTATGCACTCTAATCCCACTAAGAAATAATAGGATTTGTTTGCATACCTCCCACTAATCGCTTGGAATATGTACGCCTTCATGTTCTTCATTTCTGATTGTCAATTTGAAAATAAATCCCTAGTGTACTATGCTTTAGTTGAAAGGAAAGCCTTCGCAACTGGAAAATAATTTATCAGACTTGAACAAAAATCTATTTAACTTTCATTCATTTTATATAATTTGCTTCGCTAATTCTGCTCATTATGAAGAGATAGGTGCGTTTAAACAAAGGCTTACTCTTTTATACCTCATCACCTTTACCCATCCAATCTTACAACACAGCCAAGCTACTAGAATGTATTTTTGCTATCTGTTTTATGGCAGCTAAATGATGTAAAAAAAACACAACATTAATATGCGATTTCAAAGCATGATTGAGCAAGAGAAGCTGTCTTGCAAAGATGAAATGTATTGTTCAGAATAAAGTAATCTTTGAATAGCAAGATCCAGTAAACAAGAACAACTAGCATACTCAGCTTCTTCTTTTATTCTCTCTCACCTCCCCATCATTTCCATTTTTTTCCAGTCTAACAATCCTGCCAGCTGATTTGGGTAGTAACACTTCCGAGAGATGTAAGGTTGGCTGTCCTTTAGTGCTTTCTGGTAAGCTCTGCCTGATATATTTAAAATCCAGACAAAATATCTGTTACCAACAGTATATAACAAAATTGTGAGACTAAAAACCTAAATTCAGTTTCATTTCATAGGTTCTGAGTTGTGGCTTGTTTTTTGTTTGTTGTTTTTTTTTGGAATTTGAATTTTTCACAGCTCTTATTCAAACCCAAAAGGGCTAACACTCTTCCTACGTATAAAGAATTCAATGCATTTTTATGAGCTAAAACAAATAAAACAAACCATCACCACCCTAAGTATCATCTCTCTGTTAAGAGCTGATAATATTTAGCAACATTGTCCCAAGCACAAAATCACCTTCATTCCTGAGCTAACATTTTGGATTGGATGTCCAAGCCAGAAGGCAAAATGAAGAAGACAGCTGGAACACAAAGGGCTGGAACTAGACAGTAAGTAAATGTGATGAGTAACCTCACAGCTGAATGGCATAACAACACTTTAAAGGTAATATTGAGATTTTTGATAAAATGTTTTCATCTTCATGGATATTCTCAGACCAGCATACAAGCCTTTATGCCTCTCACACCCCTTCTCCACATCTTTTTCCCCTCATTTAAATCCCCTCACCTCTACCTAGTTGCTAGAAATAACAGTCAGCATTTTTTTCTTTTCAGCTCCACTATCTTATCTACTTTTAAGCCTTATCTTGAAGCTGATTGCCACTGTAAACTGCTTCATAGAGCCTTCGTTTTCTATTCCTTCATCTTTTACTCGGTGTACGAGCCTGGCCATGCCGAGCCATCCAGTGGTTTCAGCACTAAAAACCCAGCTGGTCAGAAATCATTTGGCAATGTAAACTGTTTGCAGATACTTTACACAAATCCTGCTTAATAGAGGTTGGTTTGTTGTACAAAAGGATGCATCATTTGGACAATTAAAATCTGTAAATATTTTTCTCACTCGTTTGTACCGATACAGATTGCATTTTTCTACCAGAAATATTTATTATTTATAGTATTTATTTCTGGTTTATATTCAGACTAGAATGCTACAGAGCAAGAAAGTCTGTGTTTATTCAGTACTGAGAAATGAAATCCAATAATGAGAAGTCTGTTCTACACCTTCTCAGTGTTACAGTTAAGTATTAAAAAAAGAAAAAACAGACACACAAAAAGATTCCTGACATACTCACTCACTACGTCTTCTCTCAGTATGCACAGATTCAGGATACCTCTTTATACAGTTTTCTTCTCATTAGTGTCTGCCTGATGCTGGTGGATCCTGAGGTGAATTGACCTGCTTTTCCCAGCTCACAGTGGCTGTCACCAGCCAATACTAGCTAGGCACGTGTGTTCGGTAGCACAATTACAAGAAGGGAACGTATGTGCACACAGACACGTCCTGCAGCAGGCAGCAGCTCCAAGAGGGCAGCCGAGCTTTTCTTCCACACCAGCCCACGTGCAACATGAACTTCATGGCATCTTGTACTCACTTGAAATTCATGCCAGGTTGGACTGGGCCTCCACGCTCACAGGATTCATTGGACTCTGTTTAAATTGTGTAAGTGGTAAAAGTTTCATTTGTTTCATTTGTGAGGTCTTAAAATGCCTGCTGTGCTAATTTTAAAACGACATTCCAGCATGGAATCAAACCACCATCTAGGCTCACCAAAATGAAACTCTTCAGCACTTCTGATAAAAATAAAGACTTGAGGCAACAGAACAAGGTGACATGAGGTGACGTGACCGCCTCTTCTCATGGAATACTGGCCGACTGAACAAGAGAACCACTTATTTAAAGATAAGTTAAATAAATAAGTAAATAAATATTTAAAGCCACTTTTATCCTGCTTTGTGTGCTCTTTGCTGCCGGAATGTGTCTCCAGCCTCTTAAAAGTTCAGTTAAACCTCTCATTGTTTTACAGAACGGTTTCTTCATGCATTTTATTACTTGAGTTCCAATTACATTGCACATTACATCAGTTAATTGGCACAGATCTTCTCTTCTTAGTCTTTCTTATGCTACACGAGAGCTAACTGTGAAGCCTGATGTGTCAGTGATACCAAGTCCACTCAAATAAGTCCCTTTTTAAATCTTGTTATACCTACTATGCATATAAATTCATTTTGGGAATATGCATGTTGAGAATTAATACAGTTCCCTGTTGCTGCATTTGATGTATGTCCTAGGAAGATGGAACCTGCTCTAAAACACTGACACCTTTTATTTGCAAGTTAAGGCTTCAAAACAGCAGCCACATTATCAGATACCACACGGAATCAGTGTTCAATAGACAAGGTCAAAACCACTGTCATTTTTAATTTGAGACTGGTATTTGTACTAAATCTGAGTTTGTTCAATTGCACATATAAAATGTTACATAGTAAAGAAACAGAACACCAGAAGGGGAAGAGAGGAATTTCAATCAGAAGCCAGATAAAAGATTGCTTAAGCAAAGTTTTGCAATTGAAAAGCTCCTATTTTTTCCCAATCAACTACTCTTTCCTTCTTGCTGATGAGAATTTTTCTTACTCCTGAATAGCTAGTTAAAAGACTAATCAATACGAGATGGCTAAGCAGATGTAGTTTTGGTTTTGTGAACATGCACAGCTGTACGTTCATTTTTATGGAAAAGGCATTTTTGTCATGTGAAGACGGGTACAATCTTCTCAAGTCTTCCTGTGATTGGAATATTATTGGGAAAACATAGGAATATTGTAGGGAAAACATGAATTTAATACATTTAATCAACTTAATATGTATTGCAATATCAATTAATCTAGTTTTGATAGAGGAGCACTTATAGAATCAAATGTTATAAACTAAAAGACAAGCTAGAAAGGATTTTATTGTTATTACTACGTGAACGCTAGCCAACCCCAAAATCCAAATACTTGTTTTCCATGCATTTATAATGGTGGAACGACTACAGTATCTTAATGTTGTTCTAATGAAAATGTGAGTATGTCACATGTTCCTACAGAGAAATAAAACACAGGCAGAAAAATCAAAATTAGAAACCAACTGTATAAAAACAGGTGTTCGTCTTTTTTTTTTTTCCAGAGTCATTCTAACATGCATGCTGAGGAAATAAAGTTTTAAATATATTATAGTGTAACATCCTTTAGAGTACAGAGGTGCAAAACTCAGAAATGGGACACCTTGAATACCAAGCAGAAGATTAAATTATTCATCTTACTGTAGAATTGCAATACAGAGCAGTAAACAGGAAAACATGCTCTTCTGAGGATGCCTCATTCCTCCTCCTTACACTGCAAAAGCATATGGCAAAATATTCTATTTTTTAAGCCTCCACAAATAAATGTGAACAGTGCCAGTATCTAACAGCCAACAGACACACTTAGAGCTTGCAGAAAACATGAAGATAGGAAGTTCTCATCATCACCAACCTCAGCTCCTTTTGCCAAGTCTCAGATGCACAGTAAAAGGCTTCATTAAGAGTACATTCACCAAATAAATTAAGATCAAGGAAAATGGGGAAAAAAAAGCATAGTTTAAGTTAGATATAACAGACCTGCAGGGGAAGGAAGAGAAGCTACATTTCAAAATCTTCTTTTTACATCAGAATTGTTACAGGTCAGCATGTAGATAAATGAACATGCAACAGAACTGAGTATTTAAGCCTAAAACACGAAAACACTAGGATGGCATGACAATAGGAAACAAGCTGCTAAACTTCCTAAAATATGTAGAAGAATTTGAAATTTTATAAGACAAATCAATTCTGGAAAAAAACAGAAAGCCAAGTACTTCCAAAACACTAAAATAAACACAATAGTCAATCTTTGTACATTCTTCCCTTGGAAAAACAAGGGAGAATGCTATGATAGAACGAGCATTTCAAAAATCTGTAAAGCTTGCTTCCAGTTGAAAAAAAAGAAAAAGAAAAGAATGAAAGAACAAATAGAGATCTAAAGCTTGTCTTTCATGTTAAAGTACGCCCTTTTACCCCGAAACACTAAGTGCCACTTTGTCATGTGGTCTTCTTCTTACATTACTTCCTCTTTGTAAGTTTGTTTGCTGCCACAGCCTTTCCTTCTAACATTGTCCCCGCATCAGATCAGATACTGACCACATTTTTGCCAGTGATTTTCTCATATTTGTGTATCATCAATCCTACTGTCCAAGACTCTCAGTGCCCTTTGTGCTTTTTTTGAGATACTTGCAAGTAAATAACAGAAAAAGAGGAAATAATGTCAACTGTGTCATAACACCAGACTAGTAAAGATGTTGACACATGGATCTTATGCAGAAGAGAATTTAACCTTTACTTTAAACTCCACTGAACATTGAGGCTCGATCGAGAAACCTGAAATAAAGGTAGTTCAGACTTAAAGGATTAATTACAGTAAACCCGACAGGATCATTGAAACGATACTAATAATGTCATATTGCATAGTATAAGGACGGATTTACTCGAAGAAGCAGTTGATGTCATAACGCACATTTGACAGCTGCTTGATTCAGACAAGGGAAAGAAAATTTTCTTTTCCGAGTTTCTGAGTTCCAGTAACTAGAAAGTAAATACATTTATCAATTTGATGAATGAGTATACCCTGCAGCTATTCCATGTATATTAGATTGCTTATTGTTCTAGCTAATGGGTCCATCATTCCGAGAATAATCTATGTCTGAAACGTTTCCCCTATGGTTAAGTTGGCATTCACAAGCATGTAATAGGGAGCAGTCACAGAAGCCTAATATGATCTTCCAATTTAAGAATACCATTGAAAAGCAGCGATTAGTCACCACCCAGGCAGCGTGAGTAAGAAAAGGTCCACAAAGTTGTGTTTTGTAACTGAATCCGCTCTTTTACCGATAATGTGATGAGTGATTCAGAGGCAAGAACCAATCCTATATATAGACATACTGTATATGAAAACTAAAGAGCAACACACACAAAACTGTTTAATCTGAAGTCCTCAGTAGATCCCCCGGATCTCCATCTCCTGCAGCATATACTGAAGGAGTATATATAGTATGAGAACATTTCCAAATAAAGGAGGAACAATCTCTCAAAACACACCAAAGGTTTTTAGGAATATTACGGATAACGCATCATGGGGAAGCCTAATTCTCCAAAACGGGTGAAAATTCTCAACCATAAGCAGGGAGGAGTTTTTAAATGACCAGTTCCCAGAACAGCAGGAGGTCACTTAGGACCCCGTGGGTTTTTTATTTCAGGAATGGTCTGCAGAAACAATGACAGAACAATGAGGTCTGAAAAGCTGCCTGCTGTGCCAAATTATTCAGGATAGTGAGAACAAGGGCAGATGAACTGCACAGGATCCTAAAGACTGGATAACAGGTAATAAAATGGCAGGCAGGATTCCATGGATAAACACATGGAGAACAATTTTAGCTTCACACAGAACAACTCTGAGCTCACAAGCAGAATTTTGGGTCTTTGGCAGACAACATCAAAAAACAATCACTTCACCACTCTGCAACGGGCCAAGAAGTCCAAATAAAATATTAGGAATCACTGGAAAAACATCAGAAAGCAACTATGGCACTGTGAAAATCCGTGGTCTGCCCATGCCTTGTCTAAGTGCAGTTCTCATCCCCTTACCCCTAAAAGGAAGGTTTAGAGAAAGACAGTAGGAATGATTAATGTTATAGGACAAGGTCAGTACAAAGAATGATCAGGTAGGCCATGACTTTTCCAGCCTCAAAGAAAGACCAGGATGGGAAGGCGTGATTGAGGTCTGCAAAGTCACAAATGGCACGGACCAGATGAAGACTTGGACAAGAGGTTATTGTTACACACACAAACCATGGAAGGCTAAAAAAAAGCTGATATATAATTTTATTATATTTTGTGGAATTGCTCTCACAAATATCCTACCCAAGGAAAAAATTACTAGACAAATTGAGTTTTGCAATAAATGTATAATTTATCTGGCCATTGTAATTAAATTTACAATAATTACTTTTAAGCAATATTCCATCTGAAGTGTTGTAAAAGCATGAAATGTCAAAGGGATTTGTGAATTACTTCTTAAACTGAAGATGATTCTGTATTTCTGTTATGAGGCCTTGAATATGATGATAGTTGCCAGCCTAAGATTGCAAATATTCAGAATAACGAGGAAGATAAAGGTATTTTCTCAAAAGTTGAGTTTTAAGCATGACAAGTTACATTGTACCTCTAAGAGGAATTAACTGTGGCCCAAATAACTCTTGATTCTATTTCCACTGGTAGTGAAAGATTTCATAATTCAACTATGATTATTTCTGCACCCTCTACATTGCAGTAATACTTCATGGTCCCAGCTACCCACACTGCGCCATCCTGAACTCCATACACAAATAACAAGAGATACCCTGCGCCACATACAATCTCTGCACCACTGACACCATAAGGCACAAAGGAAGAAAATCATCACAGAAATAAAGAAGACAACAGTAGCTTAATTCACTTCTTCCCTCTGCTTTGTGGTATTAACCCTTCACGGAAACCAAGGATACTACTCACCATTAAAAAAAAAAAAGTTATCATCTAAATAGTAAAACAAAATAAATATAAAAATACAAAACGGTTAAAAAAAAGTCTGGTGTTCTACAGTAGGATGCCAGTGTCTAATCAAAGTTGATTTGAAGTGTAGCATTTTCTTTAACAGATGTTATATAGTTCCTGATTTTAACAAAATAATTTTGTTAAATGTTAATTATGTTAATAATGTTAAATGATTTTAACATTAATCTGTGACCTCTATTCTTCTATCAGCTTTGGCTGAAATGGTCTAATAAAGTTTAAAAGCTGCTTCTGCACTTTACTAGGTTCCTTCAACATACCTATTCACAAATCCACTCATGCCCACAGGCAACATGATCAGATAAGCCCTATTTTCTTAAGTGAAGCTAAGATATGAGTTGGAATGTGTTTAATCACAATTTAATCCCATGTACTGATGCAGAAGTTAACTTTTTAGTATCTGCTAGACACTTTTTTCTTCAAAACAGCAGAGCACAACAATTATGGCCACTCAGGTGATGTTTAGTGGCAATGCACCCTTTGTTACATTAAACTGGTAAGATTGGGGTACTTAATTTCAACGATAGTTTTCAGAAAAAGAAAAAAAAGCTGGTGAAGACCAACAAAAACTACTTGCATTAAAACTGTATATTCAAAAACTAAAATCCTTCAACATTGTCTTCTTTAAAATCAACACTAATTGTACACAGACCACTAAAGAACTAGGAAAGAATTTATTTGTATGCAAATCGCACTATCAAAAAGTCAAGTTGCTCTTACCTTGAACTAGATCTTGATTTTATGTCTTCCTTGGCTGCCCTTTCACTACTAGCATCTTCATTGCTCTCCACTTTTTTCTCACATAGCTGTTTTCTCTTCTCCCACCTCTTCTGCTGATTTGAGATGCTTTCTGCTTCTCCTTGCAAGTCATCTTCTGCTCCTACCTGTGAACCTGAGGAATGTGCCAGGCACTTAGAGGAGATCGGCAGATTTTGCTCTTCTCTGCCAAAGTCTCTTTCTGCTAACAAAGCAGAGGTTTCAGGTTTTAATGTTTCCTGTGCAGGGACTGAATTGTCCAAGTTATCTACATGGTCCATTTCCTTAGATTTCACTAACGTGTATGAAGCATTTACAACACCTCCAGCAGAATGTTTAGTCTTTAAACCTTCCACATTCTCCTCCCTGCTGTCTTCACAGCTGCCACAACACACACAGGAATTAATTAGACAGTTTGTGGCAGCTATACTGAGTTTATGGGATTCATCCTCCTCCTCATTTGCTAACGGATTAGCAGATCCAGGAACACAATTAATAGCTGCTTCGGGTGTTACTGGGGATTCTGAGCTAGAGGGAGATTTAGGATTGAATATTACAGTAGCAGATATTTTCATTCCCCCTGTCCTGTGAGCTATCATTTCTGCCATTTCTGCATCATCAGCATATGCATCCCAACCATTGAGGTATAACTGTGAATCCGGACCTTCCAAACAGCTGCATGAATTCTGAACTGAGATGCCAGACATCTGTTTGCTGTCTTCAATATTGTTATTATTGCTTACATCACTTTCTGCATCTTTTAAAAGCAAGGTTTCCTCTGTCTGATGACCGTTCTCATACAGTAGAGCATCTCTGTATTGCAGGTTCTGTTTTGAACTGTGGCAAGGGTTATTCACCCAAGCAAAGGTATCACTTACTGAATCCAACCCAGCAAGAGCCTCTCCTGCTCCATCTAGGTCATCCATAAAAAACACTCTGTCCTCTTCATCAGTTAAATTGTCAAGATGGTGTCTTGTTGGTGAAGCTTCTGTGCTAGAACTATTTCTTAGGCTAGGTCTGTGAGCTGGGGACTGACAGATGCTCGGAGGGGAAAGCAGAGAAGACATTTCATCTCCGACTCTGTGTACCATCCTATTCAGCTGTTCCAGCTCCTGTTCATCATACTGCATCGAACAAGCCAGCTCAGCCTCTGTGTTCTCAGCTTTTGCCGAGAGCTCCTTTGCTGGCAATGTTGCAGTTATGCCTGGTGTAATGACAGAAGGTACTTCAGGATCTGTTCTGACAGGAAAATCCACGTCTTGAGAGATGCAGAGGTTACGCTCCAGTGTGTGCAGTTCATCCTCAGTTAATGTCTGAAGTAGATCCCTGAAAGTAAAGAAAAACATGTGACATTACATTCACAATCACAAGAGGCACTGACGTTACACATTTTAAGAAAGCTTTTACTGTCAGTACAGAAATCCAGAGAGTGAACGTGGGAACACAGAGTACTTTCAGCTGCATATCTCAGGGTGCATTTTGCATTCACATTCAGAACACTTGGGACTGCTGGTGCCTGAATTTAAGAACACTCACGCAAATACAGGCTACCAAATTATTTACATATTTGCAGTAAAGCCCCAAAATAAATCAAAACACACGCATAAAGTAAAATGGATCTTCCCCATTTACTCTGAGTGAAAGTGTTACTCACAGTGAACATACTTTGCCATTTTTTTAATTCACAAATTTGATTTCGAGTTGAAAATACATTTGCCATCCGTGGTACAAGATCCTGAAAATTATTCTACAAAAGAGTACACTAGAAGTTTCACACCCTTACATTGTCAGATAAAAAGAACTCATTAGAAGTATTAATATCACTTATGCAATGCTGATGTCTTGGAAGCCTATTCAGTGAAACTGGAACTTGGCTCTCCCCCGCCTCCAACACCACTTGGGGATTAGGGAGCTAGGCTTTTGCATGATGTTAAGAATCAGGCAGGCCTAAAAGCAAACATTGAGGCATTTACTGAACAGTTTTCTAGAGACATAAAGCATCTCCAATATTATCAAGTGTCCTCAGTATTGCAGTTTTGGACTATAAGCACCCATTAAAAAAGTGTTATTTGAGACTTAAGTTTAAATGCTTTATAACTTTACAACAAGATACATAGACACAGCACTGAATTTTAGGTCTGAATTTGATTTATACCATGCTTCTGAAGTAGGAGCTGCATATAAAAATATCCTCTGTCAAGAACTGTTGTCAACAGCAGTTGTTTCAAAGACCAGTAAGTATATTTTAGCATAAATAAATGGATGGAAAAAGGGAGACCTTTCGCTTAAACAGGGGCTAGGAGTCCATTATTTTTCATGGGTTTAGAAGTCATTGGCTAGCAGGTGACATGCAGCTGGCAAAATATTAAGATGGTGATAATAACAATAATAATACACACCTATTAAAAGAGTTCCCTTAAAGGAGTAACTTCAGTCTAAACAAGAGAACCACATCCACCCTCCAAAAAAGATCCATTCAATACATCTCATGTTTTGATTTCTATCAACCAACAAACATTACGTCAAATGCCAAATATTTTTCCTATCACTATCACTGAATATTAAATTACCTAAAAAACCATCACTGGTATCTGACTTGTGTACCAGTTAACATACAATCTAAAAAATACACATATATATATATATGTATGAATCAGTTTAGATAACCATTTCAAAGGCAGAATAAGTGTAGAATATATGCTTTCTTTTGTTGTGTGGTTATGTACACTCCATTTCATTAACATCTTTATACACTATATAAGGTATGCTTTTATTCTTGGGCTGAAAATAAGAGGCATCATATGAACCTGAAAAAATACTAGGCTTATTCAAGTACCACCTTACAAGAAAAGTCGCACCACCATATCCTCCCCCTTTCACCTACTTCCATATTCTCAAATAGAGAAGTCAGTATTTATTTCAATTGTTCCATATGCACCTCCAAGTCCAAAATGTGACCATTTTTCCAGTCATATATTAGTAATAAAGGGAAATGGACAATCTCTGTAGACCCACTTAGCTCATAAAGCTATAAACACAAGAATTAGCAACTTCCACAAATACAGATTACACTAGCAACTTTCAGAGCAATTAGCTTTCCATCCAAGCTCATGAGCATAACTGGGACTTAAATGGGCCCAAGAAAAAGTCTAGATTGAGCCCTCTGTTTTTCAGCATCTAATCTGGGGTGTTTTCTTCACTCTCCAGAACTCTCACCCTCCTTGCAGTGGTTGGGATTCCTGGATGTCCAGTTGCCCAGAGTTGCTCTGCTTCTCTTCTGAAGGCACAGAAAACCTGACTGCTCACAACTACTTGTTATATGTTTCACCTATTTATAACAAACACAAAGGCTTCTGCAAGTGCTGGAAATATATATTTACTGCATTCTGGTCAAAAGGCTACCTTCATTGAGTTGAGTAACAAACTCTTCATTTTTGCCAATACCAAACACCTTAAAATTTGAGAACAATTGTTTGCAGTTTTAAGGTTAAGTAAATAAAGCTTGATTCAAAAACCAATGAAATCAGCAACAGCCCTGTTGGCTTTTAGGGCTTTGAGTCATATCCATGCTGCCTGGCAAGAGATGCTAAATGCAATCAGTCAGTCTACATGTGGTAGTCCACCAGCTCTGTTATTTTATGAAGGAAATCATTCCTGCTTTAAATTCATAGGAAATCTGCTCGACATCCTAATTGAAACATCAGAAATTTTACTATTAAAAAATGCAGCTTGTCCTAAGAAAAACAGGATCTGGCAATTACCTTCCCTGCTCTGCATAAAAACTAGACTCACTGGACTAATTTAGATAAAAGCTTCCTTGCAAGATGAACAACTTTTGATTGACAGTTATCTTTTTGATACAAGATATACTAGTTAAGAAAGATTCACCGCCAACATTAGAACATGGCCTGTTTTAAAACGCCTGTGTAGATATTGGGAATAAAATTAATATCAACTAGTATACAGAAAGAAATGGTAAATCTCACTACTGGAAGTTTAAAACTAATTGTCAGACATCATTATTAAACCTTAAGGTTTAATTAAAGCGTAGCTACTTCCCTGGTTCATTTCCTTCCTGCTGAAGCATCTGTAGCTCGTCAGTGGATCCAGCAAGTGTTGTGCTCACGTGGAAAAAAAATTCTCACTCAGCTTTCATTATTCACAAGGCACAGGTAACGAGGGCTTCTACAGTCTGTCCTGACAGCTGCACTGCACTTGCTTTTCTCTGAGGCTTTAGACAACAGCAAATTAAAACAAGGGCATGTTGGGGTTTCACCTGCTTTTACTCTTATTAGCTTGGTATCACAGAAAAGCATTCTAGCCTTGAAAATACAAGGAACATTTTTCTTGCAGTGGTTTTAGCCACTGGCAGGAAAACAAGTCAAGGTCTTAAAACGTACTCTGCCTGTTACAAGCCAGTAGTAAAAATCTGCTCTACCTATTGCAAAAACAATAAATATTTTTTACCCAGGGAGCAGAAATTACTTCTTGAAAAATCAAGGCCAGATGCCCATTTAAAGACAGGTGGCTGAACAGAGGCCAGGGTCACACAACCCAGGTGCACAGATCCTGCACATTCACTGGGCCTCCCTCCTTCCTGAAATTTGCTCCTATTCTGACTGGCACCTTAAACTGTTTTCAGAAAACAGCATCACTGATGGTATTGCCAGCCCATGATTCAGTTCTTGCTCCGAACGGAACACCAACAGCTCTCTGTTTACAGGGTTGCCACTGTAGGACACAACGCAGGTATGGAAATGCAATTTGCATCCTCCTGCTTCCATCCACAGATCTGCTCCGATGCATCTCCAATAAGAAACCCACTCTCATAAATAACAAACAGCACTGGCACTCTTTTACTGTAAAAGTCTTCAAATCGAATCAAAGTTTTAAACATGGCCAACTTGGAAAAACTAATGTATTTTCCCCAAGTCACTGTGCATGCTTTAACAGCATGCGTTTCACAACTTGCCCCTCATATTCTTTAACACAGTGACAGCAGGTATACCACATTTGATTTCTAGTCAATGTGGAAGGATTTCAGTGTACTTAAAGTGGTAGGGCCCTTTAATTCTGCATCACTTATCTGCAATCTGCTCGATTCTGCACCACTGAAATCCACAGAGACCCTGCTACCAGCTGTAATGGGTCCAGAAACCAGCACCAAGCAGGCAGAGGGCTCTGAAAAGAGTGCAGAACTAAGGACTACTGTGAAATCCCAGATGTGCTCACCTCTGAAAATCCCCACATTGCAGCCACAAATGCACATATGGTATAGGCAATATTTTATTGCAAGAATGTTTAGGCATAGGCATCCAAATTAAATATTTATGCATATACCAGATTATATGCTTTGTATGCTTAATAGGCAGAAATGGTTCAAATATCTCAGCTTAAAACAAACAGATAACCCTACTATATATATTTATGCATTGGTAGATGCATAAAATACAGTGCTGATATTTTATACCTAAAATTGAAATCAACACAAGCATCATGCATGGGTATTAAAATATTCAAACTCATCATTTGCTGCTCAACCTCACCAAACCTAAACAAAAACCCTTAATGCTTTTGCTCTAAAAGTCTCCAAAAATATTGCTTTCTAAGTTGCCAGCCACCAACAGGACCGCCAAAAATTGCCTAGACAGACTTTTTCTCAGCTAGTTGCAATTTAGTTACACAGATCCACATAAATATACTACTTTCTTCATTTAAGAGCAGGCATGTTTTAGGATAATATAGTTTAAAAATTATCAACTGTATACTTGGATTTATTGGAGTGAAAATATTTAGTTGGCTAAAATTCAGAGCATACTGAACTATATGCAGAAATTTCCTGGGATGTGATCACTGTTACTCAGTAAGATCTTCTATACTATTACAACAGATACACAATTGCAGTATAAAATGAAAATGAAAATATTTAACATAGGACCACTTGGAATTATTTTCTGTGCCTTAACTACTGGTGATGGAGACCAGAGAAAGGCCCTTCACTTCATTTTACTGTCAAAGCACTTCATTTTTACTGGAGACACGTTCAAATATCTCATTCTGTCTTCCCCTATAGGCTTCTGTGAACATTGTTAGTGAGCAGGAAATGCAACCTGATGAGTTTAAAAAAATCTGTCATAACAAACAAAAAAAAGATCTAGACAGCTTAGGTACTTTTAAAGTAAATTTCATTACTCTAAATGAACTGCACACTTATTTGTATTACACTGTTCTTTATTTCTATCCAACGTGTTTTTCATTCAAGAGTATTACTGAGGATCTTTTAAAGCCCAATTCTTTCAAATAATCAAGTTCTTTGGATGAGTTCCTTGATGTTCCTTCAATCCAGAGACTAACACTGAGAAAAAATTTCAAGTTACTTCTTAGCTTGCTTAAATTTTTCCCAATGCCTTGATAAATACTGCCTCACTAAGAACACCTTGCAAACTGTCTGCTAGACAACTGAAATCATGTTTCTTAATGGTCATTTGAAAGAATAAATTATATAGATTGTGTAGTATCTGCATTCCTTTTTCCAAAAATGAATCTGAAAGTCTTTTCATTTTTGAAAGTGTGCATTGAAAATTATAGTTATTGAACAAATAAGCACATTACTAATGTCTTTTCAACCCAAGCATTAAGTTCAGAGAAACTGAAAATTAAATGGACTAAGCAATAAACTGACTTCATTGATTTCCATTTTCCTTGTTGTGAAATGTATGGAGTAAGCACAAAATACAGATTATGAGAAATATTTTAATTTTGAAATATTTTCTTGGCTTTAGTCAGCCCGTGGAATACTAGTGAAAATTTCTGTGATAGGCATATATTGGGATATTTTTCTAAAGTAAACTGCAAGGATTTCTTAAGCTTTAGTAATGTTTAAGGTTCACCCACCCCAAATTAAGTTTTGCTACTCAGTTGATGTTCCTCTTCTTTACTCTGTTTTATAAAACCATAGTAATTCAAAATATATGAAAATACATGTCAATTTGTCCATTTTAATTCTGAGATTTTGACATGAATATCATTAGTGTACCTGAAAATAAAACTTAACCTAGGGAACATTCAAGAAGCACAAAAGGATGTGGTCTGGATATTCATAAAAGCTAACTTCAGAAATAGGCTCCTCACAAGGAAATTAATCTGGATAAACTTAGTCTCCATGAAAATTCTTCTTATGTCAAACCAATCATCATGACAGACAGGGAAGGAGACAGGTAAAAATTGGACACAGGAAAGAAAATCTGCCAAGTTAACTCTAGAGATTTCCAAAACAATATTTGCAGTGGGTATACAAATTTGAATTATCAGAAAATAATACGGTGCATGGATTGAAAGAACATTATTTATTGAGTTAAACTTCCAGATAAAATACTGTAAGTCTGAATATGAAAAAGAAAACAGCATAAGATACAGCTTGATTTCTACAAAGTAACACATCAATGCTTTAAAAGACCTCATCAAAAAAAATTTATTTTAATGTCCCTTATACTTGAATTGAGCTAAAACCAAACACCTTTCCAATGATTCCCAAGACTGAAGCACTATGAAAAGAGGTATATATAAAATGATCCACCCTCTAGAAACAGATGCACAATATGAAAAACTGATGGTCATTTCTACTAGATTAAGAATGATCCGAGTATTGCATCATAACATATTGAGAAAATATAATAAGCCTAGTTAAACAAAAACATTGATGCTAATTAGAAGCAGGATCTCCCAAAATAAAATGCAACTTTAATATTTCAGGCATCATACCACCATAAGGAAAAACTAAAACGTAATAAAGTTATGATCAGAAAAAAATAAAATATCAAAGAGAAAAGGTTTAGAAAATTCAGGGAAAATGAAAAACAAGTTAGATATTTCATGGGTATATAAGTCAGATGAGAGGAAAATGTATCTTCACATAACAAACACTTTCGTAGACATTTCTGTGCATTGTTTTACTCTCTGATTTTCACTACAGAAAAGAAGCAGTTACAACCATCATTTATTACTTGCCTTATTTTTCTTAACAGAGTGTGAAAAGGTCTGAAGAGTTCAGACATATCTTCTGGCTTGTGGTCCAAGTTCAGTGGTCCCTCGGAGTAGACTACAAGGCCACTGTAGTTCAGACACAAGCATGAACACAAAAATAAAAATTGCTTCACACACAGCAACTACTCATTGAGAAATCAGAAAAGCAACTGTACATAAATATTAGAACTACACTCAAGTTACTTCATTTTCACATTGTTATCTTATTTGTCTTATCCACCTCCAGTTAGAATAAATGATATTTAAAGCTACAGGAAAAAGATCCCCTCCCCTCCAACCCCTGCTTCTGAAGCATGGGAGAAAGAGCAATGGAAGCCCAAGAGGAAGAACATACTCTCATATCACTGCTGCAGCTGACCCACAAAAAACAAAAACAAACACAAATTGATTATTGGTTAAGTTGGGGAAAGCTCACTGGCTTGAGAGAGATTGCAAATGGCTTGTTCTTTCCAGTCTAAATCATTTCTAGGTAAGATACTTGACTTACACTCCCATTTTTCTACCTATAACCTGGTAGCAACATGAGATGAAAAAGAAGATACACACACTAAGTTACATAAAACATATTTTGATAATACCACGCTTCTAAATGAACTAAGTATTTGTAAAATTTCCCTGGAAAGGGCTTAGTTTATGATACTGAAAACCCCTGAGCACCTCGCTGAAAATACCTAAATATCTACTGACAGAACCTCTATTGCCAAAACCCACGTGTGCCAGGGATTACACAAAATTCACCTTCTTCACCATACCTGCTGCATATTACTGCACTGTGCCTGAGAGAGCGGATTGCACCCATAACAGGCACCACTCTGCTTAAAACCATTTAATCCTCTGCCCACTGCCAAAACAACTTCTGTTTCTACAAGGCAAATGGATTGCGTGTTCTTACCCTCTGGATTACATATGCTTTATTTTACCCTGGACATTTTCCCCTTCTGAGAGCTGACTATTTCAAGGATACGTTGTTTTTCCTGCAGTCAAATTACATGTTGCTTCAGAGAGCTTTCTAGGTACAATAAAACTTTTGGTGTCTTCTCACCTTCTGCTCATCAGCAAGCACCGTGCATAACTACCTAAAGCTCTCAGACACCGCAGTAATGCTGGTGTCACAAGTAATATGACTCTCACTGAAGTATTAAAAAAAAAAAAAAAGACCACTTACACTCTGTTTACCATCTGGGATATACTGCTCTTTTTCTTCTGTTTATAAACCCAGAGTCTGGCTCATGCCCTGGTACCAGGACAGTACTGTAGTCTCCCATCAGGCTGGAAGATGGCCATCAGAAAGTTCAGAATTGTCAAGACAACAGAGGGTCCAAGAAATGTGACTACTGAACTTGATCAACGTTGCTCTGGGGATTGGGGTTTGAGGGCAGGAGCAGGGAAGGGGAGAATGGGAGCGTGAGGGAAGTTGCTTCTTTTGCAAGTCAACTTTTTTTTTGTGGTTTAAGACAAATTATCCTGTAACCAAGGTTACGTACTGTTTTTCAAGCTTTCTGAGCTTCAACAAGGAGGCTACCATGAAGCAACAGAGTTATCACTGACTCATGTAGTCACGTTCTGCCTCAACAAATGTCACTTCTTTGCTGAGTGGAAGCTAGAGGCTGCTACCACTGAACTTCTAATGGACACAAAACACCACTCTTTTGGCAGTTTCCAGGCTCCCTTTCTACAGAGCTTAACTCTCAGAAGAAATTTTAAAAGATAAAAATAGAAGAGGGCTCAAGCACTACAAAAAACGATTGTGAAATGGCCTCCATAGGACTGTTGAAAGAGTTCTGAATCAAAGCTTGAATTTGGTTGTACCACGGAAGGAAGTAAAAAATGAAAAAAAAAGTGCATCTTAATGTTTCCTACTAAAGTCAAAGTTCACTGACACCTGTTAAATACTGTGCAACACACACTGCCCAACCTGCACGGTAAGCTGATGTCTGAAAAGAAACATTAAAGAACAATGACTCTCAAAAGCATTCCTTAAAGAAAAGCTTTGTTATTAGAGAATCAAGGGAAGCCAGCACTTCTCCTGGCCCCAGACCCATCCTACTCAGGCTACCCAACACAGCAACAACATGGCAACTTTAAATGCAAGACAGATGCAACTCAAAGGCTTCTCCTTTCACAGTCCCAATAAAAGGCCTGAATTTCTTCAAGGCTGTACCATAACTGGATGGGGTTATTTTCCTGTGTGACTTCATATGGCAGTGATTTATTTTCAAATCACAGGATAGGATACTTGGGAACAGTTAAACCAACTTCTCTTCTCTCTCTCTCTCTGTCCTTCTTTGTAATTTGGGATTGATATTGCTCATTTTCCAGAGAGCCCTTGGTTTTCCAGTGAGCAACCATGTGTTCTTCTTTGTGTCTTCCAAGAGCATCAGAGTGTATTCTCACATTTCTGTTGTCTTTTGATAATCAGATTATTACTGTTTTTATTTTTAGAATGATAGTTACAGAGAATATCCTATTTAAAAGGAAAAATGGGCCACAAAGATTTCCTAAACAGAAGCAAATTATACTCAGGATTTTAGGTTTCTTATCTCCTTCAATTATACTACTGACATTAGCTAACTTTAAAACATTCACAATGGTAAAATATTAAAAATATGCTGGCTTTACTTCAGAGAAACTGCTGTCTATTAAAACATGAAGACTCATAAGGAAAAATGCATCTGATCTGTTCAATGTTGAAAAAGCTGAAAGAAGCAAAAAAAAACTGTTTTAACTTAGTTATCCGAGTGGTCAATACAGGGCACGAATTTACACTTAACAAGTTATACATGTTAATACTTTTCCTTGAAAGAGATTTAAACCTAACTCACTGGTCACAATGCACTCAGCTTGTTATGACAATTTTTTTTGAATCCAGAGTCATTAAGAAAAATACACAATTGAAATTGAAAACGTTTGTTTTCCAGGACATGTATCCTTAGGCCATATTATTTTTGAGTAACAGAATATCTGCTTTCAAAAAATCTTTTTGACAACACTACATTCTATGTACTGATGTTCTTCGTTCACCTTTTTGTTTTTTTTTCTGGAGGAAGACTAATCAACAGTTTCAGGGTCCTGCTTTCTATATTCTCCTTTCTCTTCCCTTTCCTTTTTTGCGTTTCAACCTCAATGATAACCTGGCAATGACTTTCTTTTTTTAAATTCTCTTTTTTGTAAATAATGCAAGCAAACTCAGGTGAAAGAAAATACATCAAAATTCTGAAGTTCTTTAAATCTTCAATATATTTCTGAGGGGGAGGCAGAACACAGAATGGTTATCAGAATTACTTACCACACAATGGCTAATCTTGGGATAGTAAACATTAAAGCTGGTTCATAGTCATCAATCATATCTTGAGTGAGGTATCCAAGCCTTAAGGCTCTAAGTAGAAGAATAAAATGATTTAGCAAGAGGTTAGACTCTCAAAGAAAATATTTCAATAGGAAAAATATGAAAAAAAATGTGATAAAAGCCCAAACTAATAGTATTTAATTCATAAACATCCTAATATACTATGTATAAAACTGACTGATGTAGCATTCACTGTAAAATATATATATATATTAAAAATCAACACATATAGCCATCTAAACGAAACCAAAATATTTCTTTATGCCACTTTCCCTTCTTATACACTATTTCATGTCAGGTTTCAGCTTGTTACTGGAAACCACTGGTGCTTATAGGCTTGCAAGTTTAATAAAAAGAGAAAAAAATACATTTTTAAAATAATAGTGGAAAGTATTTGGTCTCATTTTCAAATAAAACTTGCTAAAATTTTTTGGTCAAAAGACGCTAAGCTCACAAACCTAACTAAAAAAAAAAGTATATAGAGCAACTACTACTGAAGTCTCTGAATTTAATATTTGGGATCCTTCATCAACCCCTAATAACTTTTTCAAATACATCAATCCCTTTTTTGGGCTGAAACCCTTTTTTTTTTTTTTTTGGCTTTTCACTTGGTGGTATTTTCTAACTTTTTCTTCGTAGTTTCTTAATTTCCTCGTAACTTTCTTCTCCAATTTGTCCATATAATTGCGTAAGATGACACCCACACAGCACACTAGTACAGCTGCTAGTACTGGTCATGAGTAGAATAGAATTAACATTTTCTTATTCCTTTTCAATACTCGTTTTGCCAACACTGCTGTTGGCAGACAGCGAAACGGCCATGGCTCACTTGGTGCTAGCACTAGATGGACTCATTCAGTACACGGCCAACTACAACTTCCACATTCTTTCCTACAATTCACTGCCAGATTAACCAAATCTGTAAAAGACAAACAATGATGTTCCTCTTAATTGTCAAATACGTGGCATTTCTATTTAGTAATTATCTGACAGACTGCAAATAATTCCTCCAACTTGTTGCAATCATTTTCAGTTATAATCCTTTATTTTAAAAGGCCTGCAACACCTCTGATTTTGGTATCATCTACAGATCGTGAAAGCGTGCTATGTATTCCTTACTGATGGTCTCAACCACATATGGATGGAAGCTAAGCTCCATTCTTCCCAGGATTTTAAAGAGCCTTTACAGGTTCTTTATAGAATCATAGAATGGTTTGGGTTGGAAGGGAGCTTAAAGATCATCTAATTCCAACCCCCCTTTAGTGTGACATCTCCCACTAGACCAGGTTGCCTAAGGCCCCATCCAGCCTGGCCTTGAACACCCCCAGGGATGGGGCATCCACAGCTCCTCTGGGCAGCCTGTGCCTCACCATCCCCGGAGTAAAGACTTTCTTTCTTATATCCAATCCAAATCTATCATTTTTAAGTTTAAAATCATTCCCCCTTGTCCTATCACTACATTCCCTGAAAAAGAGTCACTCCCCAGCTTTCCTGTAGGCCCCCTTTAGGTACTGGAAAGTCACTATACAAGGTCTCCCCAGAGCCTTCTCTTCTCCAGGCTGAACAGCCCCAACTCCCTCAGCGTGTCTTCACAGGAGAGGTGCTCCAGCCCCTTGATCATCTTTCGTGGCCCTCCTCTGGACTCGTTCTAATACGTTGATGTCCTTCTTGTGCTGGGGGCCCCAAAGCTTAATGCAGGCTCCACGTGGGCTCTCACGAGAGTAGAGCAAAGGGGGAGAATCCCCTCCCTTGCCCTGCTGGCCACACTGCTTTTGATGCAGCCCATGACACGGTTGTCCTTCCGGGCTGTAAGTGCACACTGCCGGCTCATGTCGAGCTTCTCGTCAACCAACGCCCCCATGGTCCTTCTCCTCAGGGCTGCTCTCAATCCATTCTCTGCCCAGTCTGTATTGGTGCTTGGGATTGCCCTTGCAAAGATGCAGGGCCTTGCATTTGGCCTTGCTGAATTTCATGAGGTTCACATAGGCTCACCTCTCAGGCCTCTCAAGGGCCCTCTGGATGGCATCTCTACACTCTGTCATTTCGACCGCAACACACAGCTTGGTGTCATCAGCAAACTTGCTGAGGGTGCACTCAATCCCACTGTCCATGTCACTGACAAAGATGTTAAACAGTGCTGGTCCCCTGAGGAACACCACTCAGCACTGATCTCCACTTGGACACTGAGCCGTTGACCGTAGCTCTTTGAGTACAACCATCCAGCCACTTCCTTACCCACCGAGTTGTCCATCCGTCAAATCCTTGTCTCTCCAATTTACATACAAGGATATCACGGGGGACAGTGTCAAATGCTCTGCACGAGTCAAGGTAGATGATGTCAGTTGCTCTTCCCCTATTTATGATAATCACTGGAGTTTGGCAGATGATGTGAACCATCTCCCCAGGTATTCTTTACTGAAATAACGTTACATATTGATGCCTTAAAGAGATTCAGCCCTTTTAAATGCTTAGTCTTCATTTACACATCTATACCAACAATATTAAAGTATTATTACCTTTTCTTTAACAACAAAAAGAAAAGGCTTGTGCTAATGCTTTTTAAGTTTGTATTTAGATACTTAAAGTTAAATGCCACATATTTTTATGATGTTTCTTAATGACTACAGGTAAGATATTTCTATACATGTTCAGACTAAAAGTAAACATTAAAATGAAAATCTAATAGTTAATTGCATTGCTTACCTCTCCACAGTTTCACAAAATAGTACAATTACCTCTTGCTGTACATAATATTCTTTTGGGGACTTCACAGGTACCATGGCCGACACATAACTACGAAGATTATAAAATAATTAATGTACTCCTGTTTTACATGATTTAACAAATCAGATCATAAGTAAAAACAAAGCTAGTCCAAAACACCTTAGAAACACAACATTTCCTGAATTATTTTATATTTATTTTGGCAGCACCAACTAGAAAAATTGTAAATGTTAAGAATCTATATGAAATTAAGATGATTTACTTTTTGCACATTGAGGTATTGGAACTCAGTAGTAATTTATAGGTATAATTATACACATTTAGCAATCAGAACTTCATACTATATGGCACAGGGAGGCAGGTCCTAGAAGGATCTTTATTGATGCATTTTGACAACAGAAACGTCTATGCTGCATTTCTTGGAGAAAAAATACTGACTATAATACACGTTTTATCTTGAAGGTTTCAGTTGAAATTGTATTATTGACGTTCAGTTAATCAGCAGAGAGATAATTTGGGAGACTTAAACAGTGGCCTCATTTCTACATGGAATTACATGCAGAAGTGCTAATGGACAAGGCAAGAAACACCAGTAGAAGTATGGTGTTTTCTGTCATTGTAATGTCCAGTCAGTCCCTTGTGGACTGTGGGTAACACAAGAAGAAAAAAAGTTGCTTTGGAAAACAGTGGCAGAGGAAACTGCTGTACGTACAGCTGGTACGGACAGGTAAGAAACTGTGCAGGCATTGTCCAGAACCAGCTACTGACTGCCATTGGTGTCTGCACAAAGAGTCACATTTTTAATCAGCGTTTCCAATTAAGATATTTTTCAATATAACAGCATAATTATGATTTTCCAAATCAGAAGAAAAAAAAGACTTATCTGAGTAATATAATACAACAGAATATGAATAAAGAGGAAGGACAAACAAGACGACAGGACATTCTAGGGATTATTCCTAAGAAAAATTTAAAACACTACCCAATTACCAAAAATCCTGTTCTGCTGAAGGCATTAAATGCTGTATCATGTTGGATTCATAGATATTCTCATCCAGTATCCTGTTTTTAATTATGCCCAGCACCACATACATCTAACAGACTTGAAGGAAACTGGCTTAAATTATGCAGCACAATACAAGACTTGGTCAATAGGATCTTTGACCCAGCAAGCAGTTACTTTTTCTCACCCCAAAAGCAGTTATTTTATTTTTGCCATAAACCTCCAAGCCATTTTTCCATCAGAATTTTTTTAATCAATATGTTCTTGAGTTTAATTATGGCTCATGTGTAAAAGCACTTCCTTCATCAGATTTCAATTTGCCTTCTTAAATTCACTGAGTGCATCTTGCTTTTATCTCTACGCATGAGACAGAACAAAACCTCATAATCTCTAGACTATTTGTTATCATAAATATTTTTAATGTCTCTTATTTGTCACCTCTCCTCTGACAAAGAAAACATTAAGGGAAGAGACTTATGGCTTTCTTTTGTGTCTTGGAAAACCTCCCTCAAATGCCATATGCCAGCATGCAAATGGAAGATTACAGTTGACTTGAGGAGAGCAAATGCTGATTGCTAAAAAGCTATTTAATTTTCTTTTTATTATTGCTACACTGGCAGGGAAAAAATTAACAATAGAACACATTACTGAAGAATTTAAATGTCATGACAAAAAAATAATGCTTTTTCTATTAAAGGAAAACAGAACAAAACATCCAACTTCCAAAAAACGAAGAGGCAAGCAACAGCTATAGTAGCTCATTAACTTAGAATCTGTTACCTTAATTCAAATTCTGCAAAAAGGACATCAAAATGTTTGAGTGAATCTTTCATTTTTTCTGTGTAGAGGTTCAAATCCCTTAAGGCCTGGTCACGTATGATGTTTCTAACTTCCTCTAGGCTGCGGGTAAGATCCTTGGCCAACGGTCTCATAGCCATACTCTCAATTTCACGATTCATAATAATCGAACCAGCAGCCAAACACTACGAAAACACATTGAGAAAGAAATTATTATTTTATATAATGTTACTTTTATGTTAAAAAAAAGCACAAGATGAGATATTGGATACTTTGACCAGGGCAGTGCTTAGCCTCATTTGCTGCTAATTATTAAACAACTAGAAGATTTAAGACTGATAGGTTCAGAGTCCTAAGTCTTCATGTTAAAGGTCAGGGAGTAGCTCAGTCAGGGAGATATGAGAATGGGAGGAAGGTTGGCAGACAAACCTATAGAAAGCTCTACTCCTACTAGTGAGGCAATCATCTTCAGTAGGATATATCCTCTGTGTGTGCAAGGATTGCTTGCAGAAAAGGGATGTGAATACAGGTAAAATATGATCAATGGACTGTTTCAATTCAGGCTGGACTGCTTGATTTTGTCAAATAAATTTATCCTTACAAAAAGGAAAGACATTCTGTGACTGTGATGCCTTTTGCAACAAGAACAGCCACACTGGCCATATAACAAGGGATCTAGTATCCTGTCTCCCACTGAAGCTGTGAATATATTTTACAGGAAAGAATATTAAAAAGCAATCAAGCAAACAAACAAACAAAAAACACAGGTCACAGTGATTCTTCCCTTCCAGTTTCTGGAAAACAGCAGCTTAAGAGACTCCTTGGCCCTGGAGTTATATATTGACTTCCTCTAACCAGCTCAAAGTCATTAAATGTATATTTTTACATATTAACATACTAATATAACACTTTTCAAAATCTTGCTATTAAAATATGTTATTAAATATCTTTGCTGCTGGCTTCGTTCCTTTACAGATACATTTGGAAGACAACAAGCACTGACATAAGTCATACTTGCTGTATTTTATTAAAGGATTATTTTTTTTTAAAACCAAAAATGTAGAGGGTTATTTACATTTTATTTGTTTCTCATTCCCCTTTGCAGCTCTGCATCCCTCCCCTCTTCCCTGCAGGGAGGGAAGGAGTCTCTGCAGCCCCAGATGGAGGACCTGCGGTCCCAGCCCCTGCTCAGCTGCCTGATTTGTTTTTAAGTGCACTCAGAGAAGATCATGTTCTTACCTCTTACCAGCCAAACCAGTATTGGTGGAAAAATATGGATAAGGCAAGCCTTACCTGTTGATAGGCACTGTTTGACTGGTGATTCAAAGTGACAGCACTGACAAGGACACCTAGGCATATATTTGTAACTGTCCATACAGTCTTCCTCACTACATGCATTTACAGGACAGTGTCTGCAGGAGCATGCATCAGCATAACTTCAGCACTGCACACGTTAAGTCTCTGAAACCAACAGGTCTGCTCAGACCAGGGACAGTGGAAGTTCGATTTGGAAAGATTAAACGCATTAGCTTACATAACCCAAACACTGAATAAGGGGAGGAAGGATTTTTTTTGTTTTAAAAGCTATTGGCCATGTCAGTGGTTCCCTCAAGCACTTTTTGCCATGGACTCAAAGAGACGTTACTGCCTTGGCTGGGGTTTTTCCTGTTTGTTTGTTGCTGCGATCCCTGTTTGCTAGTCCCTTAGAGGAGGAAAGGATAATAGGATTCACGGGGATTCAATATGAATGGCTGCATGAAGAATTACCCCCATCTTGCCCTCCCTAGCTACCAAGGAGGTGCTATTAAGGCAACATGGCAGATACCCTCAGCATTTTAAAACAGAGCTGGGTACCATCTGGAGGAAGGTAGGGAAGGTCACACCGTAACAAGAAGAAAAACTGCTGCTGTTACTGCTGAGCACGGAATTATAAAACATTGACATGACAAATTCATTTAATAAATGCTACCCAAGATTTCTCCAGCTCTGAGGAGCTTACAATTAACTACTGTCAAAGAAATTTTCAGAAGCAAAACACATGGGGGTATATTGGACTGAACAAGATAGGCACTGCTAATGGAGATCATGCACTTTAAAAAGAAAGGAGGCATCAGAGGAGAAAAGACTGGTTAATAACGGGAGCTGAAGGATTGTTTCAAATAGCAAAGATGCAAAGCTGAAAATAACAACGTAAGGTGCTGTTGTGTGCTGGGATGTCTAGATAACTTCCCCCTCACCCCAACAAATGCATGATGCTTAAAGTCACCTTCAGGCCAGCAGACCTGAAGATACTAAATTTATCTTTGAAGATGCCACAATGATTTTTTTTTAGCCAACAAATATCAACACTAATGAATAAGCATCTTACATATCACATCCTTTTTTTCTGATTCTTCAGGCTTCCCTTGATTACATTAATTAAGGCTTATTCACTATAAAATCCCCTGTTCCTACAGGCTGCTGTGGAGACAGGTCTTTCAGAGAAACCAGGCAAGAGAAGGAAGGTGTGCTTCAGTGTTTTGCAAAGAACCCATTATATCTTCAGCATACATGAGAATTAAGTGCAACAAATGTCAGCTGAACAAACTTTGCATGTTTAATACGAGTTATAGCATAACATAGACATCAAAATAAAATGACAGCATGCACTTAGATCTGCAGGAGAACTTTTCTCCTGAGAAAATTTCCTTCTCTCTCTTTGTTTCTAAGGCTTTCATAGCATGAGATGTGAGATGGCCTATCAGGATAAAAATCATCAAGAATACAAATCAGATGCTAATTAAAAAACAACAGTTTTTTAAAAGATGGTCATATTGACAGTAGAGAATTACGAAATTAAATCTGTATCCAATAACCAAAAACATAGTGAAAGAATCCCCTTCCACTACACATCCACAGCAAGTTCTCCATCTGTTTCCCCTGTTCTGTAATTATATGGACCATTTTCAGAGAAGGCTCGGGGTGCATTTTAAATTCCAACTGCAAGCTTTATGCCATAAAAAACTGCCCATTAGCCCCAAGTAACAGAAACATGAGAGACTTACTTCTGCTCCAAACCAAAGCTGTCCTGCAAGGTTGTCATGGCGTATTTCCTCTGGAAACTTAACACAAAAGTCTCGGTTGGCCCGTTCATGAGGAATGCATTCATCCATGATTTGATTTATGATGTTCAAAACATTATCCTGAAGCAAAATACAGGAAAACATACATACTGTTCCCAAAGTAATCACACTTTAAAATAAAATAAGTTTTAACAGATTTTATTAGTGAGACTCCAACTAAATAAGTGACTTGGCAAATGCAGAATGCAAGTGAAGAACATCACACAAACACACACACAGCAACCCGCTGGTGAAAAAAAGAATATTGCTGGAAGGAAGCATGACAAACTTCACTTTTTGTAGAGACACTGTTGTGTTTTTTTTTTTTTTTTTTCCTAGAGGCTGTTTCTCAGACTCACTTCACTCAACTCTGAATACTTCAGTGGGACTTCTGGTGAGGAGGCGTGATTTGAAGAGCTTCTGACCTGCAGCTACCTATCTGCAGGATACCAGTAAATAAGCGAGAAATACAAGTAAATTAGATTCCTCTCATTTCCTCTCACCAGTTCCCAGCAATAGGCATTTCATTCTTCCTAAAAAGAATGCCCTACAGGGTACCCCGGAGGCCTCAGAAATTGATTTATGCTGCGATCGTCAGGGTTGAGTGGACGTGAGCTCGTCCTGGACATACAGATGAGGAGGTTTCTGAAGGGCTGGCGGGCCACCTCACCTCCGGGACCACCCGGGGGGATACGGGGACACAGCCCGAGTGTGAGAGTGTTTAATAGCAGCTCTGATCTGTGTCTGCAGCAGGACAGAGATCAAAGCCCTCTAAGCAGCTTCTTGATACGAGGTAAATAACCTGCACTCGTTTACTTGAAAAGATAATTTTCACATACCCCTGCTGCGTACTGCAAGGAATTTGATTACCATAATAAAGGTAGAATCAGAGCACGGGAAAGGCTGAGCGCTTTCATTAAAGATGCTTCATTTGTCTCATGCTTTTTCCATTATTTACAGAATTCACATTCTACTTAAAATATTTTTCAAACAAATAAAAACAAATCTGTCATGTATAGAACTGTTTAACAGGCAGAATTGCTTCAAGTCTGCGCTGCACTGTTTTATTTTGCTCTGCACTTAAAAGAAAATAACAGAAGATGGGAATTTTAAAGAAACCTGCCTCTTTTGTGTGTTCCCACTGAGAAAAAACAAAACCTACTGTAGGTTCAAAAAAAAATATGCATATTTTCTGTAATTTCAGTGCAGATTGCTGGAATTGCTGTTGCCACAAAATAATGCTAGTATCAGTCCTGTAACTACAATGGCCTTCATTAAAAAAAAATAAAATCAATCAATCAACTATGATTGGCAAAATTTATTACACATTGGCATAAGGTGTTTTATCTACTGCTGCTGCAATTATTAAAGCAAGCTTACCTAGAAGTATTTTTTAAGTGTATCATGCAGTAATATATCATTTTAATTAAGTTGTTAAAAGAAACAAACACCCCCTGAACATTTAGAACACAGACAGGGATTCAGTCCCGCACCCTGCAGAGACGGGCACGAAGTGAAGGCGCAGGGGCAGAAGCAGTACTGGAAAAGTCGTCCCTCGTGCTGAGGCTGTTCTTTGCGTAATGCTTAATTTTAGAGCCATACCCCTCCCTCTGCTGGGCAGGAGAACACTGCCAGGATCCACAGAGCGCTTGGGTCCCAATTCGAAGAGATGCCCATTGCAGAAACTGAGAAAAGCGCAGCCTCACAATGCTCCCCAGTGAAGGGAACCCAAGTTCCAGTCCCAGACAACAGAGCAGAAGATGCTGCACCCTGGTTCGGCACTGGCATCCAGGACCACGGAGCACCAAGACTGCCACCACCTCCCCAAGGTAAAACAGACAAGCAAGGAACTACGTGCCAATTCCTATGTAGCAACAGGGTGACAAAAGCAAGGTACTGCTTTCCTTCCTCCCCTCTCTTCCTCCTGCTTGGTTCTATGAAATACAGGTGTAGATCAAATGATTAATAGGAACACCATTTCTTAACTGCTCACATCATTATATAGTCTAGATATAGCTGGGAAACCAAAATATTTTGAAAGTAGGTCCCACAAGGAAATCAGCTCCTAAACCATTTAGTTCCCTACCCAAAGCCAGAGAGAAATGAATAAAACTGAGGATTATAACTTGTAAATTGTGGAAAGTCGAGAGTCACTCGTCATCTGTTTTAAATGAGCTATTCCTCATCTATTCCACGAGCAGGTGCTTTGTCCGTAGCTCCCATATTAGCACCCGAGCAATACAGGTTGGCACATCAGAAAAAAAAATGAAATTTCTGTTTTCAGGGAATTAATACAAGTTTGCAAAGATCTTTTAACTTGGAGTGATACAGAGATAAAAAGTAACCCTACCTGAACCTACCTGAATTTTTACAAAACCTGCAGGAAATGCAAAGAAATATAAAAGCAGTGAACTCATAAAAGAATTATATTCGAATCAAATTATACCAGAGTTTAAACAATCCAGTCCCATTTTAGTTTAGGACATGATATTCCAATTCATTTTACTTGCCACCAAATTTGAATATGGTAAAATGCAATTTTCAATCTCTTGCTTTTTTAAAAAGCTGCACAGAATAGGACAGTGAGACCTGTATTGAAAAGCATTCCCAATTTATTATTATATTTTTTAACTTTAATGCATTACTTTCCAAATGCAATCTCATCTTACAGCAAATACAAGACAGATTGACTTCCCATTTCATAATCATCTACATACTTACTCAAAATTCCTGATATATCAAAGAAAGTTTTATGCAAATGGGGTAAAGCAACAGGACTCACAGAATAGTTGCTTGCCCAGGTATATTTTGTTCTGTTTTGTACTCTGGACTAGTAGCAGTTTTTTCAAGAGTTACCTGGCTTCACATGGGCAGCTGGTCATTCTGACAAAAAGCTATGTGAAAAACACAAGTAAAGAGATGAGCATTTCTTCCTGCCAAATCTATTGGTGATACTGGAAAATCTAAAAGAGGACAGTTGACAAAACTTTAATATTCAGTGTGAAAGTGCTTAGAAAACTATGAAGTAAACTGCTTTTGCTGTTTCGAGATGTGTCGTTTCCCAAATTCTCTGACTCTACCCAGGGCTTATCTTATCCTACTACACGGAAAAAAAGAAAAAAGCAAACAAAAACAAAAACAATTCCCCACCACATTCCTTCCCTCTTCCATTCCTCCTTCTTATGACACCTAGAGCAGAGAAACCTAAGCAGGAAATTCACACCACTTGCTCCTGTAATGATTTCAAATCTCTGCTGCTTTGCAACTGGAAGAATGCCAGCCAATTTAGACAGACCATCCAATGCGTTGTAAGCAAATTAGTCTTTTCTTTAAAAGAGCTTCAAGAAACATTCAATTTAGTTAATTACGGTATTCTGCTTTGTAAGCAAAGAATGAATGGGTTCAGATACATGGCAGCACCGAGGTTTTGCTCTAAGTTAAGCAACAGAAATCAATTAGTTGGAATTGAAGTAGTAAATCTTTCACTTGATCTATCTTGCTACATAAAAGCCTCCGGATGTTAATGTATCCTTTGGTGGCTTTATCTGTTATCTGCCGGTTCATTTGCATACGGGGATGAGCGCTTTTGTTTCGGCTGCTCTCCTCGGGCTTTCCTGCAGTGCCACGGCCAGCCACTGCAGAGCTGTGCTCTGGGATGGGTTCCAAGTTCCACATTTCCCGGAAAACAAAACTCGGTGCTTCATGTAATGGAGAGCGCTTGTTTATATCTTACTTTGATAGGAGATATAATGAGTGGTAGTCAGACAGTGAATGTAGTTAGCCGCAGCGGAGGACAAAAAATTGGTTTATTTTTGGCCCAGCAGTAATTGGCCAGATACTCAATAATCAGAGCAAAAAGCCAACAGCGACTGCATTAGCCTTTGGATAGGTACAAAAAGAAGAGCCAATAACTCCATTGTACTTAAGGTCTAATCAACAGAAGGCGGACTTATCTACCCTTCTGTACTTATCCTTGATAAAATCTATGCTGCGCTTCCGTGCTATTAAGTTTAATATGACTTTTTTGAGGTCCTCTGCAAGAGGAAGGTAACTTACCGTGTTGCTAAGTACCTCTTTGTTCCTGACTGCAGAACCTAGCCATGGAAACACAGCCTCTGATAACGCTACCAGGAGCTCAACAGATAGCATTTTAGCATCCTCATTGAAATATGTCCTTCAAATTTTCTGTTTCTTTTTCTGGCTCGATGTTAAGTTGCAGACTCCCTTCAACAGCACACTTCTGACAAACAAGGAACCGACAAACAAAAATGACATAAAGGGACATAGAGAAAGATTCTGTTCCAATTCGAGCAATTAGCTGGCACTCAGGTGTTTGTGGGTTACTTTCATCAACAGGAGAAAGCAGGAACAAATGAGGTACGCTTTGATGTGACTACAGATTTCAAAGGACACCCAAAAAGGACACCCAAATCCCTGGCTTCAGAACCCCGCAGTGTCCCTGCTGGGCTGTTTCTGATCTGAGAGCCAAAGTCTCCAGACAACAACAGGTTCCACCACGCTCCCTCCACCCCATTTTGTACAGGTGCCAAAGGCCCCCCTTTCGATCTTTTTTTTTTTTTTTTTTTTTTTTGCCTGATGAGCTTCGTAATTATTTCCCACTGCCAACTCCTGGCTGCTCCACTTTCTAAAAGTAACTTCTGAATTGTATGCAGTAAATCCTAGTTTAACCTAGCACACTATAAAGCACTTCCAAAATTTATCGTGAATGAAAGGCCACTTGGATCTCTAGCAATTTAAATGCTATATCAGCAACAAAAATTGTTCTGGTTTGTGCTGAACTGCAGCAAAGCTTCTCTTCCCGAACTGCCTTGCTAAAATACCCTTATGAGGGCACGACACCAAATATCATAGGTTTATTAACTTTAATGTTGATGTCACCTCCTGTGTATGCTCAAAATCTATTACAGATACACTGAATAATTATACCTCCACATGGAGTGAGTGGTACATATAAACTGGTGAAGACTGGCACACCAATTTTCAAGCCTGAGGAATCACAGACACTTGAGTGTAGCTTCCAACACAACTGGTTGTTTAACCAAGATTTATTTCTGTCTCGACTGAAACAACATTTTCAGCAAGCCAGTACGCACTCTTCTGATGGCTTACATTTAAATTTAACTTAAATCTGTTCTTAGTGTGTGTCTGCTTCTAACACAAAGATCTAATCGTGGAATTAAATTTCCTTCTTTTCCTGCTACACACCCAAATATAGCTCTCGGTAAATAAAAGAGGAATCACCATTTACAGAAGGGCTGTTCATAACTACCACCATCTTGAGACTACGTTAAGTACCGTATCATTGCAGGGCATCCTCCTCTCTCTGCAGAGAAAAGCATTTTCAGATCTCAAAAATCTCAGTGTTCCTGATGCAGTCATAAGAAAGAGAAAATCTGTTTTACTCCTCCACACCAAAAAGCCATTAACTAATAATAGACATGAGAGCCTTTCCTGAAATGAAGAATACCCCAACTTGTACTGAAGTTCTCAGCAGGGCTTTCCAGCCAAACCTTCCTTACTGGGAAATGAGAACTTACAAACTGTGCACAGCAAAACAAGATATTACCAGATAAACCTAGTGGGTACAGACGTGCTCTTAGAGCAGTTTATAACTACTCAAACCTTTTCAATAAAGACTCTAAAATGTTTGTCTTTCACTGAAAGACATTTCAACACAACGCAGTAAGTGAACTTGTACCTTAACATCCCCTTTACATACTGTCAGGGCAACAGAAGAATAATTCCCTCTGAACAAGGGCATGGGCTACAACAAAAAGTACCAGGCTTCCTGCGTGGCAGAGTGATCTCAAAACTGCCCAAAAATGTACTGCAAGCTTTCCCAAGACCTTCAGCCTGGCACAGAGCTGGCACCACCTTCTTCGTACCGCCTCCACGCTACTTAGCAGCAGAGTCTGAGAGCAGAAGAAGGGCAATGCTGCCACGACTTACTGCTACCTCCTCTTTGCCTTTTCAATGCCATGGGGCAGAGAAACACAAAAAAGCTTGCTAAAATGGAAACTTACAATTTCAGACTATAGTAGTAAACACTATTACAACCCTTTTTTTCCTCAAGAAAAATATCTTAAAACGTTAATCACTCCCTACACAAGATCAAATACGAATCCAAAATGCAGACAGGGAAGAAAATCCTTGGCTTGTTGATAGAGTTGTACTGGTGAGTACAAAAGGTGTACCAGCTTATGGCCAAGCATTTTCTATTTCCTAGCCTCCCTGTCAATCATTCTACAGTCAAAAATAATACAAGTGACCAAAAGTTTCCCAACAAAGACGAAAAGTAGACAAGTTTAAAAAGGACACAATTAATGATTTTATTTACTAATTAAAAAAGGCTTATTGCTGCACATTTGTTTTCGACCTAGTTATACCACTCCATTGATCACTTAAAACTTCTGGGCGTAAAAAAAAGTTAAATGTAAAATCTGTAGTCATAGAGCCTACTTTGGTTATTGAAGAGAACAGAAAAAAAATCAACTTTTCTGATGCTTACTAGGAGTAACGAAATGAGAAATATTGCAATCAATTACAAAATAACTGAAGTGCAGATCAAACTCTATAGCAAAAAAAAAAGTAAAGGCTCTTGTATCAGAGATAAACAGTTCAGCAAAAGCGTTCATTGTTTGGAATTTAGGAACAATCCTGACATCACCAATTAAATTAATCAAAAAATGTTTTTCTTCTCAGTTGCACTTGCCTTCTTTTTTAACCTGACACTGTTGCCACTTCAATTAAATTGGAAGAGAATGTATAAAAAGAGAACAAAGCTTGGCTGGTGCACCTATCAGTCAACTGCCCAGTCCTTCAGGCATGAATATCTGGGTTTCCTAAACCTGTATCAAGTCTCTTAAATATAGCCCTTACGGGAATTTCTCTAGAGCCCATCAGCTCTGTTACGTTTTATAAAAACTCACGAACAGGTACAAATCAGGACACCAGCATGGGTTCCTCCTCATCACAGATCCATGAATAATGCCCAAGTGTTCCAATACTACTGAATGGCGAGACTCTGCTGTGGATTCCTACTTTCTCCCCTCTACTGTTAAAAAATGTATTTGTCTAGTATATTTTCTAAACTTTGGGAACACTAAGACAAAGAATTTTGATTTCTTTAAGTTAATTTCTTCCCTGTAAGTCAATAATTACCCTGCTGTCTCCTCCACTGACCTCCCCTAATGTCACTACTATAATATCTGGAGGGCTCAAACAAATTGAGCAGACCAGAAAGACTTGGCCATTACTTTCTCTGAAAGTACTCCTGGCTCAATCCCCACTGTTCAACCTTTACATTATTTAGCAAAATGACATAAGGAATAGATTCTTGCCAACTTCTAACCAATCATTAGGTCTCACAATCCAGCTGGGAGTTTCTTACAGCTTTAGTCTAACTTGACTTGTTTAATGAGATCTATTTCTGCCTAATGCCAGAAGAAAATGTTCTTCGATGGACAGATGCAATCAAACATGAAAATGTCGCACCCCTGAACTGCCTCGCTGTTCGCAGTGATTATGGTACATACTCCCAGTTTGCTCTTATCAAGAATGTTAATGAATACAATTAGTATTTCTTAGATAATTCACTGCCAATCCTCTATGACACCATCATTGTCCTATGAGTTATTTAACAGCTCTTCACAGATACCTTCTTCACCAAGGGATGCTCATTAAGGCTGACTTTCATTTTAAAATTTTCTCTTCGGCGCAGATATAATTTAGATAAACTAAAGAATAAAAGGGCATGTTTTTCCCTTGTACCACTTAAAGTTGTCAGATAATAGGAGACACCTTCAGATAAGTCACTTTGCAAGATGGACAGCAAACAGCGTAAGGCGGCTGTGCAACATAAGCCATTAGGCAACAACACCAGCTTGTGAAGCCTAGCCCCAATCTCACCTACTTTGCAGCTTTCCTTTCTATCTCCAGACCGTGCCAGGATGTCTTATTGGCACTGGCAGCTTCTCGTACAAAGGGTATAAGTGAGCTGGCTCAGTGCACTCACCTGCAGTAACCCAGGGCATTTCACTGCTGAAGTTCACGGGATGACTCTGCAAATATTTGCATCAGTACAGCTGAAGATGCGGTTTCATAATGGTCTGCAGCTGGCCACAGCTTATTTAAAGTGGCTCTGGATAAGGATCTATACACCCACTGCTCCCCCACCACGCCTGTCTACGGATATTATCCAGCCACGATCAGCCCTTTTATGCCATCAGGCATCCACACACAAAGCAAATCACTTGGGCTGAGAACACAGCCCTACCAAAGACTTGCTTTCAACCAGGCTTCCAGGAGGCTCCAAGCCGCCCCGTGGCTCCTAAATCGCTGCTGGAACACGAGCCTGGCTCCTGGAACAGACGGACTGCTGTAGGAAGGAAGGACACAGACAATGCTGCCATGTTTGTGGGCCACACGGTCTCAAATCAGTTTTAGGTAACACCAAGCCGTGCCCTGGAGGGGGGGCACATTGAAGTGTAGGGATAGGAATAAGAGTAGTGTAAGTAGGAAATGGGAAGCCTTTATATTGACACTGTCAGTGGCCCATGGAATTACAGCCCAAGGAGCCATGTGTTGTAACACAAAAATTCACATTTCAGGAGATTCTTCTTTTTTAACTAAAGTTTATCTATCTTGTTTGCTTATACTCCACCACATATCCAGGCAATAATGCAAAGAAATTTACCCAAGCTAAAACGTATGTAACATTTATACAGACTGCCCAAAGGCTTGCTTGAACCAATGACTGGGGAATCCACATGCACAGCTGTTGAAATTATCACAGGACTCTGACCAAAACCTCCCAAACATACGTAAGATACTTTTTTCTGAAATCATGCTATGCATTTCCACCACTACAGTAAACAAAAACACTATCGGTGTTAATCCACAGCATTGGTAGATTAAAAGCCTTTACCTACTAGGAGAGAAAGAACATACTTTGCATTTAAAAAAATAAATAAATAAAGGAAAATGTGATTTCATTGAACGAAGTTAATTGAGAAAGGTATGTTGAAGTTCTGGAGCTGCAGACAGAAGACAAAAGGCTAATTAGGTATTACACCACCAATCAACCACTGTTATATCCAACATGAATTAAACTCAAAACTACAGAGCCCAAAACTTTGGAGATACCTGTTCTAAAACAGATGAGTTTGGTGGCTCAGGATCACTTCTGCTATCAGTATATTTAAAATGACCAAGTTAAGGATTTTCTCCTAAAAAAAATTTACATAAAGATAATGTTGCCTTCCTTACTGAGGAATACACTCAAAATTTGATTTTCTCAATTATACAACATGATGTGCTTTTAGACTCTTATTTGCATTGCAGAATAAGCCAGACAACCACAATTATGTTAATTAGATCTACTGAGAGAACTCTTCACATTCCAGTTACAGGGTTAAATTTGCAAAATCCCCATGGAAGCACGCAGAATATACAGGGCAGACTTTAAGGCCAGCAGCTTGCAGGAATGTGCGAAAATGGTACAATACTTCTTTAACCCAGCTATCATCGAAGTCTTGAGTAAACATTACTACATAAGCCTGCTATAATTCATCCTTTTTTGTAGGACATCAGACCTAACCAAAAAAAAAAAAACCTTCCAACATTATCAGAAAAATTCTAAGGCAAAAATGAAAGTTTATACCAGTGAGACAGTTTTATCTCAATGCCTCTCTTACTGGCACAAGTCAATTCAACACACTTAGCGGTCTCAGGGTGATCACTTACACTTCCACATGAACTACTGGGCTGCTTTATCATGGGCACTGTGTAAGTGGCACGACAATGACTTCAACAGTAGGTACAGGTACGCTGGGGCACCTGAGGAATCAGAATACAAGCATCTACTGCTTAGCATTTGCTTAAGGAAACTGCATCCACAGAAACCTTGGAACTAAAAACACATTAAAAATGTAAAATATAACCCAAAGTTACATTGTGTACATCATCCAGCAGTATCAGGAGCATTACTTCTGTTCCCCCTTCGGCATCTTCTCTGAACAGGGAGCAGCATCCACATACGGGAAGGACCACGAACCTGGGGCAATACTGCTGCTCTTCATCTCAACGCTATTTTTAAAGGAAACAAGACTATTTTGTGTAAGAAGTGAAAAATCCAGCAGGAGTAGATGGCGTAAGTAAGAAGGTGAGCACTCCTAACCAACACAGCGTGCTTCCTGCATAACTCGTTTCATACAAATACTTGTTTTCCAAAGTATTTAAAACGGAAAGTTTTCATGTGTGCAGGAAGTGCAAATGCTTGCACCAAGCCTACCATCTGCTGCCTGCTCTCCGATAAATAAACTTTGGCTCATCTGAGCTGTTTTCATATCAACCACTTCAAACTTCTCTGAAGCATTCCTAACTTAATAAAAAAGTTAGAAAAAAAAATTAGAAAAACTAACTTATTTTTTCAATGACTGTCCTGAAGTCGGCACTTTCCCACCAGTTGTTTTAGAGCACTGTGCTGCAATGAGCTAACAGGAATTCTTTCCTAAGTCTGAGGCAGAAGACAGTCGCTGCATCCTTACACCACAAAAGGAACAAGGAGTTATGACCAAACTATTTTTGTTTAGTCATCTCTCTGACTAATGATAAAGTTGCACTGACTGACCAAGCCAACCTAATGGGTAACACTTTATCTATTTTCTTCCCCTCACCTTGAACTCAAGCCATTTAACTAGCAGTTTATTGTTAAATTATACACTAACACCAACAACAGTGCAGTCTGCAATTCATCTGTTCTCTCAGCAAACTCTAAATCTATTTTGTAATCCCTCCTGCTAATATGCACAAGTCCTTGGGGTGCCCAATGCATAATATACGTAGATCTGTATGTAGATATACGTCTAAAGGCTTCCTTTTGTTTAATGAAAGCTTACAACCTACACACGAGAAAACAAAGTTGCACAATATTTCACAGAATATGCATAATAACCCATTATTCATAATATTTGAAATATATACACAGCATTATACATACACAGTATATTGTTATATTCCTCCAAAATATGAACTAGTTAATGATTTATGAATTATTCCATACAGAAAAATTTACCCTTTAACTTTCAAATACATTAAGATCGCAACGTAAATTTAAGTCCACTGTTAAGAATTTTCTTTAAGAAATTAATTTGCCTTCTTGTCTTTTTTATCATACTTCACTGGTATGAAAGAAAAATTAAATTAAAAGACTGCTTTTTTCTAATATTATTAAGTGAAAAAGCTTCTAGCAGAAGAAAACAGAGTTAAACCCCAAGTACATAAATATCAAGTAAATAATTTTCCCATATTGTTAATCTTGCTAGCGTGTTGGTAACACGCATGTACGGAGGAAAGAAGACATTTTGCAGCACATTTAAGTCATGTGACTGCATACCCAATTCAGTGGCCGACATGGGAATTCGTCCTTCTTTTCAACAGTAAAACAAAAAAAAAAAGGATAAAAAAGGAGCTGACTACAACTCTTTGATGACATTGTTGAAGAACCCGGAAAACCTACAAAACTATAAAGCCCCTGGCAGCTAGACACGTCATATTAAATTAGAGCTTTCAGAAGTGATCCGCTGTAGTCTCATACTTCACAAATGCTGAGAAAAAAAAGTCACTTTTAAAATGACCTTGATCCCCTATCCTCACGTAGCCTTCAAATGCACGGTAATTACCAGCATGTCTCAGGTACAGTATGTCAATGTTCAGGCAAGATACCAACAAGTCCATTCTTCTTAATACAAACAGTATGATCCAGGGCAGATAACCACACATTAAGAAGAAAACACCATATTTTTATTATGCACAAAAATTGTCATGTCTTGACAGCAAAGGAAAAAAAAAGCTCTTTGGCTTTCTACCTTAAGTACGTATAAAATATTAACCTTGCATTCCTGTTAAATGGAGGACTACCTCATCTTCCACCAAAGACAAATTATTTTTCCTTCTGAGTTTCCAAGCAAAGAACACGCTCCTCATGAGCAGATGGTGCAGGGTAACGTAGCATCACAAGCCCTTTCAGTAACAACCTACCGCTTCCCCAGCACGCGCTGTTTAATACAATCACGTTCCTCTTCTCACTGATAAAAAATTAATCGTATTATATATAGAAAGACAAGTTTCCTCTTCCATTATTTACCAGCTTGTGATTCTAGCTTCAGTTTCACCCTTCTGAAATAGAAATACACACAAAATAAAGAAGTCACACTGAAGATACTTTCCATTCCTCACTGCAGAGAAATCCCCACGTGCTCCACGCAGAGTTCGCTGCAAAGCAGGGATGGCTCTCGGCAGCTCGGGAAGCAGCACTAGGCGTTTTGGCAATTCTGCGACCACTTCCGCATTTTTTGGTTGGATGGCTTTTATTAAAAGAAAAAAGGAACCTAGAAACCTACAAATGGTGCAAGCAGAGGTGAAAAGCAACTGCACTGGCGTCCCTCTATCAGGCCATCAGTAATTCCTTCCTAAAGTACCTTGTTATCAAACATCACTGCTGGTTCACCCAAACACCACAAAGGATCACATGAAGAGATTCCTCACTTTTAGACTGATCTTATCCATACATCTCCAGCTTCAGAAAGCAAATAACGTACTTATGCTTATTTCACTGATGAAGGCTGCAATTCTTTCAGTTTGTTGTAGATTTTAGCATGCCATCCCGTGACAAGGGAGGTTACCCTGAGGAGCTCCTGCAGCACTTTACCCTCCTATTACTCACTGTTTTCCTCAGCCCATTTTTACCTCCTTTCCATATCATACAGGGTGCTCTTGCAGCCTGTAGCTGAGAACCAGCCTGCAGCACGTGCACTCCTTCACGGTAAGGGCAAAGCTGTTTCCCTTGGCACTTGAATCGCAGCTCATCTCATTCTGATGCTTTAAATTGTTAAACTGAGCCACAAGACATACGGAGATAAGTACAACTGGTTGAAACAGCATTTTTGATAACATTCTCTACGTGTATTCTATATTGTTACAGAAATTGACGTAGACAAATGATAAAACACTGAAATATGCTTCAACTTTCTCTAAGGGCTCTGATTCCTCAACAACATTCACTTGTACTGTGATAGATAATGAGGTTCAGACTCAGGCGTCCACTTCACCACCGATGTATGGACTAACATACATATGAAGCAGTTCACTAAAGTCTACATATATTTTAAAGCCTAATGTTACAGCAAACTGAAACCACTGAAAGATGACTTGAAAATCATGGCCAGCCAGTTGCAGGAATTCAAGAAGTGTTTCCCTAGCGGCTCCATCAAGCAAATAGCCGAAAAAGTGAAGAGCCAGTATAATATGTTACCAGTCAATCATTCCTATAAATGAGCTAAGAAAAGTAAGCTTTCACAAATACAAGGAAGTTCCCATTTTACTATTCTGTGGCACAGCACGAGGGGTAGCACGTCTGGGCGAGTCGATGGTTTGCTTCAGGTCAATGCCCTGGCAGGGGCAAATTCCTTCCCAGTGGACTTTAATGTGCCAAATTACACATTGCTGAGACACAGCCTGCTGTTCAAGGAATAATTTTGATAAAACCACGCTGGGAACTGACTCATAACACTACTCTGAGAGCTCGCTGCTTTACACAGAAGTAATTCTCAGTGTACGAAGCCAGCAAGCCAGTACCATGACCCTGGGAGCACTTTAATAACGGGAAGCGCTTAGATGCAGGTTCAGTTTTGACCTGTCAAGTTCTAGCAAAATCTCCATGTTAGAAACAAAGGTGTTTTTACTCTTTACACTCCAAATTAAGCAAAGAAGATCTACAATATGTAACATTAAAGCTAATTCCATTAGAATGATCAGTTTACTGGCTCAAGTAACAAGATATTAATCAATATGAAAATAGCAATAGTCAAAGTAAATTCATTTAGAAAACTATCACAAATGCATGAATGATTAATTTAAAAATGTACACAAAATGACATTATTTCTTAGGAAATTCAATACCAAAAAAACCCTGTGATGCTGGGAGGGGTAGGAGCAGCACAGAAACAGACGCCCTATCCTAACCCCAATATAAAAATATATCAATTAATTATTTGTGTTGCAAGGAAAAAAATAAAAGCCACTCAGATGAACCAGCACTGCATATTCCTCAAGATTCAGAGATGGAAATACGTTTTACTTAAGGAAAAAAATTGTGCCTTCCCACTATCGCCATCAATCAAGATAAAAAAAAAAAAAGAAGTATAACATCCTTTTTTTTCCTCATTTAAGAAAAACTTAGATAGCTTTTCATCATGCATCTCTCCACATGTAAGTTACCGTTAATTTTAGCAGAAAGCAACACAGGAAGAAGTGCTTTACTCCATTAGACAGGTATTAGCCATGCAAAAAAAAATGCAAGATACTTTATTAACAGATATGTTATGTTCGCAGAATATTCTGCTATTGACACGCAAACACCCAAGCAAAACAACGGATGTTGTTTTTATAACAAGCTACCATAACTGGATCAAACTTACATCGCATTAATGTGAAAACAAAAAGCAAAGCTTTGAAAACCAATACCTTGATTCTTACTCATAAATACATGCTACTCAGCATCATGCTAAACAGTCAACTCACAGCATTTTAAATCCAAGATGCAAGATCTTCAGAAGTTTTAAAAAGTTAATTTACTGTAAAAAGTGTGATTTTTATCATCAATCAAAAAGTGCTAAAGCAAAACAGTAAAAGACCACATTTAGAGCTGCAATTGTTTTACTAAGGAAGTTTCAACAGTCCTGAAAACAAAAGTTCTCTGTATATCCATTGGAAAAATAAAAAAAAAAAAGAAACGAAAACAGCTAAAGCACCATACCTTCAATTTGCGTTGACTAATACTGCCCTTTTTGTTAAGAGAGAAATCAACAAATATAACCATTATAAAGCACTGTATTCTCTAGGTAGAGCCCTTTTGTTTTGTCTGAACCTGTTTATGCACTACAGTAAACTTGGAACTCTCAAACAATAGTTACAAAAACTGAAAATATAGACACATATAAAGCTGAGCTCTTTGGATATGGTTAAGATCCATCTCTAAAAAGAACTGCAGTTTGTAAGACTTGTTGACTATTGACTGTGATCTGACCTTTTCTGCAGATCTTTGAAAATTAGAAATTGCAAAAATAGCTGCACAAAAAAATACAACTATCTCCATCTTTTCTTTCTGCTCTAGTAACAGATTGTTTAAGTAACAGCAATCTGTTAGACAAATGAAAAGAAGACACTACCAGGCATCAGACGGTAGGTATTAAGAGTCACAAGATAGTGAGTCACTACATAACAAGCCAAGCAAACTGACCAAGGAACTATCAGTCTGCATTTCTTGCATTCCTACATCTGAAAGATTCAGAGAAGCTATTTTTTGAACAGAGTTCTCTGTCTATACTACAATAAACAAATAAGAAAGTCAGTGAGCCTGCACAGAAACAGAGAAGAAATTGTTATCTCCAGGGATAAAACAAGGAGATTAACTTGCACCATGATATTATTCATCCATCCTTGTTATCATAAAGCCTTTTCTAATAACAGTTTGGAAAGAATTTGCCTAGAAAGTTTGTGGAATGTCCATTACTAGAGGTTTATAAATAAATCAAATACAATTTGTGAAAGGTGATTTAGGTATAGCTGATCCATCACACAGAAGATTGAAGTCAATGATCTTTCAAGATAACTTCACCCCTATTTTATCCTCCAAGGCACTGAATTTTTACTGTTACTAAACTTAGTTTCCAGTTTTGTAAGCCCTTTAACTCCACTTTTTTTTTTCTCTAGTGACAGTACAGTAGGAAACTGAAGATACTCAAACCAGACAGAAGTATTTAAATTGTTTCTGACATAATACATTGGCTGCCAACTCTTTCTCTGTAAAATGCTCTTCAAAAAAGAAAGACTGCACTTTTTCATTCAGTTTTCTTGCAAACCAACACACAGTACCTCACTTTTTTTCATTCCCTTTTCATTAAGGGACTCAGCTAACTTAATGTGAACATTTGTTACATTGATCAGGACACTGCTCTTCTAATTTATCTTAACTTGGTCAGCAATTAATTTTTTTCTGCATAATGAAGTTTGGTACATTTTAACTACCAGTAATATAAGAAATTCTAGCCAAGGTGAATGAAAATGAATCCTTTACACCCAATTTACGTTTCCACCAAATAAAAAAAGGCAATGAATCTGTATTACCATGGTCTTTACACTTAAAATTCACCTGACTTGACAACAAGTGTTTACTTTTCATACAGAAATCCTCCTGAGCATGGTATATTGTGGACTTCAGCTCACTGTGGTTTAAAGTCTTTTCTTTGGTGCAACTGGGAGGGGAAGTATCAGAGCATTTGTGCAAGAATGAAGAGCAGAACTACAGTGAACTAGTCTTTGCAGTCTCCAATACTCCTTTCAAGTCTTGCTTAAATTATAACCATTGTTTCAGAAAATACTGTGAGGGATCTTAGGTAAGCTATATTATACAACAAGAATTTAGAAACTGATTTGCTCTTTGGAAATAATTTACTAATAAATATCCTTTTCTGTTTAGTTCCTCAGTAGTTCCTCTCACTTTCAAGGCTTCTTAAATGAAGCAGATAATATTCTTTCCAAAAATTAGCAAAGTTATCAGCTGCGTTCATGTAGCTCATTTACTAATGAAAAGCTGTCAGATTCATGAAGCATGGAAGCTGAGCATCTACAAAAGATATGGCTGCTTTATACTGCCTGAAATTTTGCAGTATTCCTGACATTCTAGTAAGCTCTGTATGCTTATTTCATATAAAGGAAACAAAATCTTTAATATGTGCTCTCATTTAAAGGAAACCATCAACAAACACTTAAATGAGATGGAGTAGATTTATTTTATAAAGTGTTCTTGAAGAATATAGCCTTTAAGCTAATAAAAGTCATACAATTACCAAAGTCATTTTAAATAGATTTCACAATAAAAACTAATTAATACAATAAATAATAATGTAATACATTTAATGTACACAAAAATGCCAATGAAACCAGGAATATGCCATTTTGATTACCTGACAAGAGCGAAACTGGTTGACTAGCAGCGTACATCTCTGTGGGTCTTTTCTTCCATCCAAACTGTCCAGTTCAGCTGCTACTTGATTTAGTTCCTCATCAGCATAGTAGAATTGAGCAAGGAGCTGCGGGTCTGTTCTCTGCATTGAAGAGAGAGACACGTATAGAATATTACATTATTTTTTGCCAATAAAAAAATGCTAATTATATTTTCTGTAATTAAACAAACAAACAAAAATATTTAAGTCAGATCTGTAGCACGACAGCACAAAGAGAATGATCTTAACACATTTATGCATATTTATAAAATTTTTCTACCTTGAAGAAAAAAATCTCTCCTGTAACAAAGCTGGGGCATTATTAAGCTACTGTTATCTGCAAAGCCATCCTGGCATTCTCACCCATTGTGGCATAATTACCAGGTGTACAAACAACTGAATCACTAGTTTTGTTTATTAAACAAAAGTGCATTTCAGTTTTGGCAAAACAAGACAAAGTTGCTTGCCAAGTCAACACCAACCAAAAACCACCCACTACCAACAACGAGACAATGTGGTGGGCCTTCAGCAGAAGCTGCAGCATCAACTTATGACCACTGCAGTGACCCCTGAAACCCGTTGCCCGTCTGGACACAACCCTCATTTTGAGGATCAGAAGAATCAAGTCATAGGAGGTAGAGGTACTGAATCTACTAGATATGATATAAGGGTCAAGTAGATACAAAGACTTGACAAAGCAAATGATATGATTTAATGAGGTCTTACAGAGAGAAAACTATGTCACAGGTCTTCCAAGTAGCAAAGAACAGAATTACTATGATGGATTTTGTCCACATTTAAAAGACTGCAATGATAACGGAAAGAACAGAAGAATGAGGGAATTTATCAAGAAACATTAAGAATAATAATTATTATGGGGGAATAACTTCCCTCACAAAAGGAAAAAAAATATATTAACGACAGGAAATTCAGACCCCTATGAAAGCTTCCAAGGATTTCACAGAATCACGGAATGGCTGAGGTTGGCAGGGACTTCTGGAGGCCATCTGGTCCAACCTCTTTGCTCAAGCGTGGCCACCCAGAGTAGGGTGCCTGGCACCACATCCATGTGGCTTCTGAAGCTCTCCAAGGAGGGGACCCCACAGCCTCTGGGAAGCCTAAGCCAGGGCTCCAGCACCCACACAGCACAGAAGTGCTGACTGATGTTTAGACGGAACCTCTTGCGTTCCGGTTTGTGCCCAGTGCCTCTTGGCCTGGCACTGGGCATCACTGAAGAGACTGTATGAGTCCTCTTAGCACCCTCCCCTTAGGTATTTATACGCACTGATGAGATGCCCCCTGAGCATCCTCTCTTTTAGGCTAAAAAGTGTCAGCTCTCTCACAGCCACTCCTCAGCAACAGAAGTAGTCAGAGTACAATGAATATCATCATGGAAAAAGCAGTTCTTTTTGCTGCCTACTTCCAAAAACAACAACAACCCCCCCACCCAAAAAAAAAAAAAAAAGAGAGAGAGAGAAGTACCACATCACACTGTTCAGTTCCCAACTCAAGTCTTCACAAAATACAGCTCCTGCAGAAAAAAAACCTTAGGCATTACAAGAGTATTAAACCTACACACCTGTACAGTCCCTGGAAAAGAATACAGTATTAACAACTTTTAAAGAGGACAGTACACATCCTCCACACTTGACAGGATCACAGAGTTAACTACTTCAAGTATTTTATTACAGTAAGTCTTAAAAAAGATCTAGTCTTACAAATGATGCTACAGACTACCTCACTGGTGCATGCTGCATTGTTTCTCAGCCAGCAATTTAATGAGACAACAACAACCTTTGCTGAAAGCAGACACACTGACTCCTGTTCCTACATGCCCTATTTGTGCATGAATATAATGATTTTAAGGCTATCCTACCTTTAATATTATTATGAGCTGTAACACTACCAAACAGCTTTCTACATCGCTAGTTCACAACATTCAAGTTGCGATGCAAGTCAGAAATAATCCTTTCAGGCAGCTGAAACAGTAATGAATGTGTTTTTTCTTTCTTCAAGCAGGGAGCCAGCCACTTACTACAAAAGAAATAATAGAAAGCCTTTGCAATCTTAAGATTTTTCCTTTTCATCCTTTCTCGGCCATCTTTTATTAAGCAGCTACAGTACACTGTGTGTAAACTGTGAGAAGTTCAGTCTTAAATCATAGAATGGTTTGGATTGGAAGGGACCTTAAAGATCATCTAATTCCAACCCCTGCCATGGGCAGGGACACCTCCCACCAGCCCAGGCTGCCCAAAGCCCCATCCAGTCTGGCCTTGGGCACTTCCAGGGATGGGGCATCCACAGCTTCTCTGGGCAGCCTGTGCCAGTGCCTCACCACTCCCTGAGTAAAGAATTTCTTCCTCATATCCAATCTAAATATGCAATTTTTTAGTTTAAAGCCATTTCCCCTTGTCCTACCACTGCACCCCCTGACAAAGAGTCCCTCACAGCTTTCCTATAGCCCCCTTCAGGTACTAGAAGGCCGCTGTAAGGTCTCCCCAGAGCCTTCTCTTCTCCAGGCTGAACAACCCCAACTCCCTCAGCGTGTCTTCGCAGGAGAGGTGCTCTAGCCCCTTGATCATCTTCGTGGCCCTCCTCTGGACTCATTCTAATTACGTCTAATTGTCTTTCTAGTGCTGGGGGCCCCAGAGCTGAATGCAGGCTCCAGGTGGGGTCTGACGAGAGCAGAGCAGAGGGGGACAATCCCCTCCCTCACCCTGCTGCCCACGCTGCTTTTGGTGCAGCCCAGGACATGGTTGGCTTTCTGGGCTGCAAGCGCACGTTGCTGGCTCATCCCTTCCAACCTCAAACAATCTGTGATACTCATCAACTGACACCTCCAGGTCCTTCTCCTCAGGGCTGCTCTCAACCCATTCTCCACCCAGCTTAGGATTGCCCCATCCCAGATGCAGGGCCTTGCACTTGGCCTTATTGAACCTCGTAAGGATCGCACAGGCCCACCTCTCAGGCCTCTCCGGGTCCCACTGGCTGGCATCTCTACCCTTCAGTGTGTCATAAATAGTTTATTCACTATAGACTTGACAGAAAAATGTGCAGGAAGGAGGACAAAGCTTGCAGTATATGATATGGGGAATGAAGGACAGTAAGAGGGAAAATTTATAACTGAATTACTCAATTTAGTTCAGATTTGCTCTGAAGTCCTGGATTTCTCCCACCCAATTCTTTTCATTATTCCTGATTTTTATATTTTCTTTCTGTATTTATCTACATCGTTAAAACTTTCTAGACAAAGTTGTTACTGAAGACACAGGAATTCATGTGTGGACTTGTGGCAAAGGATGACTTCTTGTTTATACACATCTAAATGGCACTGCAGAAGTAAGGCAATTTCTTAAGAGTGGTCTTGAGCTAAAATAAAAAGTTAAGCTGAGATATTTAACTCCCACGTGGCTGATCTTTTAAAGTGGAGGAACAAAAGTTTTAATTGAGTTCTTTCTACTGTGTTCTGTTTGTTGCGGATTAGTATCATGATCTTTGATTAACTGTGTCAATCATGTGGTCCCTGGCAAGACACAGCTGCATGAAACTTGAAATCTCCCAGCAGGGGGGACATGTAAAATGAATAACCACAACTTTCTAAATTCAATTTGTTCCAACTGGTAGGAGAAAATAAAAGATAGCACCATGCTCAATGCCCATTTTTGCTTTCAGTTTATGCAAAACACGGTTCAAATAATTCTGTCTCTTTGGCAGAGTAACAATTAGTACTCTTTCATCTTCAACTGTTTAAATTAATAGAAAGACTTCATTTGAATGCACCTAACAGAAAACCTACCACTTCATGTCTTTGTAGTTTGTATCAAGAACTTTACACATTACAATGAAATTCATTCGTCTAATCTCTTGGTTCGATTTGCTGGACTTCATCTTCTACGTACTGGCCTTGTCTTGTTCCACTACAGCATCATATATTTAAGCTACTTCTTGTCAGCTATTTTTGTATCCATGGACTTCAGTTGCCCTTTTTATCGCAACACCCTTGTAGATTGCACATAGTTTTTTATTCCTGTTTTAATTTTTGGTTTTGTTAAATCTATTATCATCCTAATACCCTCCTGAGCCTGAGCTCTCAAGGCAGGAGGCTCTTTCACTCTACAAGACACCCTCCAAAGTCTTTCTGCATTTCACAGCTCATGTTCAAAAAGATACAGCCCACCAAATGACCCAGATTATTCTGTGTAGCTGTACAGCCAGTGCATAACTTACCGTAACACCAGACCACATTCACCACAGATTCAAAACCATCATTTTATACATTGGTCATTACTTATTATTCTGAGTTATATGATATGCATTGACTATCACTCCAGACAGGACAAAGACAGGAATCAGCGTATCATCAGTTACTGTAATACTGCATCATTCGTCTTTTTATGAAAGATCACCCACTGAATACTTCCTTTACTGTTGTTTTATTGTTGTTTTCATCCACTTTTTATTAGGCATTACTCTTCATTTGCAGCTTTCATTAACTCAGAGATTTAATGCAGAAGACTCCCTGCCATTGCCAAGCTCAGTACTCTGTCTACACGTGAAGTTGCATTAACTACTGAACAGGCTGCAAGCAGGTTTTCCCAACGAAGGCCTAACGACGACTACAATTAGGTTAGCTCAGTTTGTTTCATAACAAATTCGGATTTGATTTTTCTTCAGGATTTACATGGACTATAAGAGAATGTTGAAAGGAAACAAATTAAGAGAGCTATGAGCTACATGTTGTTAAATAAGTAACAGGTCTGTAAGATTACTTATTACACGTTATCAAATGAAAAGATGCCATTCTCACATCTTGTAAGCAAGCTGGTCTTTATCAAAAACAGAAGCTGTCACTTAAAAAAAGTGTAAACTGACTGGGAAAGGAAGGAATTCTAGCACAGACACCTCAACACAGGACAGAAGCAAGCAGCTAGACAGAAAACTCATACTACAATGAAAAGCCAGGGTGCCAAGAGAGAAATCTCAAACCATTCAGTCAGAAATTCCAGAATTTAATAATTGTTTTGAAAATCAAGTTTCCAGAATTAAGGATTCATTTTGTGGATCTTTCAAAACAAGATCGCGAGCATCTTTTGTGTGATTTCGATGATGGCTTTCGAGTATAAATACTGCTTCGTTCTCAACTAGCTAACACAAAAAATGCATGGTATTATAAACATCAGCGACAGCAGCCCAGACTTTGAACACCGAAGAACATTTTCACCAGGTTTCTGCAACCCTTCGTAGGGAAGTAAAGATCCTGTTCAAGTTTTTCTTCTGCTTACAGACACAGACACAGACACAGATTTCTAGGTTGGAAGAGACCTCAAGATCATCGAGTCCAACCTCCGACCTAACACTAAGTACTCCACTAAACCATATCGCTAAGCTCTACATCTAAACGTCTTTTAAAGACCTCCAGGGATGGTGACTCCACCACCTCCCTGGGCAGCCCGTTCCAATGCTTAATAACCCTTTCGGTAAAGAAGTACTTCCTAACATCCAACCTAAAACTCCCCTGTCGCAACTTTCGCCCATTCCCCCTCGTCCTGTCACCAGGCACGTGGGAGAACAGACCAACCCCCACCTCTCTACAGCCTCCTTTAAGGTAACTGTAGAGAGCGATAAGGTCGCCCCTGAGCCTCCTCTTCTCCAGGCTGAACAAGCCCAGCTCCCTCAGCCGCTCCTCGTAAGACTTGTTCTCCAGACCCCTCACCAGCTTGGTCGCCCTTCTCTGGACTCGCTCGAGCACGTCCATGTCCTTCCTGTAGCGAGGGGCCCAAAACTGAACACAGTACTCAAGATGCGGCCTCACCAGAGCCGAGTACAGGGGGACAATCACTTCCCTAGACCTGCTGGCCACACTGCTTCTTATACAGGCCAGGATGCTGTTGGCCTTCTTGGCCACCTGAGCACACTGCTGGCTCATATTCAGCCGACTATCAACCAATACTCCCAGGTCCTTCTCGGCCAGGCAGCTTTCCAACCACTCATCTCCCACCATCACAATCCCATCTCTTACATCACAACATGAATGAAGCCCCCACCATTGCCACTAAAAATAGAGACAAAAGACGTCATCATCACAAACAAGCCAAAGAACAGACTGAAACAAGGGAACTATAGAGATGAGCGAGATCCTAGCTAGCGATATAATTATCTTCTGATGCCTGTCAGTTACCCTCCAAAAAATAATATTCATTGTGTTTGAATTACTGATCTAAAGACTTCAGAACAACAGCTAAACCCCAGCCCTGCTTAAAATAAAATGCACAGACCAGAGAGGAAAGGCTCCAGACTTTGGTTGTCCATTTGCACTTTTCCAGTGTCCTAAGCATTAACATCTCTCCCATGCACTCAAACCCTGACCCGATCCCTACGGAAAGAAACTATGAGGAAAAAAATTAATTACATGCATTTTGCTGATAGTAAATCCCGGTTGCTTTTTGACTAGAAAAAAAAAAACATAAGCCTACATCCACTGGGAATGCTTTTCAAATAGTATTTGGTAATGGTAAAAGGTGCATTTCACCCAAGTAAATTAATTTTACTACACATTACGGCAACTGCATCCACCAAACACCTGCAGGACAATATTGAGTGACACCAGACAGTCCCCATGTGATCGTTTTAATTGCTGTAGGTGCCACATCATGCTGCCCTTCCTCAGCCAGGAAACTTCAACTCAGCAGTTCCTACTCTGCTGCAGCTGATGGGAGTCTATTGGCTGAAGTGAAAAGTTTTAGGGAAAGACCATGGCATTCACATCAGCAGAACAGTCTTTGATCTGCATGGCTTCCTTTACTCCCCCTTTGCTATGGGGAAGGGTGGTATAAATGTCTCTACTACAGAAAGCCCAGGTGTAGTCAGGCTAAATCTGTTGCCTGCTGTGTTTTGAGGGGAAAGAAGGGCACAACCAGAGAAAGAGGATCAACCTCAAACTTTCCATTCCCTGAAATAAATGCTGTAGTTATCAGACCATGCCAGAGAGGAATGATTACTGCATGGCACAGAAATCAGAAATGGGTCTTCACAAGTGCATTTGCTTTGAGATGGGACTTGGGAAAGGCTCTCGGTTAAGAAGTCAATCCGGCTCTTCAGCACACAGAAAACACTGCCTAACATTTTGGAAAACAACTCGCTGTACATGATGACAATCATGTCTTTTGTGTACCATGAAGCAGAATTAGGACCTAAGATTTTAAATATGATCAGTTATGCATCTCAGACCTAATGTTGTATTTTTAAAGCTTAAAACTGATGTTGCATGTTACTAGTTTTCAACTAATTAAACTCATTTAAGACTTATGTAATATTATCAGAAGGAAAAAGTTTTTAGTTATTTTGTTTGTTGTTTTTTTTTCCAAAAATAATAGGATTTAGGCTTGAAACCCCAAATATATTCATTGCAGATGTGAAAAATAATGGACTTGCAGTGATCGAAACTTATCCAGTCAAGACATGACTACACAAGTCACAGATGCACTAGCAGGCTTGACTGGCAGATGACTTATTTCAAAGATTTTAGGTATTTTTTTCAGAAAAGGATTAACAGTAAATTGTTACATGGGTTCATTTTCACCTTCTATGCAAGCGAGCGTACCAACAACCTCTCTTCAGACAGGTCCTTTGATTTTTTTATTCAATGTTTTCCAAATGGTAATAAATACCAATAAGAAATGATCATTCTCTAACAGGTGGAGGAGTCAATATCTGATACTTAACTTCAAACATTATAATTTTTAATAGCACAGATACTGCTTCACATGAAGGGAAAAAGCAACTCTGCTACTCAAAGCACGCAGGATTTATTTATTTATTTATTTATTTATTTATTTATTGTTACATCTACCAACTCTAGTTCAAGTGCTATCCATTAAGAAAAAAAAGGGTGAAATATTCCCTCAAGGTTAATTTTGCAATAAAGTCTTAAAAATACTGAAAATGCAGTTTTTTAAAATGAATTTCTTGGCTTTCTGGTGTTGCACGGGTATAAAAAGAAAAAAGGACTCCAAAATGAGTACAACAATTGGTAACTGGTCATGAGGACTTGTAAAAAAAAAAAAAAAAATCCAAGCACTGTGGGAAAAGCTACAGACTGGTTAAAGCTTTACCAGCTGCTCTGTGTTTATCTACAGAATATCATTACACAAGCTAGACAGACAGGTGAACAGGTTGTTAGCACACACACAAAAAAAATGTTACCAGTGCCTTAAGCAAAAAATCAGCGAGATAATGATTTATTTACTATTGGACAACACAAATTAGGTGAGAGTTTTTTTCCACTACTAGTGCTCTCCAAAAAGCACATTTAAATGCTATGCTTCCATTACAGAATGATATTGAAATAATACCTGTAAAAAAAAAATCTGATAGTGATTACACTGAACTAGAATAGCAAATATTTGAGACTGCCACAGTCAGTTTTCACTCATGATGGATTAAGTCACTGCACAGAGTTTCTATTTTTGCACGTTCATAATACTAATCTAGAAAAGCATGTGCTCAAATCCATATTTTCTGGGGGAAGTACATAAGCATATGCTTAACACGTGTTACTTAAGCTTTTGGACACGTACTCTGCTGAGCAGGAGTGGACTGCAGCTGAACCATTGCCTCTATTTCTAGGGAATAAGGCATACTCCAGGAGGAGGAAGCAGCTTTGCTGGGGGGAAATCAGGGCTCTAGGCAGTGATGGAGCAGGCACTTCTTCCACGTGAAGCGTGGTAACCTGCAGTGCTGCCTCCCCACCAAGTCCACTGCAGGCTACCAGGGATTTCCACCTCCAGAGCTGCCTGGTTGCCTCCTGCCAAAACCAGCCGCAACTACGAAGAAGCCATGGTGAGGAAGAAGAGATTTTCCTGTCTTCATCTCAGCCCATGAGCTTTTTCATCCTATTTTCTCCCCTTGTGCTACTGGGGAGCAAGAGAACGGCTGGGTGGGCACCTGGCCACCAGCCCATGGTCCAAGCACCCACTGACCTCCTAGCACTTCCCGACCGGCTCCTCCCATAGCCAGTCTCCCCAGGTTTGACTTCAGGATAATCACCTTTCTTTCTCAACTGCTGCAAGAACATCAAGCTTAAAGGACAACTAGTTACTAAGAAGGAACGAATTGAGCTTGTTGGGATAAGTATCGAAGTGGACAGGTCGTTCTTTAAATGCTTTTATGCAGTTTCATTCAGATTTGTCTAAATTTTTGTCAACGTTACACTAAGCATCTTTTCCATAAGATAGATTCCACCATGTTTTTAGGGATGTGTTACCTATCAAGAGGAAAAATGTCAATTCGGTTCCCCACACTTCCAGACCTACAGGCCCTCCCCTTATGCAGGGCAATGCAGTAGCATTTGGAAGCAGCATCCAACTGTTTTTCCTCCCATAATGCAAAACCCTCTGCCCTGCTAAGCTCCATTTTTTCACAACTACATGCATCAGAGGACTTGATAATCCACTATAGTTATAACATGTTTTATTAATGTTTTTAAGTATTTATAAAAATTCCTAAATGCTGAGACAAACCATAACCTCTTCTCTCACATCCTCAATGCTTACGTCTTCATTATTTTTTTCCTATAAGCTTTTTTCTTTCAAAATCAGACTTCTATTCTTAGGGGGGAAAAAAGACAGCTTTGTGGAGTTTACAGATTGCTTTGCAGCCTTTTTAAAATCTCCATCTTCTTCTAGGTTGCTATATCCTAATAGGATTTTTTTTTTCCTCCCAGGTCTGTAGTTCCAGTGTTTTGCTCGTGCTTAACAGCCCTGGTAGCGTGCCAGCTTTGCCTCACTGTTCAGTTCCAACCTGTTCTGAACAATCTGCCATATACACTATTTTACTTCTGGATCAAGAAATGTCTTCATTTATCAGGGCATAGACAAAACCCTAACAAGAAGGAAACCTAACCCAGCAATGAGTTCAAGCCTGCACATTATAAAAGAGTTACTACACAGTCCCTCTCGGGTATTAACAGGCACAGCACATCCTTAGGTTTCTTCATATTGAAGGTGCATCCTTATTTTCCTTCGCCTCAACAAATTTGCTTATGACGAATCTGAGGTGCTCCGTGTTGTACTTTAATAGAAGAACGATCACCGGCGTGAAGCTGCTCGTGCATTATCTCATTTGCCTGGTAGGAGGCTTTCAATAAGCTCAAGTTGAACGCCTTGCCAGATGTGCAGGATTTAACTACCTTGGCATCGTATCGCTACCGCAATCAATCACTGCAACAAAAAGATTTCATCAGAACTTTATTCCCAAACGCAGCTGTTCAAGCCCAGCGATGAAAGCAACGCATCTTCCCAGGCCCTCAGCACAGCGACTTCTCCTGGCTTCCACCTTCAGACAGCAACTTCAAATGAACGTCTGCCTAAGTAAAACTTCTGATCTGATTCCCATTATTTCAGCTAAATAATATAAAAAAGTAGCTTTGAGTGCCATCATCTGTCAAAATGGGTTTATTATTCAGTTTCCAGGATAACAGCAGCTTCGGATGATGTTTGTCCCGTGCTTACCACAGCTCCTACCTGTGGGGGTTCATCCACGCCTGGGACGACCTTGCTCGTGACACAGCTCTTCGGTCAGGGCACTGAACTTCAGCAAAAAATGGGCAAGAAGAGAGAGGACAGAAGCAACAGACAGGCACCAGTGTGATCACGCAGGACTTTGTAAACTATGCCAAAATCTTTTGAAACAGCCCATCAGTATTATGTATATTTATACACCTACATACACACATATGTGTACGAGCACAAAAAAGCCTGTATTTGCTGGTAAGACGATAACCTAACTAGACGACACTGCATGCCAGCATGGTCACCAGCATCCCTGTCCCATTCCCCCGCAGAACAGTCTTTTTGCTCCGTTAGGCTTTCTCTGGTCTTTTCATACAACATCCTCAAGGTCTGCCCTTGGTCTCCCGGGCATGCAGAAACCTCTCCTGGGAAAGAAATGGGTTTGTAGAGCTATTCCTGTTTTCTGTGCTAGCTCACCACACAGTTTTAGTTGGACCATTTCTCCTCATCAGCAAGCAGATGTGGGATAACCTGCATCAGGCGTCAGCTGGTCTCCCCTGCCCATCCCTGATGTAAACAGGTTCCTTTTAAATGACAACACAGGATGCACAAAACTAAGCAGAAGCACAACATGAATGCTTTTCTGATATAAATTTTTCTAAGCTGGGTGATTCATTTATTGAAGGAGAAAGTACAAAGAAAAAAACCTCTGGTCACTACATCTTAGCGATTCATACTAGGATTTCCAAATCATACCTTGTCTCTTCTGCTAAGACCAAGTTTGAGACCTGTCTGTTGCCTGTTTAGGTAAATACAAAAACCCAGCACAATTATGACACCACCTATTTAACCAAGAGAATTGGTTTTCCTCATTCCGGAAAATAACTGAGAAAAGCTGTAATACATAGAAGCCTATTGCCTATTGCTCTCTATTGATCGGTAATATCACTTTCACGTCACAATTATATACTTTCATGTTCCCCAGCTGCATTCTCCAAAATTCTGCCTGCCAATTATTTTCTTTAGTATTCTAAATGACGTAAGAGCCAGAGGCATTAATTGCAGAACTGCTTTTAAAAGGCAAGCAAATGCATTACCAGTAACGCTTATTGTAATATTTACAACACTTTGGCAAGAACGTGATTCAGCCTAGTTTTCCTTTCCTATATTTGATAATAGCACTAAAAAAACACAAACCAACAACACTACATTGCTGGAGACACCAACAAAAGAGAAATCTGATCTTTGAAAAGTGAAGCATGCTTAGGTAATGCTAAAACATTAACTGCTACATGCACAACTCACTTAGTTCCTACACAGACACCTGCTGCTGGTCTTTACCAGCAAACAGCAGTAGACTTGGTCTTCCAACGCTGAGCTCCCTTCTCTGCTACCACTGCTCTACACCCCAGTCAGACTCCTAAAACGAACCCTAACTAGGCACCGTACCAAAACTGGAGGCAGACCCATGATTTTTCTCCCACGTAAAAGGGCAAAGAACACCTGCTGGTATATCTACAGCCTACATTTCAACAGCTCCACAGGTCAAAAAGTTCAATTGTTTTTACTACAAAAACTGCATTCGACACAAGGCTCAGCATACACGCAGCCTCGGATCAAAGTTGCTCATAGCTGTGCAATTGTGCAACAGTGAATATTTTTCTCTGAATAAAATAATCAGCATAATATCAACAAAGTGTCAAAAAAGCGTTCTGACGTTTCTGAAATCGAAGTTCTTAATTATTCCCAGTAATTTCAAGACTACTCTGAAAATAGATGGTAATAGCTGCATTGATTCAGTAGGCACACGTCCTGCCTACAGTCGCACAATCACATTATTTGCCTAAAACATGGGAAATTGCTCCAAAGCTGGTGAAAATAACAGTTGTCATCTCCCACTCCTCAGTGTTTTCCTGCTCAAGACTTTGTACTGGGGAACAAATGTAAAAGCAGAGGATGCAACTTGGATGTACTTCCCCACTGTGGTCTTCGCTTGAACCAGACACCTTTTTCCCCCAGCCAGTCGATACCTGGCCGTCCTAGCCAGGGGTTCACACATGAGAACTGCAGAAAGACCCGTCCAGATTCACCAAGAGCATGGTGGCACGATCTCCTTCTGATGGCCAGACATATCGCTTGGAACCTCCTGAACTCCGCATCTCTCATCTGCCTTTCCTTGCTATCTCAGAGCTACCCTGCATCAGGGTTTATTTCCAGTACCCTTCAGCCCTTCCATTACCTCTCCCTCCCGCTGCAGTTACCTGAAGCACAGCCCTGCTTTGATATCCTCAAGCCAGCAGGTTCAAAGAGGGCCAGCCTGCACAATGCAAACGCCTTCAGAACTTCAGGGACTACCAGAGATCTTCAAAAAAAAAAAATCTCAAGGCATTATTAAAGGCAAGAAAAATGTTTTTAATATATATGACCAAGCATTAGCGGAGAAGTACTTGAAGGAGAAGCATATCGTGCACTTGTGGAAGTTTCCAAACACTCTCAGAGCAATTAATTGAAAAGTCTTACAGTAAAAATGCTTTACGTTGTTCTTCCAAGCAGTTAGCTTATCTAATCAGACAACAGTTTCCTGAAGTACTGAATATTTCACAACTTCTAAAGCCACATTGCTTTTCCTTATCAAATGTAAGCGAAATACATCATTCTCTGTCAAAGAAAGTGTTGTGGAGGCTGACAGGGGTTTTTAAACTACACGTCAGTATAGCAGAAGTCAGGGGTTTTTGGCACTTGTCATTTGTTTTCCTTGATGTCATTTTTTATATTCTTTTAAATTATCAATCGCATGCATAGAAAATCAGTACAAATTAAGTTAAAATAGAATATCTGCAATTAATGCCTCTGTTCAGAAAAGCACCAACTTCAGAGGATGATGTTACCATCACCCAGAACTGCACTGTGAACACAAGCACCATTCAAAATCATGACTAACACCCATAATTACAGTATGTGTGGAGAAACAATTTTTATTCATTTACTTTTTTGTTTATTTATTTGAGAGGAAAAGGAAGTCCAGAATTTATCAACCGGAGATGGCAGGCAGAAGAATATAGCCTGGAATTGATCAAGTTTGGGGATGTGCATGCAGTTTGGAGGGATATCAAAGATGATTTGTAGTCAGCAAAACACAATTATGTTTTTGAAATGGACTGAAAACACTGCAGTGTAAATCAAGCAGGCATTCTGCTGCATCTCTCCAGGCAGATGCTGCTCCACTTATGGTGGTAGCACCTACAAGGGTGCTAGGCAGCTCCCAGCACAACCGAAGACAAAGGAAGCGAAATTAACTACTAGAAGGGACAAAATGACCAGTAAGATTGTTAAAATACTGACAGATTACATCATGATGACACATTTCTGGGATATATGTCTATACAGTTATTCCATATACAGGAAACTAATCTCATATAGCATAATCTCATAAAGCAAAATAATCTGACAAAAAAAAAGCATGGCAAAAGAAGTAATTTCCCGGAGGTATATAGGTATATGAAGGCAGACTGTTTCAGAAAGACCAGTATAAGACAGACATTCTCAGGATTTACATTAAAAAATAAAATCCTCACAAAACAGAGTAGTCACACTGTTGAACACAGCACTGGATGCTCAGGTACTGTGACAAGGAAGGCAATAAGAAACTGAAGCACAGCATACAAAAAAAGCACAGACACACCCAGGTTTAGACAGAAGCTAACATTATTACCGGTGTCGAGAACAGTGCAAATACAGGAGATAAAGACGTAACCAAAAAAATGGATTTATAAGCCCAGCACAGACCTCGCCTCCTCTTCGAAAAGGATGTTCAAGACACGTAGAAAACCCACCCCTCCTGCTCACTGCTAACTTCTGAGGATCGGCCCCAACCCATCAAGCAGTTATCAGAGCAAACCTCTACAGCTGCGATGAATGCAGCCCTTCTATCAAGATGAATCCTAGGGTAAATGAGGCAACTTGCAGTATCAAAGTTACATTAACAGCTCTTCTATGTAGATATGATTGTCTTTGCAAGAGACAATTTCAAGAAAGCCATGCAACTTATTTGATTCCATAAAGGAAAAACTACATTACCTGTGAAGTGAAACTTGCCAAATTACCAGAAAAGCCATTACAAACAAGTTCATTTCCCAGGAAATAATTTCATTACAGAAAACACTCACACACTCCAAAAACACAGGGATTGCTAGGGTTCCTACCGATCACACACGTTCCTTACCACAGAGCTGTTGCACCTGTGAAGCATAAATGTGCACGTAAGGCAGAGCAGCCTTCCTTATTTCTAGAGAAGAGCCAAAGGAGACCCCGCAGCTGCCCGTGTGCCCCCCACCACTCTCGTGTAACCCCGGCAGCGCTGCTGGCTCTGCTGCTTCTGTTCCCTGAGCCATGCTCAGCCCTGTACACCACACCACCTAGCATGTTCCCAGCTATTCCCAACAAAAAAAGAAATGAGAGAACTTTCTCACTTACACGCTTAATTTCTCTCTGGACATATTATTACATAAAAATTTGCTTCATAGCGCTTACAGCAAGATACAGTGCACACCGAATTTGGAAAAGCAGAATTTCAACAGAAAAGCTTTTTTTCCTACATTCTGCTCAGCCAGCTGAGCCAGCCCCCTCCCCAGGCGCCCCGCGGAGCAGCGGATGGGAACGCTCTCCTGCTGAGCACCACTAGGCGCTTCAGCACCCAACTGCAGCAGAAGACAACATGGCTCCCATACATTTCACATCGCAAGGAATTTATTCTGACTTGCAATGAATGACGCTAAAATAAAGCCCTGCCCCAGTGCCTCTCATTGCAAGCATCGCTGTAGTCAGGTGCAGTGGTAAAATGATTAAGATTTGAGGGGTCTGGCTGAGAGGTTTACCCCAACTAGAAGAACAATGCTTTTGACCAAACTAGCATCGTTTCCAGCCCCCACTTCTGAGGTAAGGTGCTACTGGATGTGCCACTCTACAGGCTCCACCAAGAGCCACCTCTCCCTATCGTCACACGCTCACTGTCTGCTTCCTTCTTGTAGCTGTGGCAGTTAGCAAGCTACGTAAGCAGTCCATCCCTGGCAGGGACGGATACCTGGGCTTCTTAACATGCAAATGATTGTCTGGAGCCCTTTGTTAACGATGGAATGAGTTTTTTCCCTCACTATCATCACAGTTAATAAACCTGCAGTCTGACCTGTCTTAAACTGTATTTGCGTTATTACGCACTTGGAGTCCCGACATTCTCCAGAACAGCAAAATGAAGTTTGGAAGACATAGCCCTTGAAAACCAACTCAGTCTTGTCTCCTTCCAGAAAAGTGTTGGAGCCAGAAAACAGTTATCCTAAAAGGTTACTGCTTACCTGTGACAACATAGCAAGGCAACCCCACGCAGCCAGCTTTTCCACTCATTCTGTGGGACACCGCAAAGCGCCAGGCTTCTAGAGAGCAGCTGCAGCTATTTGGTCTACCTGCAGCTGCAGCATGTACCAACCTGCTTTGGCAGACTGGTCTTCCTTGCTCACTGAGTCATCTCTGCACACATGAAGCGCTTCAGCCTGCATCCTACCTCTGAGTCCCGCTGCACCCAGAGTAAACGGGCACACGTAGTTCAAATCCTGCATCAGGATCCTATTCAATAAAGGCAAAGCAGGGATGAACCTGGCATCACAGGAAGAAGTTGTCTTAGACCCCGGCAGCATTTTAGCAGGCTGAAATAAACACAACTATTTGCAATTAAAAGAATAGTCAGTATAGTTCTTCATGTATCAGTAGACCTGGTTTCGTTCAGCTTTGTGTTATTCTCTCCACATTTGTCAGAACTGCCAGGAAGGCTCGGAACAAGCAAGCAAACAAACGAGATATGCATTGATTCTCAAGGGATTCACAACCCTAACTGGAAATAGCAGCCTACACAATCCCGTAAAATTAAAGCAATTAAATTCCGAGAGTTACATCTTCAAAAATGGGGCCTTCTACTAAATACACGGGAACACAGTCTTGTGCAGGAACTGGTATATAGATATTGTCTGGGAGAGATACGTCCTAAGCAGCAGGGCACCACTGACATGCAGAGAGTGGGAGGCTAAAATGTCCGTGTCTGTACTTGGGCTCCATGTTTAAGAAACATGGGATGCTGCATTCCCTGCAGGCAAAAGAAAACGTAAGTTCAGTGCTCTACAAAGCTCTTCGATCTGAATTGCAGAATATCACATATTTACCATCCCCAATCGCTAACAGTCTTTTATATACTTTGGGAAGTGTTGGATATACACGGTTGGTAGTGAGGAGAAGACTTGTGTCTTTGTCTCCTGACAAATCTGGTCATGTATTGCTTCCTATTCCCACCCCATCGGTGATTCCATGCGGAGGTGTGCAGACCCTGGCCAGCCTAGCGAAAAACTCTTCCCAGACCAGGATAAGATGCTCTGAGGGTTTCCTCCCCATTCATAAAATCAGCGCCGTTCCTAGCTGGGAAAAGAATCAAAGTCATCATTTTTCCTCAGACTATTTCTTAGGTTTGTCTGGCAGCTTGTGCCAAGGAAAATCTTCTTGAAGCACAAACAGCCAGAACACCCCAGGAAGAAAGAGGAAAAACATCGAGTCGAGCAGTCCAAAGGAAAAAACAAAGGTTGGTACAGTGAAATTACTCCATGTTGCACTGAGAACTGAACAGTAAGGATCTGCTCTGGCTTTAACGTTTCACAGCCAGACCTCGCAGCTCTGCACGAGTGAGGCTGCCCCAGCTCCGTGTAAGACCACAACAGCACAAGGAGCAGTTCTCCGATGGCAAAGCACGGCCAGCAACCAACAAAAGCAAACGCTGCCCTCGAAACTTTTCAGTTCTGTGCAAGGGATGGCTTAGCTATGCCAAAACACTTCTGAAATAAAAAGATGTGCTCATTCGTAGAAGCTTTCTCCTCGATTCCCCCATATGTCTCCCAGGATTGCTCTGCAGAGGCAGCCCTCCGTTGGCATCCTTTCTCCTCAAAAAATTACCAAATGAAGTGGAAAACTTGACAGCATACTTGACAGCTCCCAACTAGGCATGGCTGAGCAGCCTTGGCTTATCCCCCAAAACGCTTACGCAGGAAAGCAGGTAAGATGTAGAGCACCAAGGTTAATTACAAAGAAAAGGAGCAGTCACTCCCTGGAGAAACAGAGGTGCTCCTTCGGTTGGCCAGTGTCACGAGCTCGCCCAAAAAAACCTGCACCAGACACAGATAGGATGCATATGAACCGAGACCACAGCCATCAGGATTAAATCACTGGAAATACAAGGACTGAGAGAAAATGGCAGGGGTAGGGACAGGACAGGGAAGGAGGAATCTCCTGGAAACTGCATCTACTACTGGCATGAGGTAAGAATTATTTTTCAATTAATTTTTTTTCCATACGACTAATGGAAAAAAAAGCCTGGATTAAAACTCCATTCTGCCTGTAATACAGCTCAATTGGATATACTAAATTTATATTCCAAAAATACTAATCCTTATTCGTATGTTTTGAATAAGGAAAAAAAAAAAAAAAGATTTTTACTGTGGATTCATCAAGAAACCAGCAAATATAACATATGTTGCTCTGGTTACCAGGAAGTCAAAAGAGAGAAGTGAAAAGGACACTCTTTATCCAGGAGAGAAAAAGATAAGAGTGTAATTTCATGAGTTTAATTTGTTGTACAAAGTGCAAGTAATTTTAGAGGTAATGCAGGATGCATCCATCTTGAGTGTATACATTGATGAATTTATTTGTTTTTCCTATTGCCTTGAAGCCACCAACTCTCCTGGAAACACTAGCAAAAGTTAGGGTGCAGCAATTTAGGAAGCCTGAAAAGGGAGAAGAAGTGATTAGCTCTGCTTAACAGGAATTATTATTTTTACATATGCTCAGAATTTATTCTTTCAGTGGTCCACAATTTTTTTCCTTAAAACCAAAATTCTAACAGAGTCTCATCAGAAAATATATGGCCATGAAGAGCAGAAAAAAAATCTACATATAACTTTGTAGTATGATAACTGAAAAATATTTTTAGAAATAATAGGGATAGAAATAATAGGGACCAGAAAGCCCTCCAAATCTACACTGTTCATGTGCTAGGCAGAAGTTCAAGGACTATGTTCGGGCACCCAGACACTTCTAAGAATCCTGCATTTCCAATTTCTGTACTGACAAAGAGTTGTTACAGTTATTTTGAGTCAGTTTAAAAACAAGCTACTGAACCACTGCAGCACTGTTGGAAGAAAAAAAAAAACGTTTTAAAGTTGGTTTATGTGTAAGAACATATTATAAGGTAGAATTAATTACAGATAAGGTTCCCCTGTGACTGTTTGATTAGAAAGAAAGAGAAGACAACAAAAGAAAGGTTGAACTGATTAAAGAAATGTTTTTGTAAGGTGCTAGAAAACAAACAACATCTTTTTTATTATTTTTAGTCATTCAGACATCGTATTACGCTGCTAAGATAAATATGAACTTGTTTGCATACACTCAGGTGAAATTTTGCACTGCGTAAAAGCAAACTACAAAGAAATACCCCCAAAAAGCTAATTAGCTTCCACAGCCAGCGTTCCAGAGCACGACAAAATACTGCTGTCTGTACAAACTAGCAGCATCCCCAATCTTCCAGCACGCTGCAGCATATGGATGAACAGCCAGGCTGAAGGCAGACTGTGACAGATTTAGAGATGTATATACAAGGTGGGGAAAAAAATCTTTGCTGGTTGCCATTGGAAAGGTTCACATAAAGCACCCAACTGACAGATTGAACTGGTTGCTGCTAATGCACTGATATAACACCATGCAACTTCTCACAAACCTGAGATAAAACTTTTTCTTAACTCTTTGCTTATCCTATTTATCTCACACAAACCAGTTATGTTGCAACAACCACTTTTTTTTCTGTAGCATCCTAAGAAAGGAACTGCTGTGTTGCTTTCTACAGCCTAATAACCAACCCTAGCAGTCACATTGCCATCGCTCTAGGATGGCTCCACCACGCTGCAGTGGTCCCAAATCACACTGAGAAACCACTTCTAGCCTCAAGACCTCAACTTCACAGCAAGCTTGAAGGCAAAGTGAAAAGGAATAGCCCCACAGGCAACAGACCAGCTCGGTCAGCCCGTACGGGGTGTTAGCTCCTTGCTGCTTTTCCTTCCTCACCTTTCTGCGATACACTGGCTGAAGCCCTTGTCTGCTTGCTCAGCTCTTCAGGTTGGCTTTAATTCACCTTCTCAGAAATACTTTTTTCTCTGTATAAATGCACGTAAGGTGCCAGAGCACATTTTGACACCCAGGTTTTGTTTTCAGAAGCTGGCTTCTGCTTGTGTGTAATCTTCACAGCAAATTGGTGCAGAGCAACACGTAATTATTTGGATTTGACTTCGATGTCAAAAGGTTACAGGCATGTTAATTTTTTTTTCAACACTCAACAGCGAAGCAGAACAAGCAAAAAAAGGCAACCTAAACAAAATCACCTCTATTCTTACTTTAAAACTTTAAAAAAAAAACACCACCAAACCAAATCAAAAACTGCAACACTGTATTCCTGCTGCATTTAGCATCTGCTTGGTATCAGGTTCATAGATTCAATGACTATAAACAAGTTACAGAATATCCCTGCATACGGAGAACATCATAAGTTGCTCCCATTTTCTCTTAATCAGTGTTCAGTGTTTGGTGCTATCAGTCCTTCCCCGGACGTGTTACAACTGGGAACCTGAAGGTTATCTAAACATTCGTTTCTTCAGATTAACTGTGCCAGCAAGCCTGCCACAGCTTTCCATGGGCATTCAAGGTACAGAGTATAAGCACACCCATTAACCAAGTAACAGCTTAGGCAGCAAGGAGAAAACCTCACTGCCAACCGGCTCCCTCTGTACTGTCACACCTACCTACGATGTGTGGCATCAGTTGGACCCAGCAGCTGAGAATCATTACAGCGATAACTCTACAGACTAACTCAGCATCTCCTTAAGACTCACTCAGTAAGTTAGCAGAAGTTTTATAACATCACCAATGAGAGCCCAGGTGTACTTCCATTCCAAATACAACAGACAGGCCTTACGCTCCGATATACAAGACCAGCAGTGATGCCAGGACAGAAGAAGTGCCTGCCTAGCCCAGAGTCCCGCTTGCAGCTGTGGTTACAGCAGGTACCAGAAGCTGTGTGTGCAGCTGGAATCTGGCAAGCATTATCTGTAGCCACGCAACTTTCTGAACCGGTGTGGTGGGCAGGACTTCACTTACACCATCCGTCCAGCTGCTTCCTCACAATACTGTAAATACCAGCCTTCTGCAGCATCCTAGGAGAAGGTGTTGCACAGGTTAATCGCATGCTGACGAAAAACAGAGAACCTTTTCTTTGCCCTGAACCGGCTCCATGCAATGCCCCTTAACTGTTTCTGCTGTTAGAATCTCTTCCCTGCTCACCATTTCACAGTGCTTTCCCACGAGCATCTATCATGTCGCTTCTTTCTGTGTTTTGTCTCAAATCTTCGAGCTAGTAATGAGCTAAAAAGATTAGCCTCATCTAAGCGTTCACGTTACATTTGCCTGCCAGCACCGAGGACCTACAGGAAGGGACACTTCAAACCAACAGTGACAACGAGCACCAGAGGGGACGGGAGGGAGGTATAAAAAGCAATGCTTGCTGAGGAAGAAGCAGCTTCCAGTGACTAATGATAGCCAAGAAGGCTCTCTGGCATGCTCAGGATACCAAAGAACATGCATGAGCCTCAGGGTTTCCTCCAGAAGTTTGTCACAAATATTCTGTGAGCGTGCACATACTGAACTGCTGGGTTTTTTGGCTCTCTCCAGCAAATGCTGAAGAAAACCAAGGAACTGAAAATGTCTGTTCTAGCAACCAGTCTTTACTGAAAGAACACTGTTGCCCCTTGCTTTAAAGGCAGATGCAAGAAGAAGTTTCATTAAACATGGACTGATGCTTAGCAGGTTTTACTTACAGACTAAAAATAGAAGGAAAAAAAATCAAGGTAACAGATTAGGGACTACAATGTATAAAAAAAAAATGTATTTTTTCTCTACATGTAAAACCAACTTCATGGCTCAAAGGAACATCACGTACATGAACTTTGACTTAAGTCAGACACACAATGCACAAATCTTTAAGCAGGGACAAGTCTGACAAATGCCTTGGCAGGGAAGTTGTGCCCACCCAGCCCACCTTTCAGAGCAAGAAGAGCTGAACTGTTTGCCCACAGAAATACCTGGGCAAGTCCTACATGGACAAACAACGCACCACAGTGAACTGAACACTTAAAAAAAATAGAAAACACACATCAGGAGCAGAGTAGCACTTACACAACTTATTAGCAATCATACCGAGTTTTGCTGCAGCATTTGTTACACACTTCAAAGCACAAAATACAAAACATGACTCAGGAAGATGAGGTAAGAAGTGGACTTGCACAGTTACCGTGTACTGATTTAACCTACAATACTTCTGCCTCATGATCACATATCTGATTTGGAATGAACCTTCACAACAAGTAATATTCTAAGAAATTTGCATCTTTAGCCCAGAAACCACTGGAACTGAGGATTGCTATCAAACTGCAGAATTGGCAAATCCAGTTTTCTCCAGTGTAGGTGAAAACAGAATAAAACTTGGACCTGCTCTGAGCAAAGGCGACTATAAAGGAAGAATTAAGAAGAAGAAAAGCCTTTGGGCAAAAAGAGTAAGAGAAGTCTCCATGTGCATTTGGAAGATGTTTAAAGGCAGAAGAGAAACCAAATCCCAGAGCTAGAAGAGTCAGTTATAATCCAAACTGTGTTTTGTTGGTTTGTTTTCTTTTTTTTTTTCTATTAAGTTGCTTTTCATCATTTTTTATGTCTTACTTTCAAATTCAGCTAGCGGTATCACTAGCTAGCCAAAGTGGAAGCAGGGTACCAATCACATCTGCAAATTCATCTGTACAACATGCTACAAATTTCCTTAATTGTTTACTCAGAGAAGTCAACACAGATTTGGTATACCAACTATATGGGTAATTTGGATAAATTCAAATTTCACAAGTAACCCTTTCTTCTCTACAAAGAGAAATGAATCCTGACTACCCTAGACCACATGGAGCTCCCATCAGATCCTCAGAGAAGATTTGTGGTGCTGTGCAGCGTTGGCATTCCTTACTCCTTCCTTCAGTTCTTCACGAGTTGGCTTCACAGATCCCTGCAGATATAGAACTGCTGATGAAGCATCAAGAATGGAGAAAAGAACAGCAACACAACGAAAACGATACCCTTATGAGAAACCTTCCTATTCTTACTCACTTTCCCTATTTGTATAAAAATGTTCAAGGGCATCGAAGCAAAAGCTTCAATCAAGAATATTCCATGGGAAGCTTTATTTATTTTTTACCTCTTCTATAAAAGCTTACAAATGACTGTATTTCACAGTTTTCAGCTTTACTATACAGACCTCCTCTCAGCTGAAACCTCGTTTCCAATAAATGCACTCCAATGCTTTCTTACTTAGATAAAATTGTTTTTCTACCACTGCTTGCACAGTTTTCAGGGGGAAAAAATCATTAAAACAGAAAATGCTTCTGTGTCAACTGCTCTGCTTTTTACAAACGCATTGTTAAATGACCATGTTACGGAGATATGAGCAAAAGCAAACAACTCCAGCTATATTTTTAGGCTACTGATGTGATACAGATTGTAACCTGAAGCATTGCTAGGCTGGTGACATTTTGCTAAAGAACCATGATATGAAGAAGCACTAAGCTGAAAACTATATTGATTAAATAAGACAAGGGAAAAAGAAGAAGAAAATAGAGAAAGAAATCAGGGGCCCTGAAAGGAAACAGCAGAACGTGCATCCTCCAAACTCTTGCAGTTGAGTTTTCTAGCCTTACCCAACCTCCATGTTTTCTCTTACTGGATTTCTTTCTGTTTTCTAATTTCTGTTCAAGTGATTAAATCCTGCAGCACAGCATCACAGTTCAAGGGGACCCATGAGGATCATCAAGTCCAACTCTTGGGACTTGAAAAGCTGTTTTAAAAACTTTTTGATTACTCAAACTGTGAACAGTAGTATTAAAAAACCAAACCAAGAACAAAAAGCAGAGTAAGACCACAAATGAATTAAATAAGGAAACAGCCTCCCTGATCTTAATTCCACTATAACTTGCATGTTTTGTGAATGATGAGAAAACTAGCAGCTTTGGTCCTTGACTGCTGTATGAATATCTATTACTTACATTACCACTAAATCCCTCTGTGACCATGGAACAGTTCTGGGCCTTTCCAGTATGATTGCAGCCTTTAATTCTAGCCTGTAACTGTATGATTAAGTTTTATTAAACTGCGGTCTACCCTGTGACTCACAAGAGGAGTAATCATGAACATTTTTTGCACTGGACCCGTAAGATGCCCATCTCACATGCGGAAAATTAAGGTTGCATTTCATTCTCACAGCACTCCCTTATTGCAAAGCGTTGCAATACAGAAGAACGTTGTGAGAACGAAGCCACCAGTGTTTATAAAACACTAGGAGATTCTTGGATAAAAGCTAGTATAATTAAAAATTAAATTACTCTGAACCAGTGGGAGGCACTTTGCACCAGGAAGCGCCCATGCCCCGCACAGCAGCACTGCTACAAGTCATCTGCTCTCGCAGAGCCTGTGTGGGCACAAGGCGAGCTGATGCCCGAGCTCAGCCCAGCTCCAAGGCACACATCTGACACCTCTGCAGCTGAGAAACCTCTCCTTTCTTATTTAACTAAGGCTGAGCGACACTAAACCTGAAACTTTCAGCCTCACTTCGGGTAGGGATCAATGCTGTAACCCTTCAGTGAGTGCTGCTACGATAACTTTTTATAACTTTACCCAATCAATATTTGCAGAAAAAACTCATGACTAAGCAATAGGAAAGTTACTGACACATTCAAATCCCCACAAAATTTTCAACACCTGTTCACAAGATTTTATCACCATCATCTGGCTTTTTCCATTACTTGTGAGCTAAGTTAAAAAGCCCAGCAAGCTCTGTTGAAATATTTTTTCATGCGTAGAGCAACCATTTCACACAGCAGAAGAGCCGTATTGCACATTTCAAAACCCACTGCATCCAAAACTCTAACACACGTTGTAATGATCTCCACGCTGAAAGAAAAATGGCTTATGAGATGACATTGACATCAAGAATTTGTTGTGTAACAATTGGTACATATATCATCTTTTGTCCTAAAAAGGCACTAACTGCTTGCAATGAGGCTCCTGGTGTTACCCAACGTGGGGAGGCCAACGCCAACCACCAAGACAACACCAAAGCTTCAAAAATTACCCAAACTTGCCTTCGTCATCAAGAGAGGTGTCTGGAAAACGGCAGTGCTAGTGATCAGCTTGGTGAAGATGTTACAGGCAGCTAGGGGAGTGAATCGTCCACGCCTGTAAGAGAAGCTTGAAGCCAGAGCACCAAGCAAGCCCGAATCACGGTACGGCACCTAGCAGGCAGTGGATGCACATGCCACACCATGCTGAGCTGTCTGGGAAGGAAAAACTTCAAGTAAAAACATGAGTGAAGATCTTACAAGTCACTTCTTCCTCTTTTCAAAAATAGGAAAGGCAAGCAGCAAAATATAGCATTTATTTTAAAATATGTAAAAGCTCAAACGTTAACATTTTCCTATTTAAAAGCATTCGTTTCTATCCTAGTCCTGGCTGGGCAGCTCATGCTTTTTCAGAGCATGCTCCTGCCAGCGGTTGCATAAGAGAATTACTGAGATTCACAGATTTTCAGAAATTCTGCCAAAAAGTAAACAAAAACAAAAAACAATTATATGCACCTTTTGCTACATACATTATTCACAAGCATTAACCAAGCAATAATTATGTTTAATTTTATATGCTCCCCCTAAATCATAAATCTTTTTTTTTTAATTATTGTGCATTCGTACAATTTCAGTTACACGTGCAAATGCTACAACTCCCTTCCTACAACGTCTGGCCGATTAAAAGGTCAAGTAATAGATCAAGTAATGTAAGAGGCCTGGTACATTTGGGAAGTTCTTACCATCTTGAGCATTAAAAAAAAAATCATTGTGCTGCACGTCTAGCACAGGCCCTCTAGCAGAGATTATGTGATTATTTATGGATGCCGCAGTCATGTGGTTGCACAGCAAAGCTTTTGTGGGAAACATGACACAATTAGATTTCAGTCAAGCTGCTGGCAGCAACTTGCAGTTTTGCATTTTCCTCAAACCTGCTCTCAGTGGCGGTAAAGGAATAGCAGCTTGGCAGTGCTACCGGCTCAGCCAGTCGGGGAGTTCATACACCTCGATGCAGCGAACATCTTGGAGGCTCCTCTCCCCGTTTTGTTTCTTACCTTACCCTGCACGACTCCAGCTGAGTGTTCCCTGGGTGTCACTGCGTTTCCCTGAGAACTTGGCGGTACTGCCTTCACCATGAGGCTCCTGTTATTAAATGCTATCCCTTCATTCAAACAGGCATCTGCCAAACCTGACCATGTAGTCTCTCACTGTACTTTTCAGAAAAACACCAGATTTGCAAAAACTGAGATGTAATACAGCAAAATAAAGACCAACTAACTTGTTTTGGTTTATTTACCCACTTCTGCCTCTCAAACTATTTTAAACTCTGCATATTTACACAGTCAAGTGCTACAAGTATTTAAAAACAAGGAAATAGTTTAAAAATATATAGAATACTAGCCACTAAGTTCCTATCTGACAACTTCTGACAAAAATGACTACAAAAATCAGGGAAATCATTGCATTTATAATAAAACTGGCTGCGAAAATATACTTATTCGGCTCCTATCACATTCATCACTTCTTGTTTTCTTTTACCTATAAATATCACAACCTCACTGCCTGACCTACGGGGTACTACAAAATATCTAATTACCTGATTTCAGGACAATTCACATTTGGCCATAAAAAATAAACCTTTAAATTCGATAACTTGCATGGAGTATTTTTGCAGCACTTAGTTTTCTTTCTGAAAGCTTGCAGAAGAAATGCTCAGCCAATAAAATGTCTTTGCTTTCCCATCTAGCAAAGTGTTACTAAAACCAAAACCTCTTATTAAACATCACAGAAGCCTCCAACCACCGCTGGGCTATGCCAGCATACCTGGAGAGGGTAACGAAGGTCTTCTGTAATGAAAACACTCTTATTCCCAGATTCAAAATGACTCCTGTGACAACATGAGGAGCAGGCTTCCTCGTGCCTACGAACATACCTTACTGCACTTGCTGGGGCCCTTAGCACCAAAGCACCACTCACTGTAGCCCTCCTAGAAGCAAGCTCCTCGATGCTGACTTAAGTGGCATCACAACACCTGCAAACAAGGGTCACAGCAGGAAGAGAAGTCGTGGCCAGAAGTCCTTCCTGGGGCAGCAAGGTGGGATTTGGCCTCACCTTGGCCATGTCACCAGGACACTAAGGTGTGCTTGTACAGCTCAACTCAGCCCAGAGCCAGTACGCACAAGTTCTGTGCAGCCTACGTGGGGTGAGGCAGAGTTTAATGCACATTCAACTACAGTTGAGTGCATGAGTAGCAATTTGATTTTTTTCCTTGGGAAGACACTAAATGAGCCAAGCTGTAATGAGCTCTATTGTAAATGGTTAATGACTTTGATATTCTAAAAAAATCTCTGAAAATGAAGAACAGCTGCACAATGAAAGCTTGAAAAATAATATTTTACACTCTCCATACCAACAAGTCTAGGTTTTAAAAAGCAGCACAACTACCCAATTCATACAAGTAGCAGCACACCATAGCTAAGTATCCTGCTCGTCATCAACCAGCAGAATTACTTGGTGTAACACAGGAACACAGAGCTCACAAGGCATCTGAAGCTTCAGGGAGCTGTGTTAAACAAGGATGGTTATGAGAAAACACAGCTCCAAGTCTCAGACTGGACAGCCAAGATGAATGCCTACTTGCTGTCTTAATGTGTACAGTATATACAAAACCATTATATAGAACCAGAAATTCAAAACCATTAAAGAAATAAAAATTCAGCAGTGTGGCACATTAAACTCTCAATACCTTTTAAAACTTTTCAAGTTTTAAATATACCACAAAAAGCATTTTGCAGATTTTGCAGATCTGTTTACTGTAAATCACACATCCATAAAACTAACACTGTATTTTGAACACTACCATTGACAGAAGATATTTCATCAGGGCTGGCTACCAGCATTCTACCAAGTCTCCTAAGGCGCTCTCACAATGCACACCTTTATAAAAAAAAGGTACGTTATTATTAAACCTGCCAGAGATCAGATGCAAAGTGACTCTTTTCATCCATGTGTAAGTGACATGTTAAAAGCAAACAGCAATAACACGAGACAAAATTTCATATCATTTAGCTATTACGGACTTTATTAAATAACAGATTTGTTCACTGTAACTCTCAGACTTTCCCATGGCTAATCGTAGCCTTTGTAACTGGCTTGTTTGCCAATCAGGAACAGACTATATGCAACTACAGTAATAAAGAAAATGAACTGCAGACTTCCTCTTAGAGCTTTCAGCAGTTTGTCTCAACTCTACTTCTGCCAGATAAATTTAGCTATTTAATACTTGGACTTCACGACTACAGAATTGCATTTAGATCTTGTAAATATGCAATTTTAAATTTCCTGAGTGTCCATCTCTAATTACACTGATAACGTAGCAATATGGTCCCATAACTCTCTCAAGTGAAAACTGATGCCGAGAGGGAACTTGAACTGAGCACTATTGTCTCTATTTGCTCTCAAAGGGTGTTAAGATACCAAATGATACAGGTGATCTGCATTCTGCATTTATCTCGTGGTCTGGTAATTTTATTTAATGTTTAACCTGCTCACCAACTTCAACACAGGCAAAATTAAAAGTTAAAGTAGAAACCCTGATGTATCTCTATTTAAAGCTTAATGCATCTGCTTATCCATGCAGAAAAACAGTTCCACAGTCAGATTATACCAATTTGCTTATGACATGTCTCTAATTAATAATATCCTCTATTGCCAAATACATACAGAATCCTTTCATTCTCCAGTTCTCACCGCACAAATACAGTTTATACAGACAGCTTTCCAAAGGCACACGTTTCCAAATCCCCAGCATCATCTCCAATGGCTTGTCCACTCAGCCAAGCACAGGCACGTTCGGGCAGGGGCAGACAGCTCCTTGCACAAACTCTTTTTGAAAGGAAACAGCAGGAGCCACTAATTGGAGCAGCCCATTTCATGGTTGTTAAAAAATAAATAAATAAATGAATAAAAAACACAACAGAGCCTCTTTTCCCCCAGCCCCAAGAGGTCCTGCACCTTGAACTTCCAACACCACCAGCCTGAGGAGGACTAGGCCATCACACAGCCCAGCCTGTTTCTGTCACTAGTTCCCTGACCAGCTACACCAACTCTATTAGCACACTTTGTCTTGGTAAACCCCTCCCTTGGAGCAGCAAACCAGGTCCTACTACTTCATAAAAAACAGCTCTGGCCTCACTCAGCCCCATCTGCAATGGCCTTTTGATCCTACTCGGTATGAGCTGCCCTGTGGTGGGCAGGCCCCAGCCAGCAGCCGCGCCAACCCTGCCTTCCACTCGCTCCCCTCACCCAAGGGATGGGGAGAAAAACAGAGGAAAGGCAAGAAGACACAAAGGGAAAGTAACAGCATTTAATAAGAAGAGCAAAGACTGCATGCATGCACAAGCAAAGCAAAAAAAAAAAAAAAAAAAAAAAGCAGAATTCACTCCCTGCTTCCCATCGACAGGCAGATGTCCAGCTGCTTCCTAGAAGAAAGGCCTCAGTGTGGTAGCACTTGCTTGGGAAGACAAAAACCATAACTCCTAACAGCCCCTTTCCACCTTCTCCTGAGCTTTCACTGCCAAGCACCATATCTCACAGTATACAATATCCCTTTGGTCAGCCTTGGCTATGTCCCCTCCCAGCCTCTTGCCCAGCCTTGGATTTTATCTTTGGCTCTTGACTAAAATGACTTACCACTGCTAGCCTGAAAAAGTAAGAGGATAAGGACCTTACAAGGCTTTCCCCATCTTTAACCGGGCATTTTCAGAGGTTGGTTTGTTTGTTTGTTAGAAAAACACACTAATTGTACATAACCTACTTTCAGCTAACAGTCAGTGACTTCATATCCTGCCTACAGCAGACCAGATGACGAAGAATGAAGGAGGTTGTCGAAGAGAGAACATGCAGGCTCACAGCACTGACATACGATTTTTCATGTGTGCATTTTGTCTGATTTTCCTTGTGTTGTTTTTTTTTTTGGGGGGGGTGGTATGGGTTGGTTATGTTTTTGTTTGTTTTAATTATAAAACAAAATCACAAAGTATGCATTACTAGGCAAAAAGCTCAAGAGGAATACAAACACTCCTTAGTGAAGCTTTTATTATTCATTCCTTCTAGTCCTACAGTTTTAGCGCAGGTCTGTTCAGACTACTTTGGGCCTATATATAGATATTTTTAAATGTACATTTGGTCCTCACGGGTCCCCTTGTATTGCAGCTAACAGTAACCTAAGCCATAGCAGAAAAGTATTTTTTAACTAAAAGACTCTTATAAATCTAGTCATTCAATCCACACTGAGCACTCCGTTCTTAAAATTGCAGTTACTTCAGCTCATAAACTCCAATAAAAACCTGGATGGACATACTCTGGCTGCTCTGAAAAGGAAGAAAAGTTGCTGTGGTTAACCCACTCTAGACTTGAATAAGTATTCTCTTTAACCCAGTGTTATAAATCCCAACTGTGCATTAATCTGCTCACCAATTTAGGGACTCATTGGTGCTACATTTATTATGCTGAAAAAAAAGTTTGTAGAGGCATTCTTGGGCTGGCAGATGTATGTATTTTAGATTCTGGTCTGTCTTGTTGAAGCACAGGTTGCTGTCCAAGCATTTTGTTATTCAGATTCAGACAGCCCTGCATGCAGTTACTGTCTCAAAGGACTTGTTCTGTAAAAGATACTCCAACCTTGTATTCAACAACTACCACCGTGTATTATTATGTGCTTGCTTCTTGATAGGAGCAGCACAGAGACACTCAACCACCCATAACACTTGCATTCAGTGGCCTGCATATATTTCAAGTAGTCACCTTACTTTGCCTATGTCAGTAAGTTGATGCAAAAGAACAGAGAGAGAACTTGGAAGACTTCGTGCACCGTCTGAGATTAGAATTAACAAGCATTATACTAAGAATCCAGCAGAGTTTCACATATAATGTGAATAACACCATTTATTGCCAATTTACCAGTGAAACCACAACAACAAATACATCGACTATAAGCAAAGCCATTGCAAAGTTAACTCCCTGGATTTTTTTTTTTTTTTTTATTACAGTGGATTTGGAAAAAAAGTCTCAAGTCAGAACAGATAATTATATGCTACACACACACACAAACTAACCAACCTGACGCAAGTTTCATTTTAACATTATAATGGAGTTCAAAGATGAAGTACAAGTGGGGGCGCTTTTAACTTTTTTCCTTTTTTTTAATGCATCTTTGTGCCTCTTGTTTCCTTCCACAGAATTGTGCAATTGTAAAGATGACAAACTACAAGACAACGGAACATCTTTTTAAATAAACTTTGTCAGGATGCTTTTTCATTATTAAATTCTGCTTAGCTAATGACAACCTATTCTCCACAATTTCTTCCTTGAGCCATTACCATAATAAAGCTTGGTGACATTTTAGAGTGAAGGAAACCCATCTGCTAACACATGGATAGCTAGCATCTTTGACAGCACAATTTTCATCAAGGACAGCAAAAGAAATGATGTCTTGTGAACGCCACATACATCACAAGTGAGATCAGCCTGTGCTTTTCATTATTCTCTATGCATTGCATTTGGAAAGGAAAATGTGCTGTCACATTAATGCATCGCATTGTTTGTCAACATCATTTGTAATTGCGCAAGTTTAAAGTCAGAAAAAGGTATGCAAGGGAAAGGACTTCTTAGGAGTAAAAAAAAAATAAATCAAAAATTGAGTGGAGAATGACTCAGACTGATGAATTCAGATTTGTAATTTGTATATGTAAGTGAAAACAGACAAATTTAATCTATGTGCTTAGAAATTTGGAAGAGATGAAGTTATACATTTTAGTCTCTAACAACAGATCCATGTCCTAGCACTGCCTGCTAAACAACTCCAAAAGTACAAAAAGGCAATAGGTTGTACAGAAATCTCCACATAATCAATAGCATAGCTCCAGCCCTGAGTTGGTATATTAACAGAAAAGCTTCATAAATTCCATAACGTACTATAGCAAGAAAGAAGTGTTAAGAAAAGAAATGAAACAAAGGTAGATTTTATTGAACATTTTTTGTACCACCCCCCACTAGAAGGCTGAGCTCCTCCATCCCATCTCACCCAGGTCTGGGGTACGAGTGGTGCCCAACTTCCCTTCACACACGCTGCATATCCAGTGACCCACAGAAGTTTTTTTACATGCATTTTAAGAAGGGAAAAAAAAGAAAGGGGGGAGAGGGAGTTAAGAAGAAGGAAAAATTCATGTCTCCCTCCTCAGCTCCATGCACATATCTACAAGGACATAGGCGTATCTACAATGAGTATGTTAATTGAATATATTCAAAAATCGTTATGAAACAGGATGCAGATTTTCTTCCACCTCACGCAAGAGATTTGTTACACAATTTCAATTACAGAAGTATTTGCATCTCGCTGCTAAAACGTCAAGTACTCACTTGAAAGAACACTCAGTCATAAAATAAGTAGCTACAGAAACCTTAAATAATGCTCAGAGCAACAATCTGCCTCCTGGAAGGAAAGCAGCTTCATTTTCAGATTCCACATCGAGTCTGTGTAACCAGCCCTGTTTGGGAGGCCGGCGTGGAGGTTACTGACAAAACTAAAAAAGACTTGAAGTCACAAGGGGTCCCTCAGCTGACTTCATTAAACACAAGAATGACATGCACATGTGCAACCTATTAAGCAGGTTCCTGAAAGACACAGTACAGTTGTTGGCACAAACATTTAGTGTGCTGTAAGTGGTAAGATGTGATGAGGATGGCTCAGAGGTCTCATCTTATTGCTACATGATTACATCCTTATTGCTAGAACACGGTGTGGCCTTTAGCTGAAACTGCAATCTTTTTCTCTACTATTAGATAAAACCACCAAAAATCAAGTTGTAGGCACAGGGGAAAAGCCAAGTCCAAAGATGGAGTAGAAAAATTTTGTACTAATTCAACCAAGGAGACTTGACATTTCTTCTACATGCAGAGCTATCACAGAAATAATTTGGTATAAACAAAGCAAAATGCCTTGTGTATAGTGCAACAATTTCTTACAACACGATAGGGATAAAAAAATATCAAGATCTTTCCATAACTTTAAAACAAGGGAATACAGAGGCCCTTTAGTAAGAGAAGTGAAATAAAACACAGATCTGCAACACTTCTACATTATTGAGAAGGCCGTGCAGAATTGCTGATGGTATTTTTCTTCCTTTCCAAGGTAATACTTGCTTTTCAAATGATAATGGTTAAAATAATTTAATTCTTAACTTTCTGAAATATTTGAAATAGTAATTCTACAACATGGTCTGTGTTTAAGTTGAAAAATCCTTCAAGGAGTCAAATAGTACTTGAGAATATCGACCTAAGTCTTAGGTTTAATGAAACAAATACAAATGAAACAAACCATGATCATACAGAAAAAGGCTAAGAACTCAGTGCCAATGTGTGATTAATGGCTTACTTTGTTTGCGTGCTACCGTGCATCATGGTCTCTGCATAAGCTGTTGCAGAGCTTCTGAACCACCTCTTGGTAAACGCATGAAGCTTAACCTTGCAATTCAGCGCAGCCTGCCAAAGCTTGCTAGAGGCAAGCGAAAATACTGAGCTAATTTATGAAGTGGCACAAGAGCAACAAGGGCAATAAGAGAGCACTAACAAAGCTGCTGTGGAGATAAATGCATTTTAAAAAAAACAGTGAAATCCCCTTAAGGGACCACGCGCAATACAAACTCGTATTACCCAGCTAAGTCCAGTTTGAGGAGGACAGTTCCTGTCTGTTCACATGCAAGAAGCTAAATCAAGGATGGTTGGGATCACTTCTTTTCTTGTGGCCTTCAGAGGACCCTAAAGAGTACACAACACATTTACAGAGTCCCTGAACTTCCTGTCATAGAAAAAAACATAGAAGAAAGAAAGGGACAAGTGCAGAAACAAGATGTATTCAAGTATCATACCGAGGGAGAAAACAAAAACATGGTGCCACCTCATTAGGAAGGATTTTCTGTTCTCTCTGAGCCTCTGCACTTGCATTGACTTAAACCGCTTGGTCCCTCCAAGCTCCAGCTTGACACTGCACCAAGATCAGAAGCCTCACTTCACAGGCTCAGCACGTGGCTACAAACCACTCCAGGAACAAAACAAACCCACCAATGGATGGCAAATGCCATAAAAGCTACCGGTTCTCAACAGAAGGATGAGAGAGACATCAAACCAAACTATTCCTAAACAACTTAGTGCCAATTTTTTTCCGTTCTTTAAGCCACCAACTGTTTTGAATTCCTCCCTATCCATCTTATCCCATCTCTCACACAGCGGTATCTCTGGATGGACAGAATACAAAAGGTTAAGGAAATACTGAAGATCAAGCACACCTGTGTTTAACTTAGCGTTTCTTCAGAAAGTTTGGGCCGTAATATAACAAACCTCATGAGGTCCTAGTTGGAATTTCTTTAAGGCAAGCACTAACCAAGGTCCTCAAGTCTGTTTTGGAAAGTCTTTTTTATTACTTTGCGTGCTGCAAAACAGCAGACTCAAGCAGTTCTTAAATGCACACTCCACTTGCACTTCCAAAGTCCCCATCACATTAACCACCAACACCTTTTATGACTGACACGGCAAGCAGACTTTATTTATATTCCGAATTTCTCTTAGGAGCCATGGACATGCAAATCATTTTTAAAAATTGTATACATGAATCTGAAATTACGTGAAACAGGCACAGGGAGCCTACAGCACTGACGATCACTTGCACATTCAAAATGTGAATATTCAAAGTTATAGCTCAGGCGCAGTTCGAAAAGTAGAGCAACATGCTCATCTCACCGAGCACTTACATGTTCTCCTGTTTTCTCTCTTACATAATTACCAGAGTTTATTAGAAATCGTATTTATTTTTTCCCCAGGTGTATTTTTAAACTACCAAAAGCTGACACCGATTTGTGTGCGCACTCGCCGAACAGCGTGTCAAATATGCCATTTGAGGGTTTAAATTTTTAGCCTTACAGCCTAAATTATTAGCCTTCAGAAGCCTGCGTGTGGATTTATAAGTGCTGTCTGAAGAATTCACTCGAGCAGCTTTAAAGCACTCAGAAGGAGACAGCACAACATCTGTCCCCGACAAGCTGCTGAAAAGCAGGCAGCGAGCCAAGCGCTCGCAAGTTCCAGACTAGCAAAACCAGACAATTTTCAACAGCTGTAAACAGTAAAGCAAGAACTACTTTTTAACATTAAATCAAAGAAATATAAAAGCTTGCAAAGAGCATATAGCATCTGCTGCTTCAAGTTTACCAAAAAATGACAGGGGCACAACGTAGCTAGTCCTTACAGATGTAATGCTGTTTATTCCCGTTTTACTGGGGAAAGTACATTTGTGTCTTTTAAAATTGTCTTAGATGTAAAATATGGGGAAGGCTTCACTGCTCTGCAAAACTAAATTGAAGCTCCTCTGAGGAGCTCACTATGTAAATTCAAAGGAGCAAAAGTAGATAGAGCAAACCTTTAGAAGAAAAAAAAAAGCCTAACTTTTGTGTCCTACACTGGTAAGGTTCACATCCTCATCCCTTCCAGAGACTTTTAACTGTCTTTACATTTTGGGGTTTGTTTTCCTCTTAAGGAAACAAGAATCAACCTGATATTAGAGCAATGAAAAATAAAGAATAGAAATAGCATTAAAGGCTTATAAAGACAAAAGATGAATGTAGATAAGCAGAGGGTAAGTGATGTTAAAAACTACAGGAAATTCTAACAGGTGTTTATAACTCCTGGTAAAAGCAGAAGGAAAGAAGTAAGCAAACAACAAAATCAGGCCTGATTTTATTACCTAAAAGAAAGCCAAAGTGTTTCAGAAAGCAAAGAGTGAGAGCATTACCTCTTCCGACATCAAGAATATACAACTCAACGCTTTTTCCAGTGATAACAAGTAGAAGTAAAATGCTTTTGACCAGTCTGCATTAAACAAAAAATTATATATAACCTCAAAACGAATTCATGAGCTGCCAAATACACCCTGAGGGAAGTTTTACCTAAACATGCTTAGCCCCATGTTTTCAGCTGCTCACAACAGTGTTCATGTATCAGACTTTTTCCTCCATATGGTAGATTTGACCACATTTCTTCTTCTGCCTTCTGACAGCACGCTGCCGAGCCGTACGGGGTGGAATTGAAGACCACACACCATCTCCAGGGGCCCTCCCTTTGAACGTGTGACACCGAATGTTAGCTGTGTGACAATCAGGGATGACAAACAAGAGATTCAGAGCATGCCCATGGGTTACCTGAGGGCTGCGGCAGCTGAAGGGGAGCGAGACGCAATCCCCTGCATGCCCCGTGTGTTAGCATGAGGCGCGAGAGAGAGCAGCTATGGCAGCACAGCCAAGTGGGAGCGCAACGCAGAAGCCATCTGTGTGAATCTCGTATTCAAGGCGTGTGATGCAGGACGCCTGCAAAATGCACAAAAGTGACTCTGGGAAAGCAGGGTGCCATGAGAGGAGCTGATGGCACAGCCGAAGGACTGACACCTTTGCAAGGTTGAACTGCTGACAGGAGCAGCTGAAGAGGTCTGCAGTACAAAATACAAATACCACATAAGCAAGTACTTACCAGATACACATCCCGACTTCCGATTTATTTCCTGGTGCACTCGAAGCCTTGACAAAGCCCCGTGCCACCCCTAGGAGGCTGCCACAGCGCTGCAGCAGCAGGGTCAAGCGAGGTGCTCCAGCGGGAGGCTCCAAACACAAATGCTGCCTGACAGGCAACATGCACAGGGGGAACCTGCGCCAGTCCTTTACTTTCCCTGTCAGTCAAAACCAACTCAAGCATCCTTCACAAACCGTACAAGCCCACCACGGCTTTTATTTGTTCTTTTGTACTGTTTTTGTTTTCTTAAGGTTAGGTGGCATTTAAGGGGCTGCCACGTTGTGCTGAATAGCCTTCCGTGTTTTCATTTTGGTCGTGAAGGGGACAGGTCACTAGTAAAAACTTAATGCTTCCTCTTGGCTCTGCATTTGAATAAATGCTACAAACAAAATTACTAGTTTTCATTTAAAATACAAGAGGAAAAGCTTGTCCAAGCTGATGGACAGCTGCGAGGACAACAAGTGCTACTTTACCAGAGACACCCAAGGGTACTGGGAGGGAATTAAAAAGGTGCACTAAAAATAAGGATCACCTGATTGAACTTGTGGCTGCCACTCAGTGAACTTCTGAAGCCATTCTCCTTCAGGACAAATTACTTTAGTTTGAATGCCACGGGAAACACTATAGCCTTGAAGTGCCACAGTAAAAAACAAAACAGCTCCTGTATCTTTCCCCCCATAGTATAGCAGATATTGAGAATTCTTTTTCCATTGATCTTTACAGGTTTGCTCTGAATCTATTTTCTATCTTCTACTGACCTAAGAACCAGGATGCATTGACAATGGGAAATATGCTTTATCACAATGGGTAGCGTTCAATCCTGCTCTAAGACAAAATACAAACAATTATCATCCCAAAAACCCAATGAAAAGAACCCAGAATTCGTACCACAAGCTTCTTCAGCTAAATAAGATTCAAACGGCACATTTTTCCCCTAAAGGAAACTACCTGCACTGTGGTACTTCAATTGTATGTATGAGGTTCAAGTTATGGCTTTTAATGTTTAAAAGCTTTATGTTTAAAATACATAGCTTAAAATACATAAAAAATATACTTTTATAAGGTGCTTTAGAAGGTTAAAGTGAAATTATTCAAACACCTTTCCAAAGCAATGTGAACTAACTGAAATACTAAATTCTACAAAAACACCAATTGTAACAACTCATCCGAGAAGAGAAAGAGGACTCTGTTCCTGCAGACCCTTGTGCTGCTGATTTGGGATATTATGAATTAGCTTCCAGGGACTGGTGTCACAAGTGGCTGAGGGAGCAAGCAAAAACCACCCAAACATTTCTGAATACACGTTTCCCAATTAAAAACATACAGGTGTGCCCCACAGAACACCTAAGCACAAGGATACTCCGAATAAACACTCCCCAACATACACAGAGCACTAACACAGCCTTCTTTCTTTGCTACCTTTCTGTTCGTTCGACAGCACAAACAAAACACTGACAGGGACTTATGACTTCTGTATTTTTCCTTGTCATGACTAAACTCTTGTCATGAAAAAGATGAACAAATATCACTGTGTGTTCACTGTGTGCCAGCAACCACAGCATCCCCTTTGCCCTGGGCATCCCTTGGGTGACATTTTGTAACGCAGGTTGTGAAAACACAGAATAAATTCTTGCTCCTGGCTTAAAGAACTTGTTCTCATCCCCCCCTTCCCCAGGAAGCCTTTTTCTCTCCAACCTCCTGCCTGCCTTGGGGCTGTCGGACATCACACTGAACTCCCAGAGTATTTATTTGGGGAGAGAAAAAGCTTTAGTATTTTCACTCCTAAATAAAGGGGACAAGATATGCCCAGCGTGTTAATTAATCCCATAAGCAAGTCATCTGCAGCCAAGTTTATGACTATATAGGAAAAAAAAGGAAGAAAAAAAACCAGCAGCAGACCCTGCCAGGGAACAGCAGGGAGCAAAGCAAGCAGAACAACCTGGATATTCGTGTCCGGCTGTGCAGAGCTGCTGACCTTTCTGTACTGAATGAAACCTCCTCCACGTGCTGGATTAGGTGGGCTATGTGGCTCGGGGAGGCAAACAGTCAGTGAAGGAAATAGCTCGTGTCTGCTATGATAGGGAGGAGGGAGGCAGCAGAAAATAACGCAGAATAGACCTAAGTGAATATTTCTCTTGGAGTGATTATACGAATCCAAATGCAAGGGGGAGAAAACTGCATTTGGTACAGTCAGAGAAAGCACTGCATAGAGAGGAACCTAAGAGAACAGACCACTCCGCGTTGTATACATGTGGATGCACAGGAAGGCCGTATCATGCCAATGCTATTTATTGCAGAAAGCAGGCTTGGATTTGGTTGAAGTTTACTCAGTACTGAGATGGCACAGTCAAGAGAACAAAGGGGAAAAAAACAGGATGGTGGACTGTAAAAAGTTAAATAGGGTAAGTGAAAGCTTGAGCAGAAGCACACTGCGAGGTGCTGTGTGCATATTGAACTTGAACAGATTCACTCCAGAAATGTTTTCAGTATCGTGGGTTTGTTCACTTACCCTCTTCCCAAGAGAGAAAAAGCTCCAGGCAACAGCCAGCCCCAGCAAGGACTCGCTCTGCCTTTCCAGGTCACCTCCAGCACCCGCATTCGGCATGGTTTCACCTTGTTACGGCCATACAACACGCAAACATCTCTTCTGTGCTCCTAAATCCTACCTCCAGATCTTTCGGCCAACGACACAGCCACCTGCATCACCTCTTCTTTTAGGGTGCTCACACCCGCAGGCAGCAGGGACAGATCCTGTGCCAACCCGCTGGGCTGGCCAAAAGCCCCGAGCAGCCAAGCCCCTGCCAGCTCTCCTCCAGAACGGAGTGTCCCCAAGTTTTCCAATAAATATTAAAGTATAAAGGAAAAAAAGCAGTAAGACTTTTTTTTTTTTTTAATACAGTGAAATTTCCTCCTTGTAGCTGAGTGTAACGTGCCAAGTTTATTTTTAAAATGCCTTCAGGGCTAAACCTCTGAAAATAGAGCTTTGCAGATGAGAACACCACTAGTTCCTTTCAAGGTGCACACAAGAAGCTATAAGTATCGAGAGCCACAAATGAAAAATAATTTGATATTGGTGGAGAAATTGGACTTCAAGAAGAACAACACTACAGAGTACCTACTACACTACCTGCTAGTATTGAGAGAATGTCAGGAGTATTTCCATTATAACAGTAATGTTTTCAATTTATCACCAATCTCCAGGGCAATCTTTCAAATCAATGTTTTTCAAACAGCGTCTCTCCCTGTAAGCAATCCCCCCTGCCAAAAAAAAAAAAAGTTTAGAGAGTTATGTTAACCTTTTCTGACTAGGAAAAACAACTCTTGAAATGTAAAACAATTACAGATAGTTCTAGCAGTAATAACTCTGAACTGAGAGATCAAGCCTGGCAGGTTAATATCCACCTCTGGGAAAGACAAGAGACAAGCAAATTGCTCCACAAACATCTCCAACTTATTGCTAGCTATGATGATTTTATGACAACTTACTGTAACTATATGTTTTTAAAATGCAAAGAAGAGAAGCTGCTGTGAAGCTGTGCTTTATTTTACAGTAAGATTTACAGTATTTTGCAACATTGAGAGTCATATGGCATCTGCAAAGGGAAAATGTGCCTGGCATTTGGACTTTACCAGAAGCACCACGTTTGGCAGTTCACATTTAAGGTTTTGTCTCTGTTAAATATTCCAATTATCTTACAGATATTTCTATGCAATTCAAATCCTTTAGCAATAATTAGCACAGGTTATTTTGGTACAAGACAGAAATCAACATATATTAGAATGAGAATGAACACGTGAATGCTTTAGAGAACTAAATTTAATTGTTCAAAGAAAAGACATAACAAAGGTTTTCAGAAGTCACTTGGGAAACCTCTGGTTTTGGACGGTCAACTTTTGACATCTTTAAAAGGGCTGTTTGAAATCAAGAGGAACACTTCCACTTTGAGAACAGCATCTTTTAAAGAGAAAGTCAGATACCTTTGTAACCTACTTGCCTATCCACTACAGCAAATGGTTCCTTCCTGCACCCTCTCACTATTAAACAAGAGCAAACATTCAAAAAACCTTCTCATTTCCTGATAAAAAATGACAACTGCCAGTTTTCAGAAAGGCAAAAACAAGGGAGGTTAGAAAGCATTAAAGCCCCCCAGTTTATTTTCTTAGAATGACCCTAAAGACTATTTCAGTAAATACTTGCAATGGAACCATGATCCAACCTTATTTTTAGGGGTTGGGATTTTTTTTGGTTGGTTTTGTTATTTATTTTTTTTAGTAAAGTCATAGTAACATCAGAGGCTTCAGAAAGTGATTTGAGTCTGCCAGTTTGAGCCTCCTGTAAGTGGTTTTTTTTTGTACTCAACTGTTCATCAATATTCAAAACATTAAAAAGGTAAAAAACAGTCTCAGATGTAGTGACAAAGATCATATGGTACAGCATTATGGAAAGAGATTGAAATAACTACTTTTCATGTGCATGTCCCACAAAAAGCTTAACACTGTTCACAGAATTCATCTTAAGATGCAAACCAGAAATTCCACGGCGAACAGCTTTTCTCATCAAACACAGCAGGTAGATTTCAGACAAAGCTTCTTCCACCAGACATCCCACTGAGAAGGAAGTTGGGCTAGCTAGGCAAGGCAATTCAGGAGAGTAACTACTGAGCAAAACTGGGTTAAGAGATGCAGGTTACACTCTCAGCTCAGCTTTTAGCAAGCCCTTTAGCCTCCATTTCAATTTTTCACAAGATAAGAGGTTTATCTTCACCTGTAGATATGAAAGCATTTGAGAGGTGACAAACTGCCTAGGTTTTAATCAGAAAACTACAATTTAAAACTTAATTTCTCCAAAGTATATTAAGAAAGCATAAGATTTCAGTTCTTAAAATCCGATTGTATGCATTCATACTCCAAACTCAAATCTCAATACATAAAACAGAATTGTAAAAAAGGCAGCGGACTTCTCCCTTACCTACAAAACCCTACTAATCAGACCACTAAGGAAAGAAAAAATAAGAGAATAACTAAACTCTTCCTTGGAGGACAGACAGAAACAATGAATTAAACCAGAAAGCTAGCAGCAGTCCTGAAAAAGACCACGCTCTATTGTTATTTTGTATACCTGCTTGCTTCTACAGCAGACTCAAAAATGACTTCCTGACTCGTTAATTTCTTTTGAAAAAGAGAACCTTTCCTTTAAATCAAATGAGTTTGCATCAATAATAGCAATTTTGTCATCCTCTCAAATCCTTAAGACAAAGGCAGCACAAGGCTTCAGAGGTGACAGGGAAGCCAAAAACAAGATGGTGTAACTGGGGCTGAAAGATACCCACCTTCACTTAGACCTAAAATGCAAGGAAAAGCATGGGATGTTACCCTGCATGATTTTACCCCATGCATCAGAGTTCAAATGCTCCTAACAGTGATGGTGGATGGTCAGAAACATACTCGTACAAGTCATAGGAAACTCACATGTCAAGTATGTGATTTCTGATCGATCAGATTAAAGTTTAAACATTTTTACTGCTCTAATGCAAGTAACTTTGGTTTTAGAAAACTTTCCAGGGATTCCTTATTAACGACTACATTAACTGCAAGCTAACGAAAGAAGGATGGGAAAAGTACAGATATAAAATATTAAACTGCAGAGTGTGGATCCCCTTTGAGGCCATACAGCTCCTTTAGTACCCTCCTGTGTCTGTTTGGGATGGGACAAGTTTCTTCATGTTCCTTCCTGAACACACCCAACAGGCAGCTTAAGGGATTCTAAAAGTGTTTTTATTCAAATTACTGTATTGTACTTATTTAGCAGCATTCAAGTGTTAGACAGTTTCTTTCCTTTTTTTTTTGGGGGGGGGATTCTGTCTCAGCTGTGTTGTTTCTTAATATAAAAAAACAGAGTACATAAAGAGCTAAAGCGAGAATGAGGGAACACGCACTGCTGCTGATGCAGTGCATACTGATGATCCAAACTGACATACTAGGGACTATGCCAGAGTTTCAGTGGAGGCAACTCCACAATTAAAACGTTTCTGTCTGTGTCTCAGTCTTACAGAGCACACTCTTCCCCGAACAGCTGGAGCTGATGAAGATTTTTGCTTGGCTTTCTGTATAGCACGACTTGCGTAAGGCGGTCACTGTAAAATCACAATAATTTTGATACAGTATCTGACATAACAGACGACATTACAGACCATCATTTTGCACTCAAACCATTCCAAAATTATAATAATCAAAGTACAAATTGCTCATAATAGCCAAAACTGGAATAAATATGAAATCCCCATTCCTGTTGCAAAGCTGCTTGTTAAAGTTACTTGTAATGTGCATCATTCAAACCTCCAACTTTGTGTTTCTCCAAACTTCGCATTCACTGTTTCTAAAAGTAGTCTGCTTGTCTGAAATTTTAACCAAGATCTGAAATCCATGTTATATAAAGCACTCTTTCCCGATACCGATGATGCAGAGTGAGTCACCGCTTCAAAGCCTCCAACACACCACACAATCCACATTCTTTTAAGTAGCGGCTAAACCTTAAAGTGATTTCTCCCTTCTTGCTTCTACTGAAGCATCCTCAGCTAGAAGAGAACCAAGTTCGAAGTAAAGCATCACCGGGACACCTCTGAAGGTCTGTCCAGAGGCAGGCAGTGGTGGCCAGTGCCAGGCAATTAGAGGTAAGCGTAGCCCTCTTCTATTGAGTGGCTGCTAAGTAAAAAGAACTCCACTGTCGCCACAGGCTAGGAATTGTGAGACACCTGATGATGTGCGGTAACTTGTTGGCTTTGCTTGGCCCTGAAGCATCTGCACTCTTATTTGAAAGGGGAAAAAATTGAAGCACTTATTCTTGCTCAGGAAACAACTGTTCCACTGCTGGTGACAGCTTTGTCAATCAGAAATTCCTTCTCACTGAGTTTCCAGCACTTACACACGCCCATGGTGGTGACTGCAGCCTCCTTCAGCCCCAGCACGTGGGCCACGATGCCAAGCCAGGTGCCCACACAGGCTCACACTATTTCTTGACACATTCACAGTGACAATAATTCACTTTTTGAAGATGTGTTGAGGAAATCATTCTGCCCACCTTTCAAAAGTCTCCACTGAACAGCTAATACAGCACAGTCTTTCCTCTTCTGATCAGCTTCCCTGCTTACGCTTCCCCAGAAATATGGGCTCAAAAAACAAAAAACAAAACAAAAAAAAGCATGAAGAATGCAAGTTTCTACTTGGTCTATTTCCAAAATACGGCAATTACGCCTTACTACAGTGTTCATGTGGTTTCTAATAAGCCCATTTTGAATATATTCAGATCTGCTGTGCATGGTGGTAAAGGCAGTACTCAAGTACTCAGCTTCAGTACGTTGACAGAACCAGACTTTGTGAAGAGATGCCCACAGCTCTAGTCATAAAGCCTTTTTTGTTCTTTAAAATTAAGACTTCAGCAAATCTTACCCTCCTTATTGTAACCAGAACACATGTGGAAGGCTACCTGAAATCCTAAATACACCTCGTTGCACTTTGATGTGAATTGAATTTGCAATTTCCAAATGAGTAATGGATTCTTCTCTTGCTTGGTTCCTTCCTCAGCTCCCACTCCCCTTCACTTTCCTCTGCAACTTCAGTTACTGCATAGTTCAATGGCAGCTTCACTACAGAGACGTTGGGGAGATAAAAACACAATTAGCTTAAACAGAATAACTCAGTTGGAAGGGACCTACGAAGATCATTGAGTCCAACTCCCTGACCGCTTCACGTAATCGTGATTAACGTGAGACCGCCTGATACTGCCTTAGGAACAGAAAGTCTGGATATGTCTGAAGATAAACTAATACCTGAAAAACAACAACGGGAAAAAACAAATCACCCAAAGACTTGGTAACTCTCTGAACATTTATCCACAAAGCAAAGACCTGAGCAGGTAAGACCCCTTTCCTGAAGGACCGTATGAGCATTAGCCAATGTAACATCCCAAGCCTGAGCTTGCTGATACAAGAGTTCAGCTTCCTTCCACTAGGAAGCAGTGTTAAACCAACGAAACCAATGAACCAATGGTTGGGTTGAAGTTACCTAGCTCTAGATAACATTCAGTGAAATGAGCAGTACTCATGTAACAATCTTGCACAACGAATGTCACTTATCTGATATGACCAGTGCCATACAAAGCGTACAACCCAAGTTCCATGGCACATGTATGCAACGAAGGCTCAAATGAGAAGAAATCTGAGAGAGTGCTAAAGTGCCTGCATTAATTCTAGCCACAGCAAGGACAACGTGTACTGTACAAGTTCTAGAAGCAGGAGACCTCACTCTACAATCCATCGGCATGTGGAGTTCGGACTTCAAAACAAACTGAGAAAGCCATATGTAGATTTAAACAGCCAGTGTGTTAGGATTCAGAATTCCCAATTCCAGAATTTACCATATCACACTTTTTAAAAGTTACCCTGTATCAGAAAGCCTACCCCAGAGCTACACCGTACTACTGATCTAACTCACTGCTACGTAAGAGAAAGACGACAAGGCAATCAGCCCCTATGAACGTTACACACGGTTTTAGCATCTTAGTTCCTGGATGGATTCCTCCCCAGGATAAGTGCCAATTTTAGCCTCCGCTAATTTTAGCATATTCAACCAAAATTATTACTGCTCCTAGAAATAGAATAAGCTAAGTGAAAACTTACCACTCAGAACAAGTCAATATAACCTTGGCAAAATAATTTTCAAAAATCAGTATGTTAAAATGAAAATGATGCAGCATTAACCTCATGGAATAGCTGCACCTACGATTCATGTTTACATACCCTGTGCAGCTGGTCTTCAGGTTCTGTCTCTAATCCTCTCTGTCAGAAAAAGATAATTATTTCCCTATATGACTAGTTTCCTTTGCTTTCTCTAAGTCCCATGACTAAGCTGTCACGGTTTTAGCTGGGACAGAGTTAGCTTTCTTCACAGAGGCTTGTATGATGCCACGTTTGGGGTTTTTGCTGCAAACAGCAGCGATAGCGGGGTGAAGATTCGGTTGCTGCAGAGCAGGGCTCACCCCAAGCCAAGGCCTTCCCTACCCCGGTGCTGCCCCACCAGTGAGGGGCTGGGGGCAACACACCAGGGCAGCTGGCCCAGGCTGGCCCAAGAGTGTCCCGCACCGCAGGGCACCGTGCTCAGCGATGGAGCCGGGGGACAGTAGGGAAAGGGGGGGACGCTCGGGGCAATGGCATTTGTCTTCTAAAGCTGCTGTTTCAAACTAGTATCAAGAGAGGAAGAGACCCCGAAGTCCAGCAGCTCTTCACTTCTCACACCACAGAAATCAACATGGTGCTGGTGTCACCTTGCTAAACACCCTCCAGCAGACAGCAAGGTACCAGCATGAGGGGCTGGACGGGACGTGACAAACTATGGCCTTGCTTTTGGGGGCTTTGGGCAAGCTGGTGTGGTGGGAGGTGTCCCCGCCCATGCAATGGAGATGAAATTAGATGGGCTTTATGGTCCCTTCCAACCCAAACCATTCTATAATTCTATGATTTTTGTCCCCCACCCTTTTTTTTTTTTTTGCCATAGGTCTGTAGCTGGCATGTATTTCTTCTACGATGTTCCTTTTTTTTTTTTTTTTTTAAGCATTTTAAGAAAACATGGTACAAAGAGCAAAGTGTTTCCTGCTTAAATAATTTATGGGCACAGCTACTCTGCCATTTCTCACCCCTCTTAACACAGGAGATGTGCTGAGCAGGACACAGGGCCTGAAGCCAAGGTAGCTGTATCTCCTCCTAGCGCTGCCGCTCGCTCAGCAAGCTTCAGCAATCAACCCCACAGCGCTGATTGAAATTCTTTCCTTCAAATTTTCATTTTTTTCTGGAAGCGATCGATATGTTGTTAACAGCTCAACTCAACAGATTTACAATATTTAGCTAAGCATGTCAGCAAATGCTTCCATAAAACACCCTGCCCAAGCTTTCTGGCTGCAGAATGGGCTTCCCGTAAGGCAGGAGCGGCACTGAGTCAGAGCACAGCAGCAAGCAGAGGCCTCCTCTGGTAACAGAGCACACCAAAATGGCATCTCAAGCACCCCTGACAGCACACACAGAGGTTTTTCTAGGCTAGGATTTCTCCTAGCACAGCCTTCATGCGAAGGAGCTCTGCAGAGGAACCCATAGCCCAGGTACGACCTTGGGAAGAGGCCCCCATCTTGGTCTCCTGGGGCTTTGCACGATGAGGCTAACACTTGGAACCACGCAGTCGTACCCACAAGGAGCTTCTTAAAGCAAATGAAAACTGTGCTGTAAATTCCTGGTTTGGGGAATAGTTTTTCACTGCATCATTTCTTGTTGTGAAGACCAGCTTGTACATACGTGAGCAGAAAGATCAGAAATCATATTATAGCATAAGTGACCAACATAAGCATTAGATCTTCAGCCACACTACTTCACATTGAACAACGGTGGAACTGAGCACAACAGTGCAGAAACCCCTGAGTGTAAATGAAGAGAAGGTAGAAAATATTTATTTTTAAAACAGCATGAACTGAAATACCAGAAATATCTGATAACCAAGCACTTATTTTCCAGTTTGGCCTTGAGAGGACATGCCTCAGGGCTCACCTAAACAGGGAGTCGAGAGAGAGAAGACAAGTTAGCCAAAGGCATTACATGGACACACAAATTAAAGCACATTCATCTGTTGTAAGGACATTCCCTACAGGAAGATCAACCTGTTAAAAAAAAAAAAAGAAAAAAAAAGGCCATCTTCTCCCCTGCAAATGTGCACAATGCACATCGACTTACATACATTCCTTTCTCATCTTTAGTTAATTGCATTATCTCTCCTAAATGAAACTGGAGAGGCAAACCCTTAGACATACTAAATTGCATGAAACAAAAGAGCAAGCACTAACATCTCAAAAAAACACTAATAACTGGAAAAGTGTAGAAGATGTAAAAATACAAGATTTAAGAGTAAAAGCTTCAGAACTTTATTTTGCTCCATGAAGTACAGCATAAAAAAGCCCACGCCTATTTAAGGGATAATGCAGCATCTTCCTCCAAAGCCCACAGGCAGCTCACTTCTGCTGGGAACTACACACAGGCTCTTTCTCCACTGACTTTTATTGCACACAGTTCAAGCCAGATGACCTTCCTTCCCCCCGAAGCCCCCACCCCATGCCCTTTCCAGCAGTGCAAAATGCAGATAAACAACAACAGAGACAAGACAAGCCTCCAGTGCACGCTACAGTGCAGATTTCTAACAAAAACAGATTTAAAAACAAGTTTAACCACAGCCTCTTGGAGTATCCACAAAAAGCATTCAAAGGTTTAAAGTTTCCTAAAACTTACCTGGACTCATTTATTTCCCTTGCAGTAGCAGAATGATGATGATACTTTTCTTCAACCAGCACAGAAGGCTCACAGTGGCTTACAGGCTCCCAGATTACCAGGTTCAGCATTAACACATGAAAACTGCAGCTTGCCTAAGGAAAGCATGGTTTCCTTGGTGCACCCAGCCTTAATAACCCAACTCGCACCCAGTTCAGAATCAGTTTTATCTCCAACAATTCTACACTGCCTTGAAGTGAAGACAACTCATCTCAATGAAATTTCCTACCCTTCCCTTCACAGATCAGAAACATATCTCACGTTGTTAAGAAGCAAAATGCTGACTGAAAGCCAGGCAAATGAAGGCTGCAGTCAGGTGCCTGTTATCTTGGTACACAAAATACTGAGCTGAACAAATTAACGTGTCTACAACCATAAAATGATAGATTTCGTTAAGTTGCAGGTAACACTACTGTTGTTTGCTCGGGGGTACTTCTGAATTCACACAAATTTCTCATCATCTCTACTGGTGCATTATTCACGTGCTTTAATAAACAAGAAAAAAGTTTACCAAAGTTAATGTTTACCAAAGCGATGACATGTTTAAGGACAAAACCCAGAAATAAAAGTATTATTTGTTACCTAGCCTATCTGTAAAGAAAAAATATATAGAGATACGCCAGTCTCTATTCCTTGCTCCATGACGTGATCTCTGCATACAGAAGTCAGACTGGCAGGATTTTTTTATGCTACCTTGCAAACTCTTGTTAAATGTTACCTTCCAGCAAGCATATAATGGGTCTATTTCTGTTCTGCTGATTCCAAGGCTCCTCCTGCAGAGCAAGTCTGTCAAATTTGTCAAGCACTGAAAGCACAGAACGTGCACTAGCAGAAAAATCTGGAAGGTTCAAAACCTTTGCAAGAAAACATTAACATAATGTCAAGATTTACTTCAGAACTAAGAAGAATATTTAAAGCCTTTAAACTTCTCCTGCACAAAGCAAAAGATTCTCTTTACAATGTGCAAAAGGGTAGGCAATAGTTATAGCAAATGAGTGCTGATCTCCTCCCATGAGGCTTGGGCTTAATCATTCAACCATCGCATTGTGTGTTTGTTCGCAGTGCACGTCACTGATGACAGCAGAAAGTTAGGCCTTGTGTTTTCCCCAAAGAATGCAGGTTCTCTCTAGTTATTTTAAGTAGTCTTTGGCAAGCAGCATTCATTTCAAGAGCCACCCGTCAGCTCAGTTTTTGTGAAGCGATCCGCTCCACGAGCTGTGCAGCTTCAGCACACCCTTTCCATTCAAACTGCTGTTGACAAAACTAAATGAAGTTCAGTTTCCTAGGACTTGCTTTCCTAACGCAATCCTCTAGCATCAAATGAGAGACAGGCTTCACGCTGAAGCTTGCCTTGCAGCTCCGAACAGACTTTAAATAGTTACCAGCTACAGACACCACGGCCAGGGAGACAAAAGCTGTGATTCTTCACAGGATTCCCACCCAAGCCACATTTGTCTGTTTTTATAAATTACTGCTATATTATAAGTACCAGCAACTACACATGAGCAGTATTAAAATGGGCAAGATAATATTTTAATTATGTACACAAAAGGAGTTGGACTATGATCTTTGTGGGCCCATTCCAACTCATGATATTGTACGATTCCATGAAAAGAAACCATTAATTATAATGGCAACTTTCCCATTTAGCCCATTTGAAAAGCTTAATCTAAAACTCAATTTACAAAAACACATTTTTGAGCCACAACCCAAGCACGACAAGAGTCAGGATGATATTTGAGCAATTTTTATTTATTTATCTATTTTACTAAATACCAAAGCAAGAGAACTACTTCTCTAATAATCACCTTAAATCTTTCTGATTTTTGAACACCCAGTTTTTGTTCCTCCATAAAGAGCTTAAAAGACATATTTAAGATTGAAATCCTTATATCACACGGATTTGGTATTCTCCTGATCAGAAGACAGCATTTGTTCTTAACACATCACTTCCATACTGGAAGTAACACTGCAAAGCAATTGCAATACAACTAAGGTTTTGTGACGTTGCCATAGGATTGGCAAGAAAAGGTAAATTACAATTTTCATACTGAATTTCTACCTGCAGCTTCAGGCACTGTATTAAACCGTGTTATTTCAAATAGCAGGAGTCAAACTTACATTTCTTTTCACTCAAGTGCCACTCCTCTAACAAATATGGCTAGATGAAATCCAACTATAAAGAGTGAATAAAGGAATGAGTCAAATATATCAGTCCATTGAAACCATCCTCTTGCAAGACATCCCAAATTCTGTAATAAAATCCTTGTGGAGTCCATATTTATTGAAATACTTGAAAATTGTTCACAGAAGTGTCAGTTACAAAATAAGCTATGGACTGAAAAAAATTTAAGCTACATTAAAGTGTCTGGAATTTACTTTTAATAATAGAAGTATTCAATGCTTCAAATAATATTAATATAATGGGAAAATAAACTTCAAAACAGATATATAACCATAGATTTCTTGGCAGCCAACTACCACAATAAATCTCTCGTGAAGCTCTATTTTGTTCATGCATTCCTCGCATTACCAGATCCAGAAAAAAATGTTTAGGATTTAAGATGAAAACTGTTTAGAAGACTGGAAAAAAAAAGAGTCAAATATCTCACAGCCACTTATTTCTGCTTCCCAGACAGCCGTGGCATTTTAATTTTACTCGAGTGCTTTACTTCTCTCCTTCCCTCTCTCCTTTCCTGCCCACATTTTGGTTGGCATAATCCCTCTTTTGAAAGCACAGATTAACTTAGGAAGTATAAATACATTTAAACTTCCCATTTCTCATTCTTTCACCAATATCATTCTTCAGTCTACCATCTTATTTCTTATTAATTCTCTTATGATAAAGTACATACCAGCTTTCCAGAATAAAGTAGAAGTTAGGAAAGAGAATGCACATTTTAAATAAAGTAACTTGGATATTTTCCAAATTAAGGTCTGTTAAGCCTTAAAAACATCTGAAACTATTCTAGAAGTTGGTCAATCACATGCGAAGCAGTTCTGCTAAGCACAGGCTCAGACATGAGCTCCATTAGGTGCTTTGAAATACAGAATTCCCACAAGTTGTTTCATGTGGCACAAGCAGCTCCATAAGCTATGCCAAAAAATATAGCCCATTACTAAATTGCAACTAATTATCATCTTCTGAACACATTCTGAAAGATGATCTGACCTTAAATCCAGATGGGAAAAAAGGAATAATGAATGTGGATATTTTAATCATTTTCTTTGCTATTAAAAGCAAAGTAGACGTGGTTTTGAACACAGCTTGCAAGTGTTTTTGCTCTCCAAAGCAAATGTTTATGTTGAAATTCAACTAATCCAAAGAATAACATTGACTTTGATAATGATGTGAAAGTTTTCAATGGTTTTAGTTTGATAGTATCAAGGCTTTTTTCTGCAACACCAAACATCAACAGGTAGAAATTTAATTACTAATAAGCAAGAATAGAGAATACTGGAAAGAAGAAAATCAGAAAGCATAAAGAAAAAAGAAGCGCTCACATTTCAACAATGCTATTTTTTTTTCTACTGAATTCCATAAAAAAATCTCTTATCAGTTTTACTCAGGAGAACTCCCTCCTATTCACCAGTACACATCTTGGTAAGGCAGATTGCACTTCAGGGGTTGTGTTGCTCAATGGAGACACTTTTAGAAGATCTCAGCAAGAAAAGTCTAAACAACTTGTCTTGTTTGTGCTTTTAGAAAACTACCCTCCCCAAAGTGGTTGGCCATCATCCCAAAACACGAGTTGGTGATTTTATGCGACACACCTACCAGTAGTTGAATCTGTTATGAGAGCCAGCACCAGTGTTCAAGAATTTCTGGTTTCTAATCCCGTGTGCAAATTCAGGAGCGTTTTAAACCCTGCCACAGCACTAGCTTTAGCTCTTTGTTAGAGAATGTGAAAGAACATAAATTACTGATGTTGAAGAGCACACTACCTTTAAAAGAAAGCTCCAAATCCTTTGAAACCCTGAAACTATTGCTTTAACTACACGATGACTCAAGAGTTATTTACATATTATAAAGACAAGCTGTCAATACCATATCCTCTTGTAGCATTTCTTGCTAGTTTTCTGATAGATTGCCCAGCTGTAGCAGCCAACAGCAACAAAACCCCACCCAAGCATCTATACAAAACAGTGCATATTTCAATAGCAGGCATTAACCATCTAAACACAAGACCTTTTCCCAGCAAAGAACTCGTTGGCATTCAGTGGACAAACCCAAATATTACAGCTTCTACTTATTACCTGTACTTGACTTGATGCACCTCACACTGACCAAGTCACTTCTGCTCTAAGAGTGTGGGTGGGGGGAGAAGAGCCATGCACCCGTCATCCATCACCGCCTCCACTACAGGTTACACGGGGGCTGTGTTTTTGAAAATGCCAGGAGTATCAAAGATCAGACAGTAAAGTAATTTTAGTCATGGGTGACCCAGCATATCTATCTGTAGCAGCAGCAGTTTTTCGGGTTTGGTTGTTTTGTTTGGTTGGCTTCCTTAAATAAGCACCTATTGTTTAAGTTGGCCTCAAATCCCATGAAACATTATATGGTTGACTTACAGAAGCTTTGACATTTCTCTGTCAATAAAACTAGATTTGTTTTTCACTGTTACACTAAAATACTCTGCTATTTCTAAATCCCAAAACTACCTGCAGTAGGTATGGCTTTGGTTAAATGATCAGCCACGATGTCATATTGCAAGAGCTGTCCCCAACCCTACACCAGATTCCCAAGTTACAAAAGAAAACAAACACACATTTGGCCTCACCATGTGCAAAGAAAGGTCACCTCTGAAAGCCAGCCTGGCCTGTACTCAACCTTTGCAGAGTTTTGACTGTTTAAGAGTTGGGGGGAAAAGGGAGAACAGAACTGAGCGCCTTATTCTGGATTCGGTTATTACAAAGAGCCAGAATCACTTCTAACAGAGCAAAATTTTCCTGTTACAGATGTAATGGAGAAACATCTTTAGTGTTACAAAGGACACCAATTCCCCCAACATACCTAGTGCTCATGATACACAGTTCTGCTCTAAATGTGATCTTGGAAGACTTCGTAGTCCATGGCCGGACCAACCCTTCCAATGGCACCAGTCCCCAAGGCTGGAAGAATTGAGAACTATCAACAAACTTCACGTTCATTTCTCCAAAGCAACTGGGGGAATAAAGTGACTGCAATTGAAGGATTTAAGGGGGACTGATGTTTTGGTTTTAGTTTGTCTATCAAAAATGTCACGCAGGATGAGCAAGTACGACACAACAAAGCATTCTGCTTAGACCAGCCTGGTAAACAGCTGGCCATTAACACTGCACACGTGTCAAGCACCAGTTCTTTGATCCTAACCGCCTATAAAAATACACGCTGCTTATTCAAACAAAGGAGAAAAGAACAAAACTAAGGGGAAAAAAAGGATGTAATTTATCATTGTGAGTACTCTTTGTCTCCATCTGCTGCTCAGCTAAATCTTTTTGAGATAAAGAATTCCAGTAGAAATCAGTTTCACCCTAAGCTTAGACATTTATGAACCTTCATTTTTACTTAATTCTTTTGTGAACTGCTTATTCAATATAGTATGCAGATGACCACTTTTAGGCTATGCTGCTTATTCAGTTAACCCCCCATGGCCACTTCCATATGTGGGGATCAACAGCATTAAAGCAAATAAGCAGAAATATGGCAGGCCTGGTAAGCCTCAAAGGCAGCAGCAGAAATCTGTACCCCTTCCCTGCAGCCTTTGCTACCTGTACTAATTCCACACAAAAGCAACTTCATGCAGAGAGATCTGCTTGTCAAGTTGCTGGAAAGATTTCAAATTAAAAAAAAAAAAAGACCATCCCTCCCCCCCCCCCAAAAAAAAAAAACCAACACACATTTGTCTGACTTTCAGTGAGGTTGTTTTAAAACAGCGTTGATTTATAGAGCCCAGTAACAAATTTCTGCTAAAATACTAATGCTAGATTCAAGTTTCTACCTGCTGTGTTAAAAGCTTACTAAAGCTTACTAAAACCTGCACTTAAAACACTGAATCATAGGATTGGAAGAAGTTAAAGATGGCATTTTCAGCTAGGTTCCCAAAGGTTACCCAATTCACTTCTTATATACATTTGGATATATGTTGCTCCTTCCACTAATTCCTCTTCGTGGTGAAAAATCCTGTTAAAATTGACATTTTGCAATAGAAAACATTTTTGTTATTGACACATAAAGAAACAGAACGTGCAGGTTAAGAAAACTCATGTTAGACATTCAAATATTCCAGTTTCACAAATTATGGAAGATTCTTTGTAGAGAAACTGGACTGTTCAGGCAGCCAGTGATGGGAAAGTCTTTTTCCAGCTAGAGAACATGAACTATAGTTCCTGGGGAAATAATCAGAATATTTGATTAAAAACAGTTACTTGCTGAACTATTTCAGAAGTATTTCACATCAGTTGTTAACACATACAGTCACCTCCACTTCAGATATGCATTCTGTCTGTGTACCGAATGATTTTATAAAGTAATTACTATATTGGAGGCTAATTATCCAGGGGGATTTGCGCAGTCAGTTGTTACGAAACACCTTAGAGAACAGGAGAATAGCTGAAGCTTTTCCAATCTCACTGCCACAGTTTGGAAGCCGTTTCTGCACATCACAGCAACTCTGGCCGATGCTGTGAAATTGCTAAATCATGCAATCCTTGCACTGGCTGCACCAAATCTCCTATGACCTGCATGGGGGACATCACAGAAGAGACAAAGGCTGCTGAAAACAGCTCCGTCCCAGGGCAGGTAGACCACAACTTTTTCTTTCTTAAAAAACAAAGAAAATAAATAAATAAATAAAAACACTAACTAGACATATCTTTACCTAAGTTTCCACTATAGGGAAAGGGAAGTAACCAATATGGCCATACATTCAGACATTATGTTCCATTACTGATCTTTTTCTAGTCACTTTAGAGAAAGTTTTGCCAGGAAAAAAAAAGTTTCTAAGTCTTAGCCCTTCCAAAAGCTAGGTATGAAGTTTTGCCCCCATTAAAGTGGATAGTTAAGTTTCCATTGAGTTGGAGCAGGTCCAGGATGTCACTGACTAAATATGTATTTTTCTTAATTTTTCAGCACATACACAAGGAGGTTTTTTTTTTCCCCTGACTTATGCCCACTCTTCTCCCCCAGCCTCAGAATCTGAGCTCGCCTTCTGATATTGGAATACAGGACCTCGGGTGCAGTACCAGATGGTGAAGGTACTTTTCCCCAGGACATCTTTATGAGCTTTTGCTCCTTGGTATTGTTCCAGTGTAATTACAGGCTTTGCTTTAACATCATAGAAAGGCAGAAATTTCAGCTACAGGCCACAACTCCATTGAGCAGGGGGCCCAGCACCACGTCCAGGTGGCTTCTGGAGATCTCCAAGGAAGAGGCCTGGTACTCAGAGGGAGCCCTTCTGTGTTCGGGGTCTAACTCAAGCTTTGCGTCCCATTCTCACAAGACTGTTTGCGAGCATTCACCAATCCTTTAGACAAAGCTGCTAGATGTATCAGTTAAAACTCAAACACTGCCGATATTCAGAAGAGGGAGACAATCAGGATACAATGGGGGCTAATCCAGACACCACATAATTTGAGTTACTCCCCAGGGTGGCTACTTTACCTCAAGCTATACAAGTTAAATGCATGAATTCAATTTATTTATTTATTTGTAAATAGTACTTCATAATCATGACAACTTCAGGTCACTTTGCTTTTAGGAAAAGGCCTGTCTTCATCTGTCCATGTCTGAAAGTGCCTGTTACTTGACATTCATCTACACAGACGATACCAAAAGGCCAAGTGTAATAGATTGGTAAACCTTTGTGAGCTTTAGCTGAACTGACACAAGCAATGAAAATGAAGATATTGAGGATTAGAAACCTCAAGAAAAGCCCAACAAAATCCTGGTAATGACTTTAACCCACATCGACCCAGCATTCATGCTCTAATGCCATGCTGCAATGATCCCTGTCTTTTGCTGACAGCTCTGAGAGATGACAGCAGATCAGGCTGAATGCAGCCTGACAACCCCAACCACCTTTTCTCGAAGACGTTATTTGGCTAGTTCCTAGTATTACGAAAGAAAAACTCACAAAGCTTTTTATTTCAGGTGAGAAACAACGCATAGAGAAAGCAAAGATAACAATCCTTTCTCCAAGTTCCTCTGCAAACATCACAAAACTACCAACAAAAATCATACCTACTAATACCTGCAAACTTAGATGCCAAAATAATATTGGAAGTGTTACATTTAAAATACAAACTAAGTTATTTTCTTCCAACCATTCAGCTAAACCAGTAAGTTTCTTAGAATAGATGCAATATTTTCCAGTCCTCAGACAACAAAAATGCCCTAACAAGTGTGATTTTCCTGAGACAGTGATTGGACTTCACCTTGAGGCAGTTGTTCCCACTAGCAGCATTCTGGCACCAGCAAAAATACCATCTACAAGAGCTGTATGAAAGCAAGTAAAAATAAACTAAGTTGTGGTAAATATTACTAAATGAAAAATCTTCTCTAGTAAATCCTTTATTTTTATTCTCGGAAGCCACAATAGGCTTTAAAACAAAGATTCAAGGTGGCTGATGCTGTTCAGGACATAACAGAACCAAGTAAGAAGAGAGAAACAGACTAAAGGAATGTGATCAGTACTGCAGACGCCCTCCAATGTCTTTCAGGCTTATTTGAACTTTTTGTCACAGAAGAACATGACTTTAGGAAAAGTCAGAAACTGGAGAAAAACCTATATATAGCCTATAAAAATTCATTGATTGCTATGATCCCATTCCCCAAAATCTCTAAAAATTTTAAGTTAGATTTATTTTATGTACAATAACCTCTTACGAAGAGAATCATAAGACGTCAAGTGCTAACAGTCGCTCGCTTCAGGAACTCCAGCAGGAGCACACACCAAAGCCAGATTTGCAGCAGCATGACCTGCCCAGCTCTGGAGTCAGCTAAGAAAATAGTGGAGAAAAGCTCTTCTGGGGGGTAAATGACACCAAAAGCGAGCTACAGAGTGTTTCCTGTGGAAGCACCTTCCACATCCTTGACGCAGGAAGCAGGCTGGCTGCACCAGGCTAAGCAGCACGCCTCTCAGCACCTCGCAACATCTTCCCTTCCGTAGGAAAAAGAGGAATATTCACCCCTCTTCAAGTCCTGCAAGGCCTACCTAATTGCAAATGCGCTCAGACTGCTTGCAAAGGGAAAAGACAAAATAGAAGTTAGTATAGTTTTGTTCTAAGCTGTCCGGTTTTACAAAATAAGGTTGTTCGAGGCGTGCTCTGGGGCAGCAGCAACCCTGCCCCAGGCTCTCCTCAGCCACAAACATCTCTGAGGAGCCACCTACTAAACTCCTGAGGTCGTTCAGGACTTCTTCATTCATTTTTGAGGGTTATTTTTGGCAAATTTCTAAGCTACAGCAATACCTAAGAATAAATAGCTATGCCCTGGACTTTGGCTACTTTCATTACAAAAGGAAAGCCATCACTTCTTCTGAAGAGAAGTTTTCTCTGAAGAGACTTCTTTAAAAATTGCCTAACACCTACTCAGCTTTTCACAAAGAAGAAATCTTTGAGGATGACGCAAACAGATATTTCAGAAGTCAAACCAGATCGCAAACTGAATCAGCAAGTGTAGCTACACTCAAAGTATCCAGAGATAAAAACTGGTGAAAATTGTGGGGAGAAGAAAAAAAAAAAAACACTTAAGTTTTCTCTGAAGAATTTTCCCACCAAAACTGATGATTCCTCATTATCACCATTAAAATAATCCACACCAGACACAAACCTGCTAAGACGACTTAGAATGCAACAGAATCATTGTTTTTGCAAAGTGTATAGTCCAATAACCAAATATTAGTCATTAAATATGAAAAAAACAGTTGCAAGTCCTGTCCCTTCTTGATAAAGGATCTAAAAATAGTAATTGCCCTTATCTTCTGACATCTTTTGAACATAAAAAGAAGATATTAATTTTACCACCTCATTCCGTAGCTTTGGTTCATGTGTATTTAGGGCATGTCTCTGATCTTCATTTGTCTTTCACTTTTGGCCTGAGGCAATCTCATTCAATATGGAAAAATGTCGAAGTCATAATTGTGTTTGTAAATTTCTTATAAAGCGCATATACTTGGAAACGCTCATTTCTCCAGTATTATAGCAGGAAGAGTACTAACAAGCTACCTCTAATGAGAAATTTAATGTACGCAAAAAAGTGTATATTTTTGGTGCTGATAAAACACAGAATATCTATCAAATGGTTAACAAGTAAATTATTATACATCTCAGTACTACCCAGTAGAATTTCCCGTACAATGTTCAAGGAACAAGCCGAAGACCACTTCATGGAGGAGTAGGAGGACTGAGAACAGAAATTAAACAAATTTAATTTATTTTTTTTAATTAACCCCCCCACACACACACCCCACCACCATTTTTTCTGAGGTGAGGAAGGGAAAAAATGATTCAAAGAATTATGCACAACTCAGTCTAAGCTGATGCTCAGAAAGATACAGGGGGAGGGAGGGAGGCTGGGGGAACCAACCACTAAAGCCTGAGTTTGTAAGCTTTGAAAGAACAATGTATTATTAAACTACTATTTTCTTACATTAAGGACAAATCATGAAACCATTTCAATTCCCTTCAACTGCATGACTGATGTAGTGAACACAGATGAGGGACCTCTTTGCCTCACTGGAACTCTTCAGGCAGTCCCACATGGCATTCTTGTTAACTAAAGAAACAATCAAGATAAAGTAGCCCTGAGATAAAAGATTGTTTAACTACTTGTGTAACTTAAAGCATATACTATGTGCTATTAAAATGTGAGTATGTGTCAAGTGCTGTCATGGGCCTGGCTCTGTACAATTTCAAAAAAATTAAGTGTGGTTACAGTCCACTTGAACTGCATTAAGGCATGAAAAATACTTCGGAAAGCAGGAATAGAATTTACATTAGCATAAACTGACTATTTTACTGATGAACTCTAATGACTTGCTGTTGCCAAAAGAGCAATCCCGTTTCTCCTCACCCAGTCCCGCACACCTGGCTGGCTGCTGTTCGGGTCTTGCACCTCAAACAGATTTAATCAACAAATCTGGCAAATAAAATGATTTCTAAGGGCAGGAATGAGCGTGGAAAAGAAGTCAATTTGGTTGTCACAAAACCCTAAACTGTTTTCTTTTGGGCTGAGTCAGCTCAGCAAGGACACCACTACATGCCGTAGCCAAAGCTGGGGAGCACTGGGAACAAGGCAGAGCTCAGCCCACCTGCAGTAACAAGCTCAGGCTTAACAGAAATGAACCAAAAGAAAAAAAAACCATAATACTACACAAAACTGCAAATTGGAGAGTACTCATGAAGAACAGGTTCTAACGAATGAGGAATGCAAAGCAGGATCAGCTAATTACTTCAGAGCACAGAGCAAATACAAGTCAATGTCACAGCAACGATAAGAACCAGATGACACGTAAGCCACTCCATACGGCGCTGCTGCTTAGCTGAAACCCCACCTATCGAGCTCTATAAAAGATCTGTATCTCGAATGAGAGAAGGGACAGAACACAACAGGAATAAGAGGTTCAAAAAGCACAGCTTACAAACAAGATAAAAAAAAAGTTCATTGAGGGCAGGGGAAAAAAACACCACAAAAAACACCATTCCAAGTAAGACTTCTTTTCTGTATCCCTTTGGTCTTAGGAAAGGAAGAAATTGTATTAAACAGCAGGAAAAGCGATTGGCATTTTGAGTTGGAAAGGAACCAGCTATGAGAGAAGAGGAGTAGATTGTCCTAAGAGATGGTGAAAACCATTTCTGACAAGTGTGAAGAATATGTTATGTGAACATCCCCACTGCTCAAAGCACAGATAAATTTGAAGTACTGGAAATTCTATTTAAATGTAAGAAAAAGATTTATTTTTTTTTTACTGGAAGGGTGACCATGCAGTGCAACAGGCTGCCCAGAGAGGTTGTGCAGTCTGCATTCTTGGAGACATTCAATACCCAACTCGACACGGCCCTGAGAAACCTGCTCTAGGGATCCTTGCTTTGAGTTGAAGGGATACAATCCTTTAAAGTGACTGAACACAAAAAAAGACTTCACATTGTGAAGTGTCATTGATTTAATAATATAGGAAAAAAAATAAATTACTGTTGTACATTAAAAACAGCATTCACCTACAAAAACAAATCACATGGCATTCATGTCTCAGCTATGCAGTCTTCAGTGCCTTGCAAGATGTTACTCTCCACCCAGCTAGCATGGCTCATGAATTAAATAGCATCAGGTCGTTCAGCAGCAGATTAGAAGAAACCCAGATGTTTGCAAAAAAGCCCATAGCAGTGGCCATATGCTTGCCCACACGTTTCCCCAACCTGACCTGAACCAATGTCCCAGCATGACACCAGATGAGTCTGTTGCTGACTGTGCAGCTCAAATGATCCACTGGTTACCAAATGTTGGATTTTTTTTTTTTTTATCATAAGTCAGTGAACTGGAATTCCAAATAAGCAAGTTCTTCTTAAGTTTTTCTCCCCAGTTGATTTAATGGCATTATAATTTGTCCATCACACAGACCTAATTTGCATGCAATTTCCACTGGACATGGTATTCTTTACTTTTCAGCCTAAACTGCAGTGAACCTACTAAAACTGCTGAGGGTTTTCTTTTCAGGAGAGGTACAGTAGGACAATAGACAACACATCCAAAACATTCTCATTAATTATTTTCCCTAAGGATCTGCCATTGTACTTTGATGGGCCAACAGGGTGGTATAAAGCACCTGGAAACTTAATTTTTCTTTTTGTCACATCCATATCATTAAGCTATCACCAGAAATGTACAAAGCTCATTTAAATATTATGAGGCTGCAGAGGGTGCTCTGACACTGCTTACAGACAATTTCTATTCAATCCCCATATTCCTCAGCAAATCACTCATCAATTTTCCAGGAGTAATTACGATTTGGAAATAATGCCTGAAAATAATTTTGAAGGCAGGTTAAGATTAGGCTCCCCCTAATACCCAGCTTTACCTTCAGAGAAAGGTGATATGAATTACAATTATTATTTTATTTTATTTTTTTATCCCTAACAGTAGGTATTCAGAGTGGAAATAACATCTAGGAAGACAGCACTTCTCCATGTCACCTTTTTCCTGCACCTAAACGAAATACCTAACTGCTCCACATGGATCTAGTGGAGTGGGGAAAGTGGGCACTCACACATTGAGACACGTGCTGCAATATCATCGTCCACATTGCTCCCAAGTTGCTTAGGCAAACAAGCTCCCTACAAGAAGCTTCTGCTGCTTTAAGAGTATATCCTCAAAAACAGTAAAGCTTTTAGCTCTTTTTGGGACCACCCAACACCATGATAAAGCACACGCAATGCAGAATGAAGAAACGTGTACAGACAGTACTTTATACGTGGGGAAGAGCTTGCATACCCCAGTTATTATTTCTGTACTTAGCATTGCAAGAGTTTTACTTGCTAGCTTTCAAGCAAGCGAAACACAGATTAATTTAATTCTAGCTCAAAGTTTAACAAGAATTTGTACTTCTCCCTCTCCTTACAGTTCTTTGAAATTTCTTATTCCATTAAGTACACAGTGAAAAATGTTACGTTATCTGACAATACTGCTATTTAAATATATTAATTCTGACCCAGCTGATGAAAGGTAAATAAAAGAAAGGTTTTTAAAAGACTTTGTAATTAATTAAAAATGTTCAGTGTAGCTGATCCTTCACTTCACTGTGAAGCCCCAAATTAGCAAATTCTAGGTTTGACAATTCATATAATGAACTTGAAACAGACTATAGCTATGCCAAACAGACAATGGTGCATTAACTGGATACTTCACAATTGCTGTTGAAAAAGGAAATTCAAAGTGTCAGGTCGTTCAAGAATGTGGAAACCCTGCCCTTTCATAGCTCTCTGTTTTGCCTCACCGCTTCTGCAGCTTTGCTTTGTGCCTTTGTCACTGCAAGATTAGCTACATTAACATTTTATACATGGTCTGTACCCTAATGTCACCTAAAAAAAAATTAGGTGGGCCTGTGTTTTATGATAAAGAATCGAATCACCAGTCGAGCTCTGTTAGTTCCATGTGACTTCACCTGGGTTTCAGACTGCTCCCTGCATTACACAATGCAGCATCGTTGGTGCCAAAGGAGGAGCAATAGAATAGGTGCCGTTCGAGCCAGCAACATAAGTGTTTCTCTCTTTGGATTAGGGTTTCATTTTCCCATTATTTGTATTGTGAATACAATATCAGACACAAACACAAAAGACTCTGAAGATGCAATTTTGTGGTTGCTACAGGGTAGTTTAAAGACCATGTTGCCACCAAAAGAGGAGATCCTGCTGCTCCCCCCTGGATGAAGCTGACGGGTAACTCTGCAAATTGCTATAAACAAATTACATTAATTTCCAGCTGTGTCAGGAAGTTGATCCAATGCAGAGCAAGGCCACTCCATTCCTCATGCAGGGCGTAGGGAGATAAGAGAGAAGCACACGGGCAGCAGCTGAAGGAACGGGGGACCAGCAGCAACCCTGCCCCTCCAGCAGAAGCAGCACTGTCTTCAGTCAACTTAAAATTCACAAGGGGGACACACAAATATTCTTCATAGGTCACATATTAGGAACACTGGAGAAGATGAGAGAGTAATTCTCCTGTTGCTCTGAAAGATCGCTACTGCCCGAATACATTTCACCACATTTTGACAGTAGTTTACCAAAAAAAAGTCATTATAATAGAAGAGTTGCCTAATAACCAGTACAAGGAGGGAGTCATAAACAGCATGCAGTCACAGAGTTAAGCAACCTGACTTGTGATATGGAGTAGCCACGAGATGACTCAAATTCTGAGAAAATAGTGCAGCTAACAGGTTCAAAGCTAAGTTTAGTCGTTACTGAGAATGCTTTCATCCAGTCCTGCAAAACCTACATATCCCGTAGATGCCAGCATTTAAAAACATTTCTAATTCATACTGTTTTACATACAACATTGATCACATCATCCTTTTTTTTTTCCCCACAAACCAAACAAACTATAATGTAAGCAAGATATCCCACCACAATGAGATGGATTTTTGGTACATTGCACTTAGGACTCCTGGACAGCATTTGAGTTGGAAGTCACTCTCCTCACACCCCAAATTACAAAAATGCTACAGCAGAAGGAAACCCTTTTCCCCCAGCAGCTTTGCATGCCAATACATACCAGTGATTTTACCACAAGGGGGAGATGAGAAAGATGATGGACAGAAGTGACTGAAGGCCTGGGTAGAGGCACTGGTTTGAACATGACTAATTAGCAGTTGAAAATCACCATTACCTATCTCCCATATGTTCTCATTTGTAAGCTAGAGTTGGACAGTGAATCCAAACATATGGAAACAGTAAGCTGCACTCCAGTCTTTGGATAGCAAAGCACACACAATCTGGTCTTCTGTTTCAGCTGTAAAACATGACTGCACGGTAACCCTAAAAGGAAAAATAATCTCATATGAAGTAGTGGACATGGAGAAAAATTAAAAAAAAAAAAAAACAAACAGATAAGAAACCCCCAGATTAAGCTTTTCTGGCTAGTTTGGCTATTAGCTTATATGTGGGGGCACTGAAAAACCTTTGCGCCTCTGTCCCCCATTTAAAAGCTAGGAAAAATAATCATTTTTGGCATTTGAAAAAACGCACAGATTATACACAATTTCTGGATCACACGCAGCACACAGGCACAGAGAGAACCACAGCGAGAGCCAGAAGCAGCCTCGCAGCATCTCACTGCTTGGCCTGACCGATTGCAAACGACTCCAAGCTTAAGCAAAAAGTGTGCTTGGCTTTCTTACCTTGAAACCAATGCTCCCAGGAGAAAGGTTTATCTATCAAGTCTTCAGGAATACTCATGAAGTATTATTTGCAGTAATTTGGCAGGGTTCATCTTTTTCAAAAAGCTTGATTTAGTATTTATCAGGTAAACGTTTTTTCTAAACTAATTAAAAGCTTTTTAACCAGATCAAGTCAGGTCAATCGAAACAACAGCCTACCTCTGATGTAGGAAACAAAAGCAACTAGACTTCAGTTCATTTGCCTTTACTGTTAACATCAGAATAGCAGGTTAAATACATACACACAGCTATAGGTAGATCTAGATATACACACACTATATCAGTAAATTAATAGAACGTTTCTAAAGTAAAAAATTATCCTAATTGTTTATGCAGAAATGTATACTTCGGGACTTTTTGAAGCAGCATTCATTTTGCAAGTTGCAGCCCAAGTCCAGATCTGAAAATACTTGAAACTCTTGCTCTCAGCAACACACAGCACTGTCTACCGTGAAAGTGCCAGACAGCAACTCTCCAAGCTACATAGAAGAAGTAGTCTACTGAAAAATAGATAGACTCTAAGGCTGAGACTTTCTTCAAGAAACCAATTGTCAGAAGAAATACTGTAGCTGATTGAGATAATATACCCTTTAAAATAACAAGACAAAAATGGGAATAGAACATACGCTATGAAATAAAGATGAATGCCTAACAATAAACCTTGCTTCCTTGCCTTTTCTAGCAAGGAAAATGGAGTACTTCAGTACCTTCCTTCCTACCATCACGACCACTATCGGGTATATTATGCGCCGCACCTCCAGACTGAAATCATGATGCAAAAAAAAAATTATAGCAAGTCTTCAACTATGGAAAAAAAATCCAGGGAGAAGCAGCAGCTTTGTTAGGGAAATAAAACACACAAAAATCCAACATCTGAAAGCAGTCTCCAAATTGAACACATCAGTTCTGAATAAAACACTTGATAGTAATTCAATTATCAAGAAAATATCAACCAAATGACCAATGACACCAGTAAACTCCTATAGGTAAACAATATGCACATAAAATAACTGACCTGCCCTCTTCCAATTATTTGTTGCTCATCATGACGCTGCGGTCTTATTACAAGCTTTATACAAAAACTGTAAGAGAGCTACAAAGTACACAGGAAGCTCGTACCTCCGAACAATCCCCTAGTACTCTTTAATCTTCAAAAAGCCCTCCAGCTCTGGCCAAGCTCACCATCAGAAGCATTATATACCAAAGAGAAACAAAGTTTGACAGGGAAAAAATAATGCAAAATGTTCTAACACCTCTTCACCACCACCTAATGGGCCAACAGAGCCTAGGCAAACACAAGAATCTAAGAGACCTCACCAGGGCACCCTTAGTCCCCACAGGACCTACACACACATAAACAAAAGCAGTCACTCTGCTCCAGGATGAACACGCACCAGTCATCGCCAACGGACTGCAGCAAACCTAATTACCATTTCCATTTAATCTCTTATGCTTCAGTGATGACCTGCAAAACACCTTAAAATACAAGGCCAAATAAATCACAGGTTCAAGATGAGATTTGCTTTATGGCCCTTAACATTTTCTCCTGCTCCTTATGTCCTATTAACTCTGCCTTACTCTACAAGGGTTTCCATCCATCTTGCACCACAGAATGATGTCTTCTCTATTGCGTCAAGCCATTTTTGTAAGGCTGTCAACTAGATCAGAGACGCTCATCCAGCTCCATAAAAACACTTTACAAAAGCATTAAATAATGCATTCAGAAGTGCAGGTACTCTGTTTCTCAATCTTGAAAGTTACGTAAAAGCAGGCAGTTCTTTCAAAGGATTTGTAGGGCTTGATAGGAAACAGTCTGATATGTCCTTATCTCTAGTAAGAGCACTCAAAGTCCAGCAACTGGACTGATACAGGAAGGTGAAATTTCTGCCAACGGACTGATGCTTCTCTGACTCTCCTTCTACACAGAGGCACTGATATGAGCACCCCTAATCACTTCTAAAAAGATCCCTAAGATGACAACCATCCAAAAGCCAACTTCAGATAAACGTGGAAGGCTCCTTTCACGCTCAGCTCTATAACATCAGTACAGAGCAGAAATGGTAACTTGGATAATCTGATTGTTTTCAACATCTGATGAACTTCAGAATTACAGGAAACGTCTCCTATGTTAAAAGGTTGACAAAGGAAGGAGAAAATTAGAAGAATGCAAAGTAGAAATGCAGAACACCCTGAGCATCCGGTTAGTTTAGCTTCAACCACCTGTAATTCTCCAAGATCAAAGTGCCAGATGATGGCAGGAATTAAGACATTCCAGCATAAACATCACCCCAATTCAAATTAACCTATGGCCCAGTTGAAAATATTAAGTGTGCATTTCGAAAGGGGAAAGTCATCTCCTCCCTTTTTCCACCTTCAGACTGTTTTTCTTATGTTTTTATTCTGAGCACTTCCTTCTACACTGTTCACCTCTCTCCCCTTCAGTGTCTTTCCCCCAGTAGCTCTCCGTTCCTGCGTTCACCCAGCGCGCAGTACATGGAACTGACACGATGCTCACTGTTAGGTTATTCATTCTGAACAGCCATCAAGCACGGCTAAAGATCCTGCGAGAGAAAAGAAAAATGATCTTGTGGCCTACAAAGACGGGGTAAAGTAGGGGCAGCCCTTACATGACATTCTCAGCTTCCCTTGCAGTGCAATGTTATAGATAATCACAGCCTTGCTGCAGAATCCTATTTCCTTTGATAACCCAGTTCCTGTTGATCAGCTCTTCAGGGAATCTTGATCCTAAACAACATCAAAAGCATTGATACTCTAGGGAGGAGAAGATGGTGAATAGAGAGTAATAGGAGAAAGTAGAACCACCAACAGGATGAGGACAGTCAAGAAGAATACCCAGGTTAGAGGCCCGAGGAAGTACTGCAAAAGGGTCACTGCCCACTGGGAAACAAGAAGGAAAATCCTACAGGCTGCAGGGGAGAACAGAAACACACAGACAGAATGCAGCATGTCTGACTCACACCATCAAAACAAGTAAAAAAGAGCAAGACTCTCCAGTTTTAACAGCAAGGAGCACTCAGACAGGAAGGCTGCATCTTTGTTGTCCAAACACACAACCCCCCTAAAGCTCGCCCTTTCCTACATCCTAAATCTACAGCTCTGCGAAGTGTATTACAACTTGTGTCACTCGCCTGTTTCCAAACAGCAGGCTTGGATGCTGCCCCAAAAAAGAAAACCAAATTCTACCACACAGCACTGCCTGTCACGGGGGGCTGAGAGCTTGGCGTTAGCTGGCTTGGGACAGCTTCGGTTCATGGGGCTCGGCAACTTCACCTTGTCTGCAGAGCAGCAGTTCATGTCCAAAATATAAGCAGAGAGTATGTGGCCATTAAACCAGCTTGTAATTTTAGAAACACTGGAATATTTTGTACTTGCAAGATGAAAAAAAAGACTCATCTGAGAACAGGTAAGGCAGACTCCAACGAAGCAGCATCCTCAAGTAAAACAACTGAGCCTGAGAAACTTGCTTTTTCGGATGCGCTGTGAAGGCTGGTCAGTCTTCAGACATGAGTCAAACGTACCTACGCGGCTTCCAATTCATTTATTTTTAACATCGTTATATAAAAATAGCTTTACTGAATGCATTTTCAAATGAACATTGCTAACAGAACTGCCAAGACAGTAGATCATAACTATTAAAACAGCTAAATGAAGCATGTCAAAGGTATTTGCACTGCTAATTTTTTAGTTAGCTCAGTAAGAAAATATTCTTTGGGCACCCTCAACTACCAGAGCTTAAATACTGTGGTCAACGCAGACATTCTTTTTGTATTGTGATTCTTCTACATAACATCGAAGAGCACAATGTGTTCTTTAAGAAGTTTTTTCTAAGTTCTGGTAACTATCATGGGGGGGACATGAGAGGGAGTCGAAAGATCCAAATCAAGTTTCCAAGGGAAAGAGCAAAGGGAGTCTGCAGGACAAGGGACACACTGGGTCACACTGATGGACGCTGGAAAATGCATACCTCACTAGAGGGAAACTGGGCTTTAAGCACTGAGTAGCCAGTAGTCATAATGGAGGCCAGAAGTATAAATGGATTGAAAAACGATTAGACAGTTTAAGGAAAAATGTTCCCAAGCTACTGAATTATACGGGCACAATCTGCAGCTCAGCACACTCCTGAAAACGCAGACTGCCGTCAGTTCAAAAGAAAGCCCGGGGGAAATATCACTTCCTATTCATCTCATCTTTTTTCCCTAGGCATCTGTTACGGGATGCAGCGAACGAGAACCACCAGACATGACACCAGGCTAGATGGACTTCCACTCTGATACACCGTGACTCTGCTCACGGTAATCTATGTCCAAAAAGTCACTTTGCAAGGTGCACGCATTTCTCCCACATCAGGGTAATTAAGAACAGCCAAGCAATTCTCTTAATAGACAACTGCAACAGCTGCCCACTTGACTTTTGCAGGTAAACCAAGGCCAAGAAACAATAGGACTTAGGGTAATTCTAAGTCAGCTGCAGAGCCACAACGAGCAGCAAAGAATCACTGGTTTCCACACTTGTGTTCAAACCACTAGATGGTGCTTCTAAAATAAAGCACTTCAGCATGCAGAACTCTAAAGCTATGTCTGTGGATGTGTAAGTTGCCTTCCTCTGGATTTTTATCAATATTGCTGATGAATGCGGTTCGATAGCTGCAGCCTCTGATCAGACAGCAGCAACAAGAATAATTAAGCGGGTAATTGAGGTCTCCCCAAATAAGAAAGATTCCTAAATTTTGTCTTTGAAAGTAGTAAGATGTTAATAAAAATATAGTACTCAATACCAGGTTTTGTTCACAAACAGCAGTGCCCAAAAGACTTTGATTACTGTACGGCACCAGTAAAAAGAAATTTTAGGCTACAAATGCAATTTACCTCTTCCTTCACTCTTCATTCAAGTAGTTTTCTTAAGACACTTTTCCCACGACTGAACTCACTCTAGTTCTCTCCTGTAAAGAGTAAACACTTCACTTTTAAGATGTGGAAATTATAGCTAAAATAAGATAGTGCTTTCTTCCTATCACTCTGTAAATTGATCCTTCCTTTTCCTTTCTCTCACCCCAAACTAGCCTCAATAGTTGCTTGGCTATTCCAGTAGCTTCATCCTTTTTGATTTCTCACCATTTCAGTCATCAAAGCGCTACTTAAAATAATCCTTCCTCTTCCTACATCTCATTCTACTGACTCAATTTTAAAAGTGTTCTTCACAGTGTGTTAAGCACATATTCGAGAGTAATTTTTACTATCTTCTGTTCCTCTAAAGTTCATACTTTGATTCATCATCTTCTGTATACAGCTTTTTCCTAAAAAAAAAAATAAAACCCTATGAGCATTTTCCTCTTCTTTTCCAAAAAAATAAAAGATAAAAAAAAAAAACAGTCTTGGCTATTTTCTATTTATTTCCCATCCTTTAATGCTTTGAGTCAGCTCTGCCACAGAGCAACACTGACAACACTCCCAAGCAAGATTACATTGTTACAGGCAGGTTTTAGTGTTCAGTTTTTACCTGCTTTTGAAAGATACATACATATATATAAACAAAAACAAACAAACAAAAACACTTCTCCTTATGCAAGGTAGTGCAAAAGCTCCTAGAGGTCACTAGATTAATATTTTGCCATTGGCTCTCACTTTTCTACATCAGGGGATTACTCTTTATCCCCTAGGAACATTCTCTCTTTCTCTTACTTCCATGAAATCTTCCAAGATGCTCATTTACTAGCTCTTGTTTTAAAGCCTTGTTTTAAATTAGCATATCTATGTTTTATTCTAAATCCTTCAATAAATATTTGAAAAGCATTATTGCTACCTAGGGCTTACTTTCCCAAAACATAGCTTAGTAAGAAGACCCTTAAAAAGTTAAAGAAAGGTACAATGCACAGACACGAAAACGAGCTTTCTCCCAGTACCAGCCATTCCACGCATCCCTAAATGTTATTTCACTGAAACACGTTAACAGAAAGCGACAATCTCTTGTCCTGAAAATGCATCTGCTAATCCAGCTACAGAAAGCAACGATCAGCTTGAAGAAAACCCAAAGAAATTCAGATTCATAGATGTAATCACCAACTAATATTTTAAATAAAGAAAAATAAACATCCATTGAAGATGTTCCAGTCTTTTATGCTAAGCAGATTAAAAACATCTTTAAGTTGTGGTTAGAGAGATTATTATTTCCCACGTCAAATACTGAACAGTTCTTTCAAAATATCAATAAAATGGATCTCAATTCAAAACATCGACCCCGGTGAGCTCTTATCTGCTCCTTTTCCAAGCTATTCTTGGAACTTCAGCAGCAGCATTCATAGAAGTTATTCGGAATACTTTGGGCATCAAAAGCATTTCTGAAGTGTACAAAACCAGTCAGTTCCCATACTTCTGTGGGATGCTCAGGCCTGCCCGGGAGCAGGCTCTGACCTAGCACCTGTGGAATGTTCCGACAGCAAAAGGTACAAGATAAGAAGCTCCCTGGAGTGACAGGAAATATTTCTGGTCTATCTCTGCATACGTACAAATATTTTGATTTAGAAGGAATCAACCTTTTTCTGCGCATGGTAGCAGAGCCAAAGAGGCAGTGGGATGCCTGCAGCGCCCTGAGGAGGTCAAACCATACAGCCGTCGTTCCACCAACGTGAAAGCACACAAAAATCTCAGTCACCATCGATGCAGCACAGGAGGCTGGAAACCGAGCCTCATCTCTCTGCTCTGCTTCTAATGCATCAGCTAAAACTCTGCCTCTTGCCAGCTGTGCAGACCTCATCACTGCCGTTTATTTTTCTCTCTGGGTACCTCCACCACCCTGCTTACTGATGTCCGGGTATGCCAGGACACCTGAAGAGCCAGGGCAGGGCCAGAAGGCAGAGCGCTGGCTGCGTAAGGACGTAGGAAAGCCGTGCTGCTCTCGTGACACGCTCCCAACATTAGTCAGGACTTTCCACTTCCCTACACCCACATTTTCTCTCACATCCTTGCCATGTTCAACCAGATGCAGCAGTTCTGAAGTAAATGTCTCTCCCTAGATGCAGGTCCCTGACTCTTACAGTAACTTGGCAATTATCCTGACGGCTTGGTAATTCAATCGTGTGGAGTAATACCTCTCTGTTCCATTTCTCAGTCTCAGCCATGTACAAATATGAGCATCTATTCAGGTGCCTGACCAGACTGCACTGTGAACCCACTGCTCTCCTGTTCCCTCCCAGTCCCATTCCCCTGCTGCCTTCACAATCAGCTCTGGATGCGATCAAAGCAGCAGCCAAACACCCCACACCTGCAAAAAAAGCTGCCACGCAGAAGTCCTGTTACACCGTACTAGTATCTGGAAAGCCTCAAAAGAAGCAGTCTCCATCATCAGTTCAATATTGCTACTGCCCATAAAACACACCTGGCACCTGCACGACCTAACAGAAGATTATAACTAAGTAACATAAGTGGCAATAAGCCCCCACCAGAATAAAAATCCAAAAAGAAATCAACTTCAAACCAGATTATATTCCAAACCATTTCAGAACAGACTGTGGAACCCACCAACATTACTGGAAGGAATCCTAAGAATCCTTTGGTCAAATTGGACAGCAAGGAGAACAACCACGAAAGCTACGCTCCCTACGTGTGAACGCCTCCAACTTACTTTCCACCAAAAACAAACAAACAACTGTGCAAACTTCTGTATATTTATCTCAACATTACCCGTAACAAGCCAATGGACAAATCAGAGCAAATGCTTGTTCCTGAAGGAACAGGTCGTCACGTTACTACGCTCTCCAGTGCCCCATTTTGAAGACGAGCACAGAAAGCGATGCAGCGAGCTTCTGAAACCAACCCGAGCTGTTTGCCAAGTCCCCCAGCTTTTCCTCCGTGGTTCCTTCGCCGCAGCCCGGACACGACGCTGCTGTCACAGCGCTGCCGGGAGGCTTTGAGAGGTCCGGTGCCACGCGACGGGTGTGCAAAGTTCCCGGCCCCGTTGATAAGCCCCACGGAGAGATAAGCCCCACGGACAGACAAGCACGCACCGTTTGATGTGCCCCTTGAAATTGCATATTAATAAGTGGGGTTTATCAGAAAAAAAAGAGATCAGATCTCTATTAGGAAGACAATTAGAGGGAAGGCTAATTGGTTTTGACAAAGAAAAGGTGACAAAAGCTGCCTTTGCAATTTCTTCTGCTTCTTTTATTCATCACAAGTTCCACGCTTCTTTTTACTCGTTAGAAGTTCATTGATATGAAAGAAAGGACAAAGTTTACCGGGAACACAACTGAAGTTTGTTGGGCGCTCCCGGCATCCCCTCACTGCCCGCTCAGCTCCTCAGAGCTCCTCACGGCGCTCCCAGCTCCTTCACCTCTAAATTACCTCCCTTTCGGCTCGTGGCAGCCACGCCAGACAAGCAGCCTTCTCCCACACACGCTGGCCGGGGTTCCGACCGCAGAAAAAAGGAAAACCTCAACTTTTCCCCTAAAGCCACGCTTCAACTTTCTGTCCGTGTGCGCCAGGCGCCCCCCACGCGGGCTGTGCCCTCCGGGGGCTGCAGGAGCCGGGCTCGGCTCCGCCGCCGAAGCCCGGCCGGCAGCAGGAGGGTGCCGGGGACGGGGAGGGGGGGAGACAGAGGGGGGCCAGGTGCTCGCGACAGCGCTGTCGCGATAGCGGCGCGACAGCAGGAGGCTGTGTGCTGCCTCAGGCGCGCGGCTCGGAGGAAGAGGAGGATGGAGAGGAGGAATGAGAGGAGGGAGAGGAGGAAGAAGAGGAAGAAGAGGAAGGGCAGATGAGGAGGAAGGGCAGACAGCCCGAGGCGCCGCCGTGCTTTGTCATCCCGCCGCCCCCCGCAGCCCCCCGAGCCGCTCACCTTGGGTTTGTAGAGCCACTTTCGGAACCTGTTCATCATCACCGTCACCGCCCGGGGCTGCTCGGGGGGAGCTGGCCGGGAAGCTCCGGGACGCTCCGCGAGGCAGGGCTGTGCTGCTGCTGGCGGCTGTGGTGGCGGCGGTGGCCGCGGGCTGCCCTCAGCGCAGGGACCGCCCGGCGCCGCCGCCGGCTCCGCGCCTCACTGACAGCCCCCGCGGCCGCCCGCCCGGCAGCGGCGCCCCGGCCCCGCTCTGCGCATGCGCGGGGGGCCGGCCCGCTCTCGCTCGCTCTCTCTCCCTCAGGCCCCGTCGCCAATCGCAAGGCGGCGGGAGGGGGGCTCGCCCCGCCCACTCCGCCGCTTATTTGCGTAATGGGAGATGAGGGGGGACTACATGTCCCGGCATGCCGCGCAGGGCTGCTGGGGGTGCGGTGGGATGCGCCGCTGCGCGGTGTGTGCTGGGACTTGTAGTCTCCTCTCCCCCAGATGGTGAACATCGCCGGTTCTGGACAACAAGCCTCTGCATCCGACAGGCAGCCCAACCTAAGTCCGTGCTGATTAATTTCTAGCCGCTCCTGACCGCAAAAATGGAGAAGTGGCGTACCGAGCTGCTCGGCAACGGCGGCAAACAATCGCCGCCATCTTTTCTCCCACTCCAGTAGTTCTTTGCCCCCGCCGCGCCCGTTGTGCAATACGAAAGCGACCACGCGGGAGAACTACAACTCCCAGCAGCCCCCGCGGCCCTTAGCAACCGCGGCGGGCCGGGCCGGGCCGTGGCGGCCTCGGCGGGCTCGGAACGGGCGGAGGGAGCGCGGGGCCGCCCCGGGAGCGGCGCCGAGCCAGGTACGGGGGAGGCAGCGCCGGGCCGAGGGGCCGCCCGCGCCCCGCCGGCACCTCAGGGCGCCCCGCGGCCTCCCCGGCGGCCGGGGAACTCCAAATCCAGACACGAAACAGAAGACCGAGAGGGGAACTGATCGGCCCGTGTCATATCGTGACGAGACTGTCGGGATTTGCTCCCGGTTTTCTTTCGCTGCTGGGGTTTGGGTCGAGTATCATCAAGCCTCGGTGTCTTTAGGCTCAGCTGGCTGGGGAAGGAGTGTAAAGCTTCCTTGCTGAAGGGTTTGGGCAGCGATTCCCTGGTCATAAAGTTCCGCAAGGTATTGAGTGGCAAAAATACGGTGTGAAATAAAACGCTTGTAGTGGACAAAATGCTGAAATGTGTGAAAATTAAAAAAGAGTAGGAGATCTTTAGCCGGTCAGCAGGGATGTTCTCCATCCGAGGCTTTGCTGCCTCGAAGGAAAGTGGAAAGAGGAGCGGTGCCCAGGCTCTGCCTCGCTCAGAGGGCAGGCGGTGGTGTGGCAGGGTTGGACGTGGTGCTTAGGGACATGGTTTGGTGCGTGACAGTGGTGGTAGGGCGATGGTTGGACCAGATCATCTTGGAGGGCTTTTCCAACCTTAATGATTCTGTGATTCTAAATTCCAGCATAAATGAGACCAGCAGGATGTGACCCTGGAGACAGCTGCACCCTGTATTCGGTGGCTCTCTTTCTAGCACACGTGAGGAGAACACCTATGCCATTCTGAGCCGCTTGAGCTGAGTGAATTTTGCTGGGAGACTGAGTTCAGCCCCCCCCAAAGTACTGCTTTCATCAGGGGAAATGTGATCTCAGACTTTCTAGGCTAGGAATGCAGGAACGAATGCGAAACTTGAAGGCCTCTCTCATGCCATTGAAACAAGTCCTTACAATTGTGGTTGGTCTTACCATATGTAATTGCTTTCAAACTATCTCCAAGCTCTGCCATAAAATAAGGCTAAGTCAGGTTCTTAATTCCTTTAACTGAAATTCTACATCTGGTAATGGAAGAAGCTGTATACCATTTTGTGTGCAATGATTCTGTATCATTTTTATACACAGGAATTAGTATTTTCTCCTAAATAACTGTATGGCAATAAGGGTGCACTCCATAACACAATGCATTTTATTTTTGGTGCATATGTTTTAAAATAATGTTGATGATTTTAAAATAATCAACAAAAATAAAATAAAAAAGCAGCAGTTTGTTTAAACACAGTCACAGGCGAAGAACCCCTGTATGTCCTGAGTTCTCAAGGTGTGTATGTCCTAGTTTTCATATTCCATTTTTTTTCTCTAATGACTTTTTTTTTTTGGTGGGGAGGGAGAAGAGGGAATGTTGGCATGTACAGAGCACAGGAACTCAAACTGATTTCTGCTGTGCCAGAAGAAAAAATATTTGTCACAGGGAGTGCTGTTGGAGCCTGAATTATGATTCAGTCTGAATGAGTACAGAGGTATTTTTCTCGCCCTTGTCCGAAATTCCTTGTGAGTGTAAGAACCTTGGCAGGTACAGAGAAACAGATCATGTTCCGCAGAGGAGGGGAAAAATGGTGATTCCCCTGATGACAGAGACACTGTAGCACCTCTTCTTTGCTCTTTCTCACTTGTCATGGTCCAGCCCTGTCTTGCTGGTCTTTTTTTTTTTTTTATTTGGACATTTTATCTTCATCATACTAGGTCACTAAATATCTATATTGCACAAAACACCTTTTTTAAGCATCTTGTCATTAGTAAATAAAAGAGTTTTTTAGGCAATTATAATTACATTTGATAGTGCTGAAAGGCAGGGTATAAAAACACTGTATCGGAAAATGTTACAACATCCTTTTACAACAAGAAATGAATTATCTTTACCACAGTAGGAATGAATCATCTTGATCAAGCTTTCTTCTCCAACAGCAGAATATAATGGTATATAAAATGGAAGAACGATTTTCAGAAATATTTTTTTCACCATGTAAAATGACTTCTATGCTCATTTTTTTCCCCATTGCTAAACCGGATTCCTGACTTTCAGCCCTGCTCATTACTGTCATTGGTCTTTAATACTCAGCAACATGCCCGTGTGTGTAAACAAATGAATTACAGTTCCTGTCATGTGAAGATTAAAGCGTAGGTAGCCAGAACTGTGGACTCACACGTATGATTAAGACATCATTAGAGCTGGATATAATCCCTTCCTTTCACAAACAAAGCATCAAGCATTAAATGTGCCCAGCTGCTGTGCCCTGGAAAACTTTGGCAGTGGCCTAGGCTACCGATGTGCTGTGATCGCTGCCTGCTGACCAACGCTGTCTCATTGCTTCCTTATATTCCTCATATCTCTGCTCCTGTTCTTTTTTTTTTTCCCTTTCTTTCGTTCTTTCTTGAAAAATAGACCGCTAGTAATAACACCTAATAAGGTTTAAGACTAAAATTCTGTATTCACTTGCATCTCACTGGGAGGATCAATGTATTAAGTAGGACCTGTATAGCACACATACAAAAATTAATGCTTTTCTCTAGTGTTATCTTTAATTAAATTTTGTCAAATAACCTGATACAGAAATCATTTAAAGTATTGCCCTAATGATCTTATGAGATATTTGCAGAATAAGGAGTATATAATTATGTCTTGTATTTTATTGATGTTTCTATTGTTTCTAGTGTTCTCATTTCTGCTGCTCTGAATAACCATGGTTTTGAAAGCTTGACCTAAATGTTCTCTTGTACATTACTGCAGTGTAGCTTCTCTATGAGCCTATCAACATACATTATGCTACAACTGAAGCAGGCATGAAAAATTAATGATTTACTATATTTATAGGATTCTCCATGGTGAAGATGGTCAGCCATGGAAAACATATTGCAATAATAGTCCAACAGCTTAACAAATTTAACCCAGAAAATCAGAGCGTGGAGGATTTCTTGAATGAATCGGCTAAGATGTTGCAGGTATATTCAGTTTCAGTTCATCTTATGTTGCTTACAGTGTTTTAGTAGATGATTTTAAATATGAAGATATCTATTTTCTAACATGCTGTTGTAACTTTCATAGATTTATCTTACAGTGCCAACATTTTTGATTCAGGAGTAAGTCCAAGTTTCTTGTGGTTATCACCAGAAAACAAGGAAACAAAGATCAGAGGGGCTGCATAACTGCTTGAGTAGCAACAAAAGATGGGGGAAGCAGCAACCTACTAAAATGGATCTGACGGTGACAGGGAAAGTTTCTCCCCCCCCTTCTAAGCTGTTTTGTACTTTTCTTTCTTTCATCTTTTCTCCTTCTAAATGAAAGTTCTTGCCAGCACCACCTGTTTGTATACACAAATGCAGTTCAGAAGCTGACTCACAGGATCAGGTATTCTTGCTTTGAGCACATGACTGTCAGAACAGTGGGATGGAACGCAAGTGGCAGTAAATTAACCACCTGCTTTTAGTCTAATACTGCAAGTAACCAGAACAAGATTCAACAGTGTGTAGCTATACCAGCTGAAGCAGTTCCCATGCTTTCCTCACCATGTTCATTCGTCTTTTCCCATCTCTTTGTCCTTAGTGCACCCCTGACTTCTGCTGATGCAGCTGGTGGATTGGCTCAGCTGTAGGAAATCACTAAGAAAAGACAGTAATATTGTTTAGGCTGCTGTTGTTTGTGCATGCTGTGTATTATCAAACTACATTGTCAGAGCCCTAATTCCACGTTGCCACATTTGTCGCTCAAGTACTCATTGCCACTTCTGACAATAAGGTCTAAAATACTGCTACTCCGATTAGTTAGTCTTTTATGTTTATTTTGCATAAACATAACTGCTCACAAGAATATAAAACTTCAGAGGTCTGATATGGACGTCACAGGCTGAGGCAGTGATGCACATTCCTTGGGTATTTACTTTCTTAAACAATTTCTACTCAGGCCCCTAGTTTCTGCCACTGCCTTCCTGCCTTGTAGTGCTGGCGTAACTCTTTATGCATTCATATGCTGAATTACATCAGGGAACTGGTCCAGTTTCAAAATAATCATTTTTGACTGGGCAAAGACTGGGTGAATTCAGCTACCGCTGCTGCCAAAATAAATTCCTATTAATATTCAGATCACTGCTCTTCTCAGCCCAGGAAAGGTGATACAAAGACAAAAGAAATAGTAGCTCCATTAGAGAAACATGGATCTTAAGATTCTTAACAAACTCTTTCAAAGGGGAAAGAACACCAAGGATAGCTGATGCCAAAGATAAGGCAAAAATCTTTCTCTGGGACATTTTATATCATTCTGTTTCACTTCACTTACTACATAATAATTTTGCTGCATATTTATCTGAGAAAATTAAAAGTGAGATCTATTTTTATACAAAATTAAGCTTTCATGCAATGTTTTAGTACCAAACGGGTGATTATAATTCCTCATGGAAAATTCATTTCACTTATTTCTTTTCAATTTCAGAATAGACTTGTGGTCCCAGAAATACTGCAGCATTTTTGTACACATGATCTCCTGGCTTGGCCACTTACCAATTAGCCAGTATTAACTGACTCGGTATTAACTGATTCCTGCAGAAACTTTCTCCAGTTAGAATGCTGATTAAGGCCATCACTTTAAACTCCACTCAGTCCAAGCTTGTATCTCTTGTGCTAGCAGCATGACAAATAGCAAACCTAATATTGTGGACTGCTGACTAGACAAAAATGAGGAGAATCAGATTGCAAGAGCACAAATCCGTATGATTGCAAGACACAGCTCTCTTTATATTTAGTTAGTTAGATATGCAGTAAATCAGACTTGACTTTTCTACAACTTACTATCTTCTATTTTGTTAGACTTTTCTATTTGGTAAGAAGTAATTCTGAAGTTACGGGAAAGAAGTTGCAAGAGAGTGTTGAAGTTTTGTTTTAACATCTTTGAAATTAAACTGACAATCAACAACAATGAGGAAATGATACAGAAAGAGGCTGGATTTTAGACTTAATTTGGAATTCTTATTTACGTACACAGTGAATGTGGATATGTTATAAAAGGAAATTGGATTTAATCCTAAGGGAGTGAGTCCTGAAGACATTATCTGTCTTGACTAAAATATCCCTGTCAACAATCCAGCAGGAGTATAAAACTATTCTTGTGGGAATCCTTAGAAATTAAAGCATTAAAAATGTGTGGCAAACTGAGGTGCAGGAAAAGAAATGAAAATGGCAAAGTGGGCAAGCAAATATATGTTAAAATGAAGGACTTGAAAAGGACATGAAAAAAAGAAAGAGGCATAAAATCCAAAGGGTCAAAGCTGTAGGTTAAAAATGTACCAACCACTGAGAATAACTTGCTTTAAGTGAAAATTAACTGGCAGAATTCCATATTAGACCTTTTATTTTATTAGTAAAGAAGGAATAGGTCCATGCTGAACATTCTGCTCAAAATCCAGCACAACATATCTGTTGGTTTCACTGTGCTGCTGCAAAAGTGACACAACCCAGAGGTTTGCATAATAACTTCTCAGCAAGATTTTCTTTGTAATCTTTAGTTGCTCTAATTTTACTTTCACATAAGGTTAGATAAGTAATAAAATAAAAACCCAAAAAGCACAATTGTGTTAAATAATATAGTATATTATGCTCTTCCATTAAAATGGTGTAGACAGCTTTCCATGAATTATCAGTTCCTTGCATCAGACCAGGCGAGCTCTTGTCTTGTTCCTCTTGAATGCCACAGGAGGGCATCGAGTGACGTCAACAGGAACAGAAGCAACCCCTTGAATATTATTGTTTCTTAATTCATCTTTATAATTTTTTTAAGTATCATTACATAATCATTACATTATTCCCTCTCGTTGTAGGAAATCTTGTCTCAAGCTTTGAGAGAGAAAGCTATTTGAAAAACATTTGGGTGTACTATCTGCTTCCAGGTATATTCCAGAGTGACTGCCCAAAGTCTGTATTAGTCTGTACATATGTTGGTGTAAATGAGATAAGTAGATGACCATTTTTATTTGCAGAGGAATTAGATAAAGCTATCTAGAGTTAAGTTTTAAGTTTTTTGCCTTTATATCATCCATTTACCATCATGGTGGCCACACATCGAATCCCAGTGTACTGCTTTGAAAAAGCACCCATCTTTCCTTGTATTTTTGTGATTGAAGCAGATGAAGCAAATAGCATATCCAATAACTGTTGGGATGCATTTTTCTTTTTCTCTTACTGCACTTTGCAACCGCTTGCTATTTCAAGATACAAATAGGGAATCAGAAAATTAGTACCAAAGGAATAGAAATTGAATTTTAAAGAACAGAGGTGAGCATTACTTTGACAGTAGTTCAGATCTGTCCGAGCCACTGTATATATAAAGATAGAATCTTCTTGTGGTGTGATGGAAATGTATAAATAGACTGCCCAAGTGTCAAGTAGTTAGTAATGTTTAGTGTAGCTATAACTAGCTCAAGGCTGGGTCTTTCAAGTGACACACACTCAGAATTACCATGTTAATGGCATCGTGGCCTGCATCAGAAACAGCATGGCCAGCAGGACTAGGGAAGGGATTTTCCCCTTGTATGCAACACTGGTGAGACTGCATCTCAAATATTGTTAAATGTTAAAATGAAGGGCTTTACAAAGATATTGCTTTCAGTTTGGGACCCCTCACTACAAGAAGGATATTGAGTTGCTCAAGCATGTGCAGAGAAGAGCAACGAAGCTGGTGAAGGGTCTAGAAAACAAGACTTCTGAAAAGTGAGGAAATTGGGGTTGTTTGGTCTGGAGAAGAGGAGTCTGAGGGGACACCTCATTGCTCTCTACAACTACCTGGAAGGGACCTCTCGTATCAGAAGCCAGATGAAGGTCTTTTAATATATCTACTGCTCAGCTGAATGTTTGGTTTCAGCTGCAACAGAAAGCTAGATTCAGCACACTGAGGCCCTCCATTCTTTCTTCATTTATTGTTTAGGCATTTCAGTCACTATTCAGCAAAACACTCAAACACACACTTAAGTACTTTTTTTATTTATTATTGCAATTTATGGTGCTTTTAATTCATATCTGAACATGTTTGAGATAATCCTCATTTTATAGATCAGAAAAGCAAGTTGTCAAAAGAGAAGATAATCTCTATGTGGCTACTCAGGAAGCAAGAGAGAAAACTACATTCCAGTGTCATTTCCTATTTTCCAACTCCTAGCTCATGCTTCTATATACAAATGTCACTGGTGAATCTCACTGATTATTAGCCTTCTGTTGTTAGAGAAATACAAATGAAATATGGTAAGCATTTTTATTTCTTGAATAGTGGGAGATAAATCAACATGGTTTCCTCTAATTAGAATGTTATGATCAAAATTAGTCTAGAAGCAATTCTGTGTTAATCTCCATATATTTTATTTCTGCAACATGTTAATTTTACATCATGAAAAGAATTTCTGTTCATTGTTCCCAATGAATGATCAGACTTGATTTTCTTCCAGGAAAGAAACTATGCTTTGACTTGTAATTTGGCTATTTACAGTCCTCATGCTTATTGTGTTGTACGTTATAACATTTACAACATAATATTGAACTTGTTTTCACTGGGAATATTTTCAATGGGAACATGGGTTCATTAGTAATATGCTGTGTGATTCCTAGTCGCAACAAGCAAGCCTTCACCTTCAATCTTGAAGAATCATGTTATGCCCTTCAAAGCTCATAAAAACAAATAGTAAATGCAAATAAATGCTCTTGTTTCAGTGTTGCGACCTTGTTGGTATTTAACGGAGTTCAGTATGAATTATCCCAAATAGCACATTAACTTAAAATAATTCTTTAAATCTTAGTTCTTTAAATTATGGGTATTCATATCGAAAACATCAAACATCTCTATTTCTATTGTTCTTCATTTGAATGCCAACACTACTTCTCCTTGTTTATCTTCCTAAATGCTTTTTAATATTCTTCTCATCAGATTGATGTCCTCCAGATAATGTCTTTGTTCTTGTTTACTAAAGCCCCCTTTTTTTAGTGTCTTCAATTAAATCTATTAAAATGATTGACATCATAGTGATTCTTCATCTGGTGTATTGTACGTAAGTAATAAAGTACATCATTTCATCAGACCGTTTATAAAAATGGACTGCATCTCTTCATTTTGAAGAAAAACAATACATTTTGTACAAATCTGAAGCATCCCAGACAGTTTTTCTTTGGAGTGACTATTAGAATCAAGCTTTTGCTATGATAACAACAGATAGATTTTAATACAGAAGTTATCATGCAATATTTGTGCCTTTCTCTATGTAAATAACTCACTTTATTTTCAGTGGAATTATTTGCTTCAGTTAGAGTTTCAGTATCAGACCAATCACGTTGAGCTTTATAAACTCCATCTACTGAAAAGCTTAATTCTGTAAAATCAGAATTGCCACCCCAAATTCACTGTTTTATTCATTTTTCTCTCTCATTGATAGGAAGAGAAACCTGCTTTTGAGCTTTCTGTTTTGCAAGAACATGGTGTAATTTGGCATAACTCTTCATAGTTCTCATTTGTGTTGGTTCAGCTGTATGTCTCACACATGCCCACTCGATTGTGAGTAAAATCCCCAAATATCAAATGTCATAGATTTAGTTTTAAATATGAAAATCATTTAATGCAAGATTATTTTGATGTATGTGGTTAAAAAAAATCCTACTAAATTATACGAGTCTAATTTGTACTATTGGTTACCAGGGCTTTTTTCCCTGTTGAAATTACTGGAAGCAAAGAGGACTGAGTTCTGGTGACTGATCCAAAACCCAGTGAAGTCAGTAGGGATGTTCTCTTTCATTTCCATGGCATTTTGATTAGACCCCTGGAGAGGACTAGCACTGATAGCTGAAGTGCTATGAATTAATCAGACTGCATCTGCAAAATGTGCGTAGAAGTCGACAAGTTCAGTACATGCTATTACTCACAGTTCTCTTGGGAGGTGAAAGGTATTTATCTTTTCATCAAATATTAGCTTCTTACCTTAAATGTTTGTTTGTTCACCTTAAACTAAGTCCTTATCCGGAGGAGTCTCAAGCAGGGCATCGCTGATGTTCATTTCCTTCCTTCCCTCTAGAAACAAGAACTTTTCTGTCTCTCCTTGCCCATCCTTCTCTGACCTCCCTTAAACAGGTCCCACTGTCACCATGCTTATCATGCACCCCCGGTGGCAAGGCTTGCTTTTTCCAGATGATTTTCCGTTTAATTCATGCTATTGCTTGTACTCACACATGTTGAAAGTTGTGTGTTTACAAATCCTGTGCTTAAGTTTTCTTACACAGTCTCCTCTGTTCTTGAAGGAATTTGACTGGTTTCCAGCCACGGTGAGGGAGCAGGAAGCAGGGAAAATACACCCAGAGAAGCAGAGTGAGGGCACCAGGGATCTCTCAGAAAGCAGAGATAATGCTAATCAGCACATATTCAGACTAGGGTAGGTCAATCTCATGCATCTTTTTTGCAGACAGGATCCTTCTTTTACAATTTAATCACTTGGGAATCAAGAAAAGCTGAAATTCAATGTCATAAAGAGAATATGGTCAGATATTTTTATGGCGTGACATCGCAAACACCTATAACAATATTTTGCTTACATACAGTGCAGCCATTGCTCAACACAGTAATATATAGGCTTCCGAACATTAAAAATACAGAACCATCCAGTATTCATCTACTATGAACTTACTATGCTTTAAACACAAAACAAAAAATAAAAAGCTGTAACATTAGAGATAGAGAGGTTGTTTCTGGAGGCATATTTTTCAAGATTTATTGTCCTTGATAAATTTCAATAGCTGGTGCAACAAAAGATGATGGCTGCATGTAACTTTCACCTGTAAATTATTTGGCCCTTCTCATGCTGAAAGACTCATACAAGGTGCTTGCAAACATAACCACCTGTTAGTTGTTTCAGAGAAATGAGGTGAAGTGAAATTCAGAAGGTAGGAATATGGTCTGATGGACAGCACAAAGACTCACAAATTAGCATTTATAAATTCTTTTCTCATTGCCACCAATGACTTAGGGTGTTATCTGGGGAAAATTTCTTCCCACCTCTGTCCTGTAGTTCCCACTTTTACAAAATAGTATTACCCAAAAGGAATTTCTTTAAGCACAATTAATATTTGTGACATGTTTTGAGAATCTCATCCAAAAGCTGCTGTAACTTTACAATCTGTCATCATATTGTAGTAACTGTTTCTGGGTCATTTGACCCACTTCTGAAATCCATCCCACTGACATAAAATGCAACATAAGAAGGCACAGAGAAAGAATGCACTTATGAATTACTGGACTCAGTGGACAGCCTCAGAATACTACCAGAATAAATAACCACAAATATTTGATAATTATTTCTCTCGTCTTGGATGTAGCACTTTCCATAGCAGAGACTATGAACTTTTTAAAGCATTAGGTCAGTTTTTGATTTAATAGATTATCAGGCCTGCTTAACCAGAAACTGGCTTACCTTTGAGATTTCGTATCCAAGTCTTGATCCTGCCCAGTCTTGTTTAGTTTATTATGAATGTGGATGAGATCACTTCCTCAGATGACACAGAAACAGAACACTTAGTACCTTCTGTAGTTAAAAAAAGATTCAGTTTATGATATTGTGTGATAAGAGGAAAGCACTCTTTTGGGCATGTGGTCCACAGAATTACCGGTCAGTATTAATGTTCTGGGGCACAGCTGTCCCCAGGCTGCACCTTCTGCTTACTTCAAGGCCATGCAGTGGTTATGTACTTTCTTGCCCCTGGCTATGACAAGGGTAAGCACATATTTCTGTGTTTGTCCTACCAACTAGCTTCTGACCAGCTTGTTAAATCAGAACAGCAAAAGTAGAGTAAACGTAAATAAGCAATTGCTCTTTTCTGGGTAGTCTGAACTGTGCAGGAGGTATGCCTTGGGTACTGGTGTCTTCCCATTGCCATCTGGTTGGCTGCTTCTGTTCCTCTCTCGAAAGTACACTTGAAAAGCACTGGTTTGTTGGAGGACTTTGTACACATAGGATACTCAGGAGGTGAATGCAAGGATTCTGATCAAATAAATATCTTAAGAACTATTTATATTCTAGCCTTCTAGAGGAGGTAGTTGTAAGAGGTTTCGGGGGCATATTTCCAGCAAGCTTGTCTAATTTTAATATGAACTTCTCTTTACCATCAGAGCTACTGTTATTTGCAGATTGATCTGCTTGTGAACAAAATCATCTGTTCAAGGGGACCCATCATTTTAGATTCAAAATGCCACAGTCTTACTTTTGTTTGAACTATTTCTCTCTTTTTGCATTTCAGGTGTTTGTGTTTGCTTTTGCCTTTTGCGGTGAATTCTCAGATACCTCATGTCAAATTTGGGATATATATTTAAATATTTAGTGGGTGGTTAGATTTCTGGATTTTCTCTGTCTGCCTTCATTCATGAAAGATCTTCCTTAAATCCAGAAAAGGTATATTTGGAATGGAGGGTATCCTTCACAAGAATTCTCAATGCTTAGCAAGATGCAGTTCATGCTTCCCATCAATTTTTTATATATATATATATATATCATCTTTTTTTTCAGATATGTTTGGTCTCTTTGCTCTTCCATTTGTGTCCTTCCTCCATCCAAACCCTCCCGTATCTCCCATTTTCTTCTACCTTCCTTTTCACTCCTTTCTCTCTACTCCCTTTTTGCCATCTCACTCTTGTTGGCTCCATTTTCCCAGTTGCATTCCCCTTTATCTTTCTGCTATCTCAACCAAAGCCTATTAGTTCTTCTTTCTCTGGAGCCCTAATGAAGAATGAAGGTGATATCCTGCTTACTTGCATTCAGTCTCTAGATGCCCAACAGACTTTGTAAAGCTTCAGTGTCTCTATGTAATGTATAGTTTGGCTATACTGTTTCTTGTTTCTTCTTACCCAACATACATGGGTCACAGAATATATCCAAAGTCATACCTGATTACTTCAGTTATAGAAGTAAAGTTTTGTATATCATTTTAACTATTACTAGCTTTAAAGACCTAAAACCCACAAAAACTGAGTTTGATTCTGTTTCTGGATGTGTACTATTAGCAATGTTGTCTATTACAGTTCTGTTAGAGTCAGATATATTAGTGTAATTTCAGTGGCAGTAAAGAAATTACAAAGGACGTGTGTTAGTGTAATTTTGCCTGCATATATGTGTGCCTGTGAGTATATATACATACGTATTTGTAGACAATTATACAGAGGCAACAGTGTGCATGTAAAAAGGAATGAAACTTGGCTTTGGAGCAGGACTAGTAAAAAAAGTACTTGCTCTGAAAGACAAGCTAAGTAAAAACACTTGGAACTCTTCTATGTCATTTTCTACATTTAAAAACTGGAACTGTAATTTTAAAGTTTTGCCATGTATTTGCCCTGTCTCAAAGCCCTACATAGTGTCATGCATCAGAAGACTCACATACTTTCTTCTAGCAGCCCCTAATAATACTGAATACTAATAATACGTAATAGAATTGTATTACATTAGACAAATAAAGTGATTATGATGCTAGTGGCGATAGCCTACTAGGCATGGTTGATCTTTGGTCATTGCAGGTCAGTTGTTCCCACATCTCAAATCAGTGGGAGAGATCATATATTGAATGTGAACTATCTTTTCAGAAGATGACTTAGCTTTTTTCTTGGCTAACTTCTTTAAGTCAGAGAATCATTATTGTCTGCCATTTTGTCTGTTGTCATTAACTGCTGACTTTCACATATTAGGGCCTTTTAACTAAATTCACATGTCCGCAGATCAGCTGGAAGTTTAGTACTGGGGGAGGTTGCATTTTACTAAATAAGGACCATTAATTTGTTACAACTTCCCATGTTTTGGTAGTGTTAGAAATGTCAGCCCTACAAAGGCACTGCTGTGTAGTGTTTGTGGTTTTTGATTGCCTTAAAATGATTGTACTTCTTTGTGTACACAACTAACATTTTCTTTCCAAAATGCATTAATCATTATTAATTTTGTATCTCTATAGACTCTTAATGTGACTGAAGAAAAATTTGTATTGGATACTCTAGCTGGATGCATAGAATATAAATCCTTATTGGATGTAGTAGTCAATGCCTTTTTTGTTCGGGATGGGAAATACTGTCTGATTTCTGAGCGTAATCTCTATGTAGGTAAGTTTTCTTTAAAACAGCAAATGTGTTTAACACAAAACTTTAAAAAATATGGTATTAGTGCAGGTCTTATTATCATTGTGCCTAGTGCAGCATGAAATACAGGACCTTTTCGCATGGCCTTATGATCTAAAGCCTAAATCCTGAGGTTGTTATTTAGTCTGGATTCTCACAGGTGTTAGCTGAATATTTACCTAAGAATGTTCTGCAGAATATGCCAGAAGATTAAGCTAATTGTAACATGCAGGTGGAAAATGACATCACTGACTACAAGAAATATCTTGAAAGCTCAACTATCACTTTAAAAAATATTATTCGGTGTTTTCCCTTTATTGCCTTCTAATCTAATACCTCTGCCATTCAGATGTGAAACTGTATAACAAAGCTTTGTTTGTTGAAGAACACAGCATGTCTCACAGAAGGAGATACATTGCTTCTATCCATACATGGACTTTTTCATTAGTGGCCATCACAATAACATTAAATAGATTTATGTCTTGTCTCTGTGAGATAAGTCAATTATCTTCCTTTTGTTAGCGACTTGGTTAAAATCAGTTACAATACTACTACATCTGATAGTATGAGCTAGTTAATCAGACTAGTTACTATCATTGATGTTATAGGCATTAAGAAATGATGTCAGGCGTTAAGAAATACATTAAAAAGTCATCTTTAAATCTTTTTGTGCTATGAACTTAATATAACTGAGGTTGAGTTATAAAGTCCGTAAAGAAATTGGAATCACGAATTGCACTGGCATTTTTTCTCTGAGTCTTACATGTTCTGAAGTTTTGTAGGTACTTTGTAAAGTCCAGTCGGTTTAAATTGAAAATACTAAAAATGTGGTTGAAAATACTAAAAATGTAATTAATATACATACATCTACGTTTTATGTTCTAAAAGCTATTGCATTTTAACTGTAATTCTGGTTGCTAATGCCACAGTCCCAGGAAAAGCATAGAAATCTAAATCAAATAACAAATTAAATGGAACCTAAACTGTCAGATTAAATTAATGGTATATTGAGTTGATTCTAAATGATAATGCTTCATTGTCTCCATTTCTGCAAAGCCATGTTTTTCAGTGTCTGGGGCACATATATTACAACTTTAAGCTGAGTGTTGCTGTAATTGGATTGTCAGGACTGGTCCACACAAAAACCTCCATTAATCATGGGCAAAGGGGAGACTCTGGAAGATTTTTCTTTATCAACAAGTTGAGAGTCTAAGGTCATTGGCTTAGATTTTTTTAAGCTGCTTGTGATTCCCTTTACCAAGCTGCATTGACACTTAAATGATCAAAGCTGCTTATAAAGGCTGTTGCTATGTGTGAGCAGATTTGAATTTAATAAAGCTTGTAGGAGATAAATGTGTACTCTACTAAGACTGCTTAAATATGTTGCTATGCTAAAGCACACGACTGAAGTCTAACGATACACTGAGTTGGTTGCAGCATATTGGTCAGGAATTACTGATTACTTCATTACTATTTGGTGGCAGCTAAAGTACTGCAATGCAAGCGAAGTCTGATCCAAGTGAATAAGGTCAAATAAAAGCGGATACAGGAACTCGTGAACTTTACAGGTCCATTAAAATCTGAAAGCACTGACTCTTCCTGTATCAAATTGCATACATGCCAGAAGGGGACGCAAAAATCAGATTGGGACTTCCCAGAGAATTCCACAGTTTTAAAGTTTGGTTTTATTATAATTCAGAATAAAAACAAAAATTACAACATTTACTGCAAAATGGTCACTTGAAAAAAAAAGGTAAATGAAATACTAGAGATATGATATTTTATGTTTGAAATTTTTGTTTTATATAATTAACTCTGATTTTGTAACAGAATAATAAGAGCTATCCTCTCTAACAATATTAAAAACAGAATACGTCAAAAAATCCAATATCAAAACTGTTTTTTATGTCATCTCTTTACATTAAGTTTTGCCAGAATAAGCTTGCTTACACTGAAAATTTTGGTTACATCAAAAGAGAGCTATATTCAACAATGTAATTCTTTCAGAAACTTTTCAGTTGTCTGTCAGGAGCCTTTTGACTCCTATTTTTCCTGCCTTATTGCCAGATTAACACTGAATTTCGCTGATGGAGTATGCAGATACTTGGTGTATAAGATGGTACTACTACCGAAAGAAATGGGCTGCCTGTGTCTTCATCACTGGCCACTCATTCTCACCCGCATGAGTTAGAACAAGTGTTCAGCAGCCATCCAGTGAACTGATCAAGAAATTGCTTCAGTAAAATTCACAGCCTGAGTTAACTTGGCTTTGTGGGTGACTGTACTTGCCCAAGAGAAGAAACACCAGGAAGTAAAAGGGGGAATGGGAACAAGCATTCAGGGGTTGACAGAGCTGCTTGTTTTAGTGGTGATGTTGGCAGAATGAAATGACTGCAAAATCACAGCAGGATTTTAGAGGATTCCAGAGTCTGCTCTGGTAGATCTCCCAGTTTTGCAAAAAGATATTTGCAGGCATCCAGAGGACCTCTGTGCATGACTTTGGATAACTACACTTGTTTTACATTTTTTGTGTAAGTGGACAGATCCTCAGCTGTTACAATTTCTGCATAAAATTCTACATGCATTCTACATAAAATGGTAGATTTTCGCTCGCCTAGATCTAACTCAAGAAACACATAACATATTTATATGAACCACAGCGTAGTCAGAATGCTAGTAATGAACAGAGGGTTAATATTATGACTTCCTATTACAATTTCTCATTGTCAAGCACTATATTGCCCAGGTAGATAAGCAATACTGAAGACTATTTAAAAATAAAGTAACAATCTAAATCCTGGAGCATGTTGACTATAAGGTATATATTTACTAGAATTTTCTGCTGCATTTTAAATATATTTATCTTTTGATAGTTATTTGCTATTTGGCAACTTTTCAACTAGAAGAGCTCGGTCTTCAGCACTTCAGCAGAATTGTGAAATCTCTGGACACCGCAAAAATGCATAAGGTAATGATAGTACAAATTTTTTTCAACAGTTAGTGTTTTCTTCATTGTGTTTGATTAATCAGATGAATTCTCAACTTTTAAGATCATTTAAATTGAGAAATTAGTGTTACTTTCAGTTTAAATTCAGAAATAAAATGGGAAATTATTATTTTCTTATCACAAAAATCTTGATTTTCTGTACTTATGCGGTGATTATCTCATATTCAGTCAAATATCAAGTTAAAATGTATTTTTTATCATCTGAGAAAGTAGAATAAATATGGGATCTACAGTTCATGTGGTTTACTGTTGTCCCTCTAGCTTACATACTCACTCTTGGCTCTGCTTGCTTTTGTTCTTTGACTTCAGGCAGTAGAAGTTTTTGCTGTACACAATGAATCTGTTGAAACTTGTAGTTCTTGCCAATTTGTGTTCTTTTTTTCCCTAAACAACCCACTGCCGCTTTGCTTATCAAGCCTTTTGCCCTTCCATTGCTTTTTTTCCATTCCAAAAAAGCACAGTTGCTTGTTTGGAGCTATACATGTAGCAGTTACCTCATTACAACATATACACAATTCCATTGCTGCCAAATAGAAATCATGACAACAAAGTTCTGCCTTTTCCTCTCTGGAGTCATCGGTTTGGATTTCTCTCCTCTACTTGTTTGCTAATTTTCATGAAACTTGTGGAAATGTAAATATATTTTGCTTCTCTTTCAAAATGGTTGAAAGTGCTGATTATTTTTAAAGCTACATTTTAAAGTCAGGGAGAGGGATAAACTGACTGTGAATGCTTTCCCATAAGCCCTGTTTTCTTGGGAAAATAGGCTAAAAATTAAATTACTGGTGACATACATATGTAAGCTTTGATCATCTGGATGTTTCAAAGCATGTCCAAACACAATGTTTGAATAACAAGTGTATAGGCTTCTATATAAATGTGAGATTCAAGGGATAGGCAAATTCTAGTAATTAATATTCAAAAGGCTATGGTTTATCCTTATTCTGATTACACTGAATGTTCATGTGGATGCCTGTGTCTTTTTCATAAGTACAGTTGCTTTGTAATACATAGAGAGAAGGAAGGTTAGGTTGTCTGCCTAATGCTTTTAGGAACACTCAGCCCTCTGGTCACTTTGTTTTGATGGGCTTACCATGGAATGTTTTTTATTAATTCCATTGAGAGGAAATATATATATATATTTCATTAACTGCTAGAAAAAACAGAGAAGTGCCTAGAAGAATTATCATAATCTGACAGACAGACAAATCACTCTCTGTCTAAATGCTCTCCAGCCCCTTCTTTGGTAAACATCTTAGAAACAAGCCACTGGATTGGATGCATCTTGAGCTCATTCAGCCAGCAACACAGTCTTCCCACTTCATGACAGTTATCTCTTGTTGATTCCATTCACCTAGCTTTATATGGCTTACGTGTCAGTACCCTGACGTTTTACTTCAGACAATTTCTATCTCCTTGTCTGGAATAATTTTTCTCTGGTAGGGAAGTGCTGCATGTGTGATGATCTGCAACTGCTACTTTTTTTTTTTTTCCTGTAGATATAATTTTGCTTACTTCAGTATCTTACCAGATCCTCATCACCACAGCATCTAGGTTTTCTTCTCTTGCATTACAAGAGGTCCTTTGTCTGCAAAGCAATGCTAGAGTATATTAATGCACCTGCAACAGAGGATTTAGAAGCAGCATTTGGTCCCCCAGCAACAGTGACAAAAACAGCAGAAGGCAGATTTGCAGCCTTAGCAACAGCCTGAAGTTGTCAGAAATTTGGGATTCTTCTTCAGGATGCTGACCTGTAGATATTGCCTGATGACTTTTGTATCTGAGTTCGGTTGAGATGAAAAATAATTATTCATGTATATTTACTTAGAAAAGATTTACTTGGATTAAATGAGAAATGTTTCTGCACATTACAGGCTGACTGGAATTTTCTTAATTGTGCAGATAAATCTTACACAAATTAGTAGTCTTCATGAAATTAAAGGCACTGTTCTTATGAATGAGATCTACTTGTGTGAGTAGACCTTACGGGTCTGCATGACGGAATCCATTTGAATCAAAGTCAGTGTTTCCCTATGATTGGTGTATGTTCAAATATTTTCATTTAGGCATAATATCAAGGCAGAATAATAATGGTACCTCATTCATACATGTTCATCTGCTTGAACAGAAAATTATAAGCTTATTCTGTAACATTAAGAATACATGCAAGAATTCTTTGTGATTTTATACTGACAGAATCATTGGATAAAACCCAATTTTGTAACCTTAGCAGGATTGTTCTTCTAAGAACTTAGCTGTGCATGCTAGCTCAAGCCTATTTTCATGTTCTATTATTCATACATTTTATTCTTTTATTTCTGTGATAAAATTTAAGGGTTTGTATGTTAGAGAAAAGATGCTTGAAATAAAAAGTTGAAGTAAACGGGTTTATAATTTCATACTTGCCTTGTAAAAAAATGCAAATAAGTAGCATATTCCCTCTAGCACTCAAGAACATGTTTCATTCTATTTCACATTCTGATTTATACCAACAGCAGTGAAGTCTTTTATAAAGAATTTCTGAGATCTGCAAATGAAATTACCATATAAGAACCGGGTATTGTTATTGCTGTTATGATGAGGTAGGAATAGTAGGACAAGATCAGCCTCCTGGAGGATAAAAGGGCAAAATAAATCCAAGCTGGGTCAAACAGTGGCAGAAGTATCTGGGACCAGGCTAGGACACTTTTCTCCAGAGCTTCAAATCAGGATCCTCAAAATGGAATTTCTGATTACTATTTCTTGGTAGGAAAGCCTTCTAAAGAGTTTCTTGCCTTCCTTTTCATTTCCGTGTTGCAGTTAAAAGGTATAATCTTACAGGTCATTCAACTTCAAGTTGAAGAACAATAGTGAAAGAATCAACAGGTGAAGAGAAGAGTGAACAGGAACCTCTTTGATTGCCTTTGCTACTACAGCAAATATCTGTGGTTGCGTACAGCCAAAATAATCTCATTCTCAGGTAGTGGCTGATCTGTATGGAGAACTTGAATCTACGGTTTCTTGCAGTTGATTCTTTAACTCAAGAATCAAAAGCTTATGTTGTGAATATAAAGATGACTTCACAGATGTAGAGATAATCCCAGAAGAAGAAACTTCCCATTGTTTCATTTCATTTTTAGAAATAATCTCGCTGTATAAAAACATATTAAGAGACTATTAGCAGGGCATGTTCAAATTCTCATAAGCAAGGCATTAATTTAGCCCACCTGTACAAATGCATTACAAAACAGTCAAGTTTTACACCCTTGTTCAATCTTACCACAGTCAGAGAAAGGTAAAATAGTAAAAATGGATACAATTTCTGCTGTAATTCCACCACTTTCAGAGGAGAAATTAATCTGGCTTATCATGCTTTGTGAGTAGTGAAACTCTCGGGCTTGGAACATTAAAGACAGAGGACCAGTAAACAGAATAATGCTGTTACCAAAGTGACTGTCCAATGGCTTCTCTAAGGAGAAAGATACTGGTAATATCTGAACAGAAATCTGAGAACTTCAAGCTGTATTTTGCTGCTATAAAAGCACAGACTGATAATATTGGGGTTGACACCTTGGTCATGTGTGGCCAAAGAGAAAACAGAAATATAAGGTATTTTTCCTAGTAATTCAGTTCACAAAACACAGAAGTTTCTACTGTTAAGAAATGAAATGTGCTATGGTTTCATGGGCCTGATTCTGCCCAGATTCGCCATCTGTGATGTGAATTATCAAAGCCAAGATTGTGGACTTGGGTCCAGACAGCCCAGGGTCAGAACCAATGTCTGGTAATCCCTGCATTGCCACTGGCAATCCCTGCATTGCCTGGATAACCATTCCAGGGCAGCATTCCAAGTCTTCTTCCACATGATGCATTTTGAGCATATCCATATTATAGCATTTCTCTGGGGACTGTGACTAAAACACAGAACACTGTAATATACGTCCCAATAACTATCTGATTACACAGTTAACCACTCTGTAGCTCATAGGAATACGTCATAGCATCCATCCATCACAGAATTATCCATTTGTCCTAATACAGTGTGAAATGTGAATAAGGAGAACATAACTGGAGTTGCAGTGAGAGGCCTCAAGGGATCATAGCCAGCTGTTTAATACAACAGCCAGAAATCACTGACTGTATGCTTTTATTAGTTTCATCTGCCTTGAAGAGGTAGTTGCAAGTACTTTGTAAAGGATTATTAAAGCAAATATTTAGAAGACCTAGACAGAAAAGATCAGTCAGGGAGAGCTCAAATAACAATAGTTCAGAGGCTTAGTTTCATGTGACAATGTAATAGACAATTGATTGAAGGCTCTGAGGATGGAGTAGGCTGTGTAAGAGGAATACTGAGGACACAGCGAGGGAGGAGGAGTTCAACTTGACAAAAACCAATGAAAGAAAACTGGAGGATCTACAAAACACCACCTGCAGTGTTTCCACATCAGCTTCTTCTATGAATTCTCTGAATACCCAGAAATTTGAAACTACTTCTACCCTCAGGGTCTGCCTCTTTTTAAGTATGCTCATGTTCAATCCACCCTTGTATATACACTTGCTTACACACATGGGGTTTAAAAACACATTTTTGATAAACTTTGGGTATAGTTGAGGCCTTCTATAAGGTAAGAAGAGTACTTTGGCAATGGACATGATTCTCTGGGTCTATAATCATGTCTACACCTGGGATACCTGGATGTAATATTTGTTGTGATAACTGCTAGAAGTAGTGTATATGCAGTGCATCGATTCTCTTAGAGACTACGAACTTTTCACATTTTATTTATACATTGCATAAGCACAAATGATTATGTTATGTGGAAAATGGAAGCCAAGATGCATGTATTGTAGAGAAAGGTCCTCCATAAGAGGAAATAATAAGTTTCTAGTACAATGGGATGAAATGCATTCGTTTATCATATACCTAGCAAATTCCAGTGAACTTGGAAACAGCAAAAAAACCGTCACAATTTGACAGTTAATTTATAGTCCTGCTTTTAGAGATGAAATTTCTTCTGGACAGTGTGTTGATACAACAGCAGCTGCAGTTTTGGGGAAGAACAGTAATTTCTAAACATGAATGATAATCCAAGGTGGTAGTATTCACTTTGACATTTGGTTGTTGATCAGTCATTTAACTCTACCAAAAGTGCAACAGGTGAAAATAAGACTAAATTTGCAGGCTAATTCCTTGGAAATGGTCACAACAAGACTATAGATTTCAAGTGGCAGGATTTCTATGCCTGTTGAACATCTGCAGCAAACACCTAGAGCCAAATCTGTATTGTTTGTAGCTGACTTATTCATGGGGCTGAGCCATCTTGAGCCTGGCACCACGTGTGAATTAAGAAGCTGCCTGCTAGTCCTCCAGATCAAAAAGCTCTATATGAAGACCTATATGGCTCTGTAGAAAACAACCCAAATAAGACAGGATTGATGCCAAGTCTGAAATAATAAGTCCTGCAGTCTCCATTGGAAACTGTTCAAGTGACTGCACACAGTTTTCCAGTATGTCCCATAATGGGACATACATAGGGATCTTTTCTATTATTGTGGTTATTTTAGTGTGATACTTGGATCCCTTTCACCTGGGGATATTCTATGATTCTATGGTTGCCTGTACTTCCATTTCCAATAATTTTAGTGAAAAAGTTCAGGTTCAAGTTTGGGATTTATATTGCTGTCAGTGATACATGCTGAATCTGAGTGCCATTTTTCAGGAGTGTTTCAAAAGGCTATTTGAACAGTTCAAGTCTTAAAGAAAGGCTCTTGACCTTCTGGTGAACTCCAGTGGAAAACAAAAGTTCAAATGTTAATTGCCACTTCTCCAGCATGTAGAGCCCTACAGTATATGTGTGCCAAATTTCAGCTTTCTAGTTTAATGGGAATATGCCAATTAATTATATTTCAATAAAAAAAAGAAACCATATTGTATAGCAGTTTATAGTTCTCACCACTTCCCTCTACAAAGTTCCCAGGGAGTTGAAAGGATCTTAAGCAATTCAGGTACAGTGCCAGGCCTGAGATACTTGTGGGCACCGTGGATCATCCAGCTACAGATAATCAGGAGTTGGCTACGGGAATATTAGACTTCAAAACTCTACTGTATAATTAGACTAAAATCAGTGCATTGCAGTAGCAATTATTTTTTAATAAAAACTTTTGTTTCACGATGTTTGAAGCAACTTAAAGATGCATCAAAACATCTCCATGTTGTAGCTACTAGATTTTTTAGACCATTAAAATATTTTAGTATCTATTAATGTTTCACAAAATAGGGCTGAAAGACCTGAGGCCATCCTAGCAGAACTAAGAAAAACATACAAATATTAAGCACACTGTTATAAATACAGGGTAAAATAAAAGCAAGTTCTTCAAAAGTATTTGTAACAAACCCATGTTTTTTGTAGTTTTATGTACCTCGTACCTTTAGTATCCATATTTAAAACATATCCCTTATTACTAGTTTCTTAGATTCTTCTTCAATGCCTTGTATTTGAACACATGGATAAAAGATGAATGGAGTCGGTTCTACGATTCGCTGTATGTAAAGGAGAACTGGATTGATCCACTGCTAAGGTAAGCAGTCAGTACTTAAGTAGCCTGTGGTCACCTCAAAGTTTAAATGCAACACACTGGGGAAAGCTTCTGCTGAAAATTTGATTTGCTGTTAAAGTATTTCTGCCATTGAAGTCACTGAGAACCTTTCTTGTCTTCATGAGACTATAATCCCTTTTACTTGCCCAGAGGCAAGGTTCTCTCATGGAGAAGTCCTTTCACAGCTGTTGTACATTTGTTTTTCAGTGCCCCTGCATAGATCAAACATCATACTAGCAGGTTTAAATTCTCTTAGAGAGTTCGATTCCAGCCTCATAAGTCACTTCACCATCTGCGTGACAGTAAGCACATGGAAAAAAAAAAAAAGTTTGATTTTCATGAGCTTGGCTTTATGCTCAGATTTGTTTATGCAAATGGTCATAAAATCCCTTCTGAGCAAATCAGACAAGCATGTAAACAAGTCTTTTAAAATTATTATTGATTTACACAATTGCAGCATCACTTAATGGTTTAAATGCTCTAAGATGCCAGGTGTGTTAGGTGGTGATACAGTAGCCTGAATACCCTTGCCAAACTGGAACATTTTCACATGGAGAAACAGTAGCTGAATCTCAAGTTACTCAGCAGCTTGTTTTCTTTTTTTTTTTTGCCCAAGACTGAGAAATTAAAGCTAGCATGGGCACACCTAGGTGGCTGCAATCACACCTCCTCCTCACTGCAGTATAGATTAACACAGATGATGGCAAACACTGTTAGACAGAACTGTTACAAACAATGTCAGCTGAAAAAGAATTTGCATCTACTTCTGTCATGTCAGTCGACACAATTAGCCCTTTAGATTCTCTTTAGATTATATGAAATTAGCAAATGTAGTACTATAGATTTGGCTTGAAATACAATTCCACTGAGTCCTACAGGAATTATGGGGATGTATTTGAAGTCAGAATTTGTCTCAATAAATTCCAGAGTAGTAATTCTAATTATAAAGTATGCTTGCAGCTTGAATATAAAGATACAGAGAGAGATACAGAATAGCAATATAATCTATGGCTTATGTTTCATTAATAGTAGGCTTGTGAGAACCGTCCTTCACACTCAATTGCATTCAGTGTCACAAGCACAAGTGTTTTGCCTAGAAGTACATGTAAGCTGTGCAGGAATGCTGAAGACCAGATTTGATCACTGGGTTTGAAACTTCCTGCAAGGGGCTGAGGATGCACTGATCAGTTTAATCAGTTGAGTAGTTTAATTTTTTTTAAATATGTCTTTGTATTCCTCTTTCTAACATCAGTGAGGGTAATTTAAAAGTTCCTTTTATTTTAATGGAGCTGCATTATTTTGGAAGTTACTCATAAGCCTCATCCAACAGTGACAGTGCTAGCTAAGCTAACAGTCATGTAAAGAAGTCAGTGCAAATTTGCATCATCAGCTGATTTTTAAATTCTGGGAAAACTCCATTGCATGTGTAGTACTTAAGGGTAGAATAAATATGGAGGAGCAATAACAGACATGAAGCTGTCACCAAAATCAGCCCTGATAACTTGTCTGTGTGTTACCTTGCATTCTGTAGCTTCCTGTCACTCCTGGGAAGAATTTTGAACCTTTATACAAGCAAAAATCCAAACACAGAGAACTCAAAAACATCTGCCCCACAGTCACCAACTTGTTTTGAGGGTTCATTTGCTGATTCTGCCAAACTCCACACATCTTTCTATATATTTATTTTTTATTAGAACTGCCTGGGCTGTGAGGTTGATCTATGTGTCTGTCAGATGATGACAATGGCAGTACTTAGACCACTGTCTGTTCATAGTCTTTTCATCTGTATGTACTCTGCTTCTGACAGCTGATTTTCTGATTCATAGTCTGGTCCTGCTGTAAAACAGACTGGTGACATAATTGCTTATTCAGTAAAAACTGTGGCTATTTCACCACTGGACTAGCATCTATCAAGAGGTGAAATAACACAATCCAACTAAATCATACGTACAAATTCATGGGTTAATTTTATTAAAAAGAAAATAACAGAATAGCTGAAAGTGTTGCAGAATTCGCAACTGTGCCAAGCTCATATACTACATTGTAAGTGTGTACAAAAGAATAAAAATGAAATAAAATTGAATAATCTATTTTTATTTGAAGATGGCAGCCAAAAGTACAGCAACTGATTGAACACCTCACGGATAAATTAAGTAATCGTACTACCACTGTCAAGACTTCAACGGTCACTCAGCCAAAGGAGTTTAATTTGACCGTACCCAAACCACGTGCCATTCCTATACCTCTGCCAATACCAGTACTGGAAAAAGGTCCACCTGTGAGTTTTTTTTAATGCTTTTTGAGATACTCTGCTTTATGTAATCTTGTGCACAAAATCATGGTAAGGGAGTTAATCGTCTCTTTCAAAATAACTGTAGAAAATCTACAACCTTTCAGAACTCAACGAGGATTTATTTGTTACTGAAGGTCAGATTTCTAAAAAATAGCTAATTCATTTCATTTCAGTGAAACTTGTGTAAGCAAATTGTAGGCCAAACAAAGGAAAGGGAAAAGGTTGTTTCCTGTAGTTGGTTTACATCTCTTGGAGGTAGAACGCTACAGTGGATACAAACTGATGAAAGCATGATAAAAAGGTTTCTGATAGTCCGTGGATTTTGTAAAATGTTTGCTTTCGATAATGCACAGAAGCAGGTAAGAAAAGAATATTAAACTGAACAATTGTATAAACTAGATGGATTATTTTTTTGTAGATGAACTCTCATTAAATAAGTAACTGAGCAATTTCATTGGACATGAAGTGGACTCTAGATTTTTATTCCTTGCTATTTGTATTCATGTTGAATCTCTTAAATTAATATTTTTCCATTTTAATTTATTGCTTACATACAAATGAGAGTTCACTGTCTTCGAAATGCTAAGCTTTCATTTTACTAACTGGCCAAGATACTGACTCAGTTACACTGGTACAAATCAGAGACACACAATTAGTTTAAAGTTAGCTCGCTTGGGAAAGGCAAACAGGATTTGGGATCAAGTTGCTATGACTAACTTAATAAAGACTCCAAAACCATCTATATTTAAATGCAGTGGGAAGTGAGCTTGGAAGCCATAGTTTTGAGCAGTATATGCCACCTTGTATTAACACTTCAGGTTTTAAATAATACATGTGTTGAATGCTCTTAGATACCATTTACATCTTAGGATGGCAGAGCAATTTAATGGTAGTGTGTTATACAGTTAATGGGATTTTACATTGAAACAGCTTAATACCAGGCTCTGAAAAACTGCATTTAATAACTACTTAATCAGTATCGGAATGAGTCATATTGCTGTCATTTTAGTACCTTTATAATGTGCAGCCCCTCTCAGAATAAATTTGCTTTAACACAGATGCATTTACGGAAGTTCTTTTGTGTTGTTAGGGTTATACTAAATTTGGCTTACATTTTGGCCAAGTCTGCAAATTTAAAAGCTTGTGTGAATCTAAAACCATTAGCGTAACAGTGACATATGTTGTGCTCATTTCTGCATGTATCTCAGCAAATTAAGCTTTACTTTAATTTGCCATATTGTTGCCAGCATCCCTGTTTTAGATCCTGTACTTTCAGCAGAGAAAAGTCAGCCCAGATGTCAACAAAGATGTAGGAATGTGAGAGCAAGCCTTAGTTTTGGCTGCTGCATGGCAGAGAGTTGTATCTATTTGAGAGGAATGCACAGAAATAAAACTCTTCCAGATTATATCCCATAATCTGCTGTTCCTGTCCATTTTCTCACAAAGTTGTTAGTTTTCTGAGATATCCATTTTTTCTCATGGTTCTCATTCATCTGTCAAAGAGCTTGCCATGTGGCATATTAGCTGGGAATATCGCAGTCACACTAACTACAGGCAGAGTACTGCTCCACTTGAAACAACTGCATGAATTCATATGGAGGCGTCTGGATTTAAGCAATAACTACTGAGAAGTCATTGCATCCCTATGGTGAAATTATTTAATTTTGATTAATAAGATTATTATTTTAGGTATTTCTTCCCGATACATTGCATTATATAGCATAGTTAAAATAAAATGCAGAGTAGGATGGGATGTATCGTTTACATGAATTCAGGAATAGTACTGTTGTCTTGTACGCTGAAAACACATTTCAGGCACTGGGACAGGCTCCCTGGGGCAGTGGTCACGGCACAGAGCTGCTGGAATTCAAGAAGCATTTGGGCAATGCTCTCAGACATACAGTCTGATTTATAGGTAGTCCTGTGTGGAGCCAGGAGCTGGACTCCGTGATCCTTGTGGGTCCCTTCCAACTTGGAATATTCTATGATTCTGTGATTCTAGGTGGGTTATTGCAGAAGACAGGGTAGTTGTCGTACTCAGTGATCAGTATTGAGATGGGACTCTCCACTGCCATTGGGATGTTTCATTGAGGTGACACAGGCCTGGAAGGTTAGGATTCATCCTCATAACTCATCCTCATTCATCGTCATAAACATTCATTAAAGATCAGGGAGATTAATTTCTTTATTGTTTCAGCTGAGCTTCATGAGTGGACTTGCTCGATTATTTAAAATAATTAAAAGGCCAATACAGATTATTCTGTTTACAAATCTATAGATCAAACAATATATTTACCTTTATGATCTTGTTTTGTATAAAAACAAGCTCTTAAAACAACAAGCACTGCATTAGCCTGTCCTTGTCTATCTTATAACAGTAGCTTAAAAAAATACAATTCTGATCACTACCAAAGTTCAAAGTACTTATTCATCATTTTGCATATTTCCCTCTCATACCTTTTCCTGAAATTTATTTTCTCTTGTCATTGTTAAGTTGCCTCATCTAAACCAATATAAGGTATTTCTACTAGGGTATGTATTTTGGGGGTGGTTAAACAAAACTGAGCTGATTTCTTAGAAATCATTTGTCATTCTCCTTGTATGTGTCTCTCTGCACATTTAAGGCAATAACTAGCCTGTGTTGGGGCTGGAGTTTATCCAGGGCTGCAGAAGGATGCATTCAGGAGCAATTTGTTTCAGGGCCAATTAAAAAAGCCTCTAGTTCTGCTCCTTTCTGCATCCATGCATGGTGTCAGCTCAGTGAGTACACCATGCCAGTTTGTTCTTCCTTAAATTTCTTGTGATACCTACTCCTTAAATAAAACCTCCAGTAAAAGAAAGAAAATATGGAAAGTGTAGGTGAAGCTGGCCACACGCTGGAGGCGAAAGGCAAGCTTGGTGTGCCTTACTCCCAGCCCCTCCTTTTCACTTTAGGATTAAGTAGGTACAGTTTGGCCTTGCTGATCTCCCTATTGCTGGAATTTGCAATTTGCTTAGAGTGATTTATTTGTCCTCGCCTGGCAACTGCACATTGTTTATTGTTATAAAGGGTAATTGCTGTGTTGTCTTTCTGTCTGTCTGGTGGGTACTCATCACCATGGTATCTGAAGGCTAAATTACAAGGCTAGGATCATTTTTGAAACATCTTATTGAAAAGTCGCCTCCTTAAATTACTTGGAATAAGCACAGAAGTTCTGCAGAGAGATCTTCAACTCACGCTGGCAGATGAGTACAGTTTTGTAGGTAAAGTACATGACTAGGAAGAACATTGAAAGAAACTGATACTCACTGCTGTGCAACCCTCTGCAAATTCTCTGGGCTTTAATTTCTCCATCCATAAAAGCATAATAAAAAAAATTTAGATACTGCTGGGAAATACTTTCAGTTCTACTTCACTTAAAAAGCTCACAAAAATACTTAAGCAGTCTCACCCATGCATTTAATTGCTAGCCTTTTCTATTTGTGCATCTCTTTTTCCTGTAGATAATGATGTCAAATAGCAAAGGCAGTAGAAAACACGAGTTCTTCAAAGCATAGCTCTTTCTACAGTCCAGTAAAGCTAGTTAGGATCCCCTCGGTTCCCTGAAATGACTTTCAGAACAATACAGATTATAGATTTTTCCCAGTAACTCTTGAATTAATTCTGTAACTTCTAATGGAGGTAGAACATTTATAGCAAGATAAGTATTTAAGCAGATGCCCCATAAGCTGGTGGCCTATCTCATCCACACAGGAAGGAGACATCCAGTCTTTTTCCAGGTTCTGCTTCTGCACAAAATGTATTGCTTACGCAAATACTGAAATGCCCCAGAAGCCTAAGCCTAGATCAAAATGATGCAGTCCCGTTTCGCCCTTCTGCCTAGTTCATTGTTAAGCCATAGGACAGCCAGACTATAAATCTTTCCTTGTTGTTTTATCTGTAGCACTTTCTGACATATGAATGCTTTCCCAAATTTTTGACTAATGCTGGGAGGGTCCTCACAGTCCTCTGCCTCCAAACATTTAATCTCCGTCTCCAATGATGTCCCTTTACAAGCAATTTGGGGCAGCCACTGTATACCAGAGAGAAGGTCCCTTTTGCCTGGTGTTTTTTCTCCAGTAGTGGCCAAACCCAGATGTCTAGGAGGAGCACAGGGATAACACAAGCATAGTTGCTGCTTTCCCCGACAACTTTCTCAGCTTCCAAACATTTCAGCTCAAAGACGTCCTCAGTTACAATGCAGTGCCTGGGTGTTTAATAACCCTCAAAGTATTTTTCTTCCCCAAACTTCTTTGGACCCTCCATAAACTTGTTGACACACACTGTGCCAAAGAGCTCCACCACTTAACTTCATACAGCTACCCTATCTGGCTGTCAATGCTATGAAGCTGAAATTTATGACATGCCAGACAGAACTTTTCCTCTTCTGGCAACTTCTTTTTCCCCTTCATTGGGCCTATGGTGTTTATTATTCCTTTAGCCTTTCTTGTACTAGTTTCAGATTATTCTTTCTTTCTGGCCCTTCGTCCAGGGCTTATATTACACTGCACAGGTCTGAAAAGCCTGGGTGGTCCCAGCTAATTGGAATCTGTCCATGGCTTCTATGCTGGCACTGATAGAAAAGAATCAATATTGAAAAAATAACTGCAGCTGTTTTACAGTAAAGGTGAATGTGGTGTTTTCCCTGCAAGAATATATCACTTTGAATGTTTTATATCCCATATTGTGGATATTATTGCCTTTTTATTTAGGTTCCTCCAAGTACCTACAAGCCTCCAAAGGAAAAAAAGCAACTAGAGGAAATCAAAACAAAAAATCGACAAAAAGCAGAAGTAAGTGTATTAAGTTCCTGTTCCAGTGTTTTCTTTATTCTAAACTCTCTGTTCTGCAATTTGTACCAGTTTTCACAAATCTAAGAACTCTATCTGAAACATATTTGCGTTTGTAGCTAATAGGTCACAGCACTTTCTCTGAAGTCATGAGGTCTGTATTCTCTATTCTGTTCTATCACCCTTTGCCCATCTTCTTTATTTCATTATCAATTTATTAAGATCCACCTTTTATTATTAAGGTCACCTTACATTCACAAGAATTACATGAGGGATTATGCAAATAACTATGTAAGGTAGCAGAAACACAATTACTTTCTTCACTTCACCAGCTTGAAATTGTCTCTTTTACTCCCACAAGCCGTGGATATTTAAGGCATTCACTTAATAATCAAGGCTTCAGAATATGAAATATGTTCAATATTTTTGTTTGCTTTCTATAGTAACTGGTAAATAACCACGTCATTATTGTTTTAAAATATCAGTAGATTCTGAGTTCTTTTTCATGTGGAATCCATACTCATTCCTTCAGTGGACTGAGAGAATGGGAAGTCATCAGGATCTGTAAAGAAGCAGAGTACATGGTCTGTATGTTAAGAGAGCAAGAGAAAGGAGGGCCTGGTAAGTGCCCTCACAGAAAGACACAGATTTAGTTATTTGAATTGATCCAAACTTTGATATGAAACCTGTTCAATACGTTAGCTCCTATCATGGTTAAAGCGGATTGTTGCCTTCTTCTCCTTGGAAGGGAATTAATTAAATGTCAGTTCCCACTTTCTTTCTTCCTTCCCACTCTGTAATCACCATATCCAACCCAATCACGGCGTGTGATAAAAGGTGTGCTATTTGACTTGTTTTTATCTGCGCTCTCCCACCTCCATTCTGAAAATGCCTTACTTTAGCTTTCACTAGCTAGTACAAGACCATTTATCACTGTTCTGGGCTCTTCATATGTCCTTGTGCATGTCCTTGTGAAAGGGCATTGGATTCTGTCCCTAAACCATGGTAAAATAGTAAAAACTTTAATGTGTGATAGATTCTAGGGGGATAAACTTTACATTCCTTTTGCTGGCCCATCACATCGCTTGGTATTTAATTATCAAACAGTACTGCATTATTTTTTATCCTTGTATTATTTCTACATTGTACAGAAAGCACATTGTATGCTCATTTGTACGTACAAACTTTCTAGAGAAATTGGGGAGGAAAAGCAGGATATCACAGTGCCTATATTGTCAAACATCTATGACAACTGTAAAATCACTTAATTACCAGCCACATTCTTCAGTGGGGAAAATGCATGAATATAAGGAACAGAAGAACACCACCACAGAAATCAGAGCTGCAATAACAGCAGTTTTTGTTGCCTTTGGAATGTTATAAAAGGCATCCAAAGCATTCCCAAAGGTCAGTTCCCTACACTGTTTGCTAAACAAGCTGAAATGTTGGGTCCTAAAAGAAATATGCATTAAGAAATGCCATTTGTCCTAGCATTTTCGCAACAGCTATAGATGGCATGTATAAGTACTGTGTCTGAGGAGCTTTAAAAGGGAGGAAGCTATACTCAGTATCGTTATGGAAGTGTTGATGTTATGGACAGCTGACCACCAGAAAGATATTGGAAAATCTAGTCTGTGTTTCACAGATTGGATTAAAGATTACTGTTTACAATCAAAAGAAATATCCAGAAACAGGAGATGTGGCTGCCTTTACTTCCTCCTTTGAAATGACAGACAAAATTAGTATTAAGGATGTGCCCATTGGAGCAATCCTTGGTGCTCAGATCTGATCATAGTCATCTTATTTAACAGAAAAGCAAAACCATCATTTATTAGCTATGTGCAAACAGTTACTAGCTATTGTACCGATGTGCCATAGATGATTATGAGGCTTTCAAGTAGAAGTTGAATGAGCAACATCTTTCACGTGGGCAGACCTAGCAAAGGGCCTGATGCCCTATGCAAAGGATACAACCAGGTAGAACTGTGTAGACAGTCAAGACTTGCCTACAACAAGTCTTTCATCAGGAATGAAAATTCTTATAAATGCTAAGTCCAGGCTTCATTCATTGGAAACAAATTAGTATATTGATCTGTACTGCAGGGTTTTTTTCAGTTAGAAAATTATTATTAGAGAATTTAAATGTACCATACTCCTTAAATTAATTGCTTTAATTCTAGGATCTGCTTCTGAAAGCAAATACTAACCAGTTCAAGTGTGCAACCACGAATCCAGAAAAGGGAGAGGTATGCTACAAAATACTTTGTGACCTACAATTTACACAGTATGAAGATGAAAAATGGCTGAGGTGCATAAGGATATTGCAAAGTATTTGAAAATTTTTATTTGTCACACAACTTGTAGTTGTGTGGACAGTTCACATACATATTATTTTCAGATTATACAACATACTAACATTTGCTTCTTTGCATCCATAATGCACAACCCCCTTTTCTTCTGGTCCTACTTTATTATTCTGCTAATTCTGAGACCATGAGCTTTCCTATGATACTACAACAAGTCTCCAAACCAGCAACATTCCTCTAAACCCACATATTATTTTTCCATTGACTTTTAAGGTCATGGAGCAGTCAAGCTGAGGCAGTAACACTCCAATTCATACAGAATTCTTGCTTTGGTTGATTCCCCATTTGCAACTCTGTCACCAAACTATATATTCATCACATTTGCATATTCTATTCCCTGTGTTCATCCCCATAATATCCATACACATTCACATCAGTAATACCGTAAAATGAAATTAATAACCATCGCTAGAATTCTACCACTTTAATATATTTTTTTAAATATCCTCTGGCACTGTATTTTGTCTTCCCAGTATCTGTGTCAGTTAAGAGCTGAATACATTCATGATCTATACGTAGAAATCAATAGTCAAATGAAACATCACTGGTTTTGGTATTATTTTAGTCAAGAAAGGTTATGGAAATCAAAGAATCTTTGCAATAACTTTTTATTTGCACCCATGTTTGCATGGTTATTTGGTAAGAAATATTTCCACTGCATTGGATGTATATAGCAAGTTTTTGAGGATATAACAATCACAAAATATATTCCATCATCATAGTTGTTACTGTAGATGATTATCCAAGAGTGATTTTCAGTAAAGATCTGATATTCTTCTGCTGAGTATTTGAAATTCTCGTTCTGAAATGAAAAAATGTATTTTTGGTTTGAACTGCAGAGCACACACAACGGTATGAAGAGTAGGCCAGCATTCCGGGCTCAAAAGATCCAAAGCAAGGTGAGTAACATTTCAGATTCCATTGCTAGATGTACTTGAAAACTTCGGAGTAAAAGAACACAAATTTTGTGGTAATGAGAGCTCTACTGGAATCCAAGGTTTTACCCGAGGCTCTGTGTGCAGGAGAACGGGATGGATTGGGGCTAAGGCTATAAAGGTCTATGGACCTTTTACAATCCACAAGGAAACGGTCAGGGAGCAACAAGAGTGTGGCTACTCCAGGAGGGAGGACAAACTGTGAGCCAAGGTTAATAAAAGCACAGGCAGTACCCTCAGCAACCAGGACATAGGCTACAGTATCTGAACAGGTCAAGGCTGGTGATAGTGACAGGCTCTGCTGACAGCCAGCGATCCTTAGACAAAGCAAGGTCCAGGATCCACCCAGGAATTCCAGTCAGGAGACACGGCTACAACATCAACCCAGGTCCATGCTGGAAGTCCAGTAAGGACAGCAGGAGACAGAGCTGGAGAGACAAGGAGCAGAATTACCTCCAGCATAACAGGAAAGCAGTGACACCCAGACCTGAGCAGAAGTGGGACTCCTGGACCAGTGGACAAAGGGTCCTAGGTGAGGCCAGTCAGGGCAGTCATCGCCTGGTGGTTTCCCTCAGAACGCTGACAGGTAAGTTGTCTGCAGCTGCACAACAAAATACTGCTTCAACAATGTTTTTGATTCCAAATGGAGAAGTTTTTATGTAAAATGGTGAGGATTAAGAACAGCCCACAGGGAAACAAGAATTGTGAACCTATGGTTTAAGAACTCAGCAGAGGGACAGAAGAATCTTCTATCCATAAATCACTGTTTCAAAATGAGATTCTAAAGAATGAAGAGCAATGATTCCAGTTAATAACTGTTTGATATGCAATATACAATCTGTCTAGATGTTTGTCTTGTGTTCTTTAGACACATAGTCAGGTCACAAAATCCACTATACTGATTGTTTCTCCACTAGGGTTTCCAAGGGTCAGAGAACTGCACATATGGAAATATGGAAAATGGTCTGTTCACCGTTCAAGTTCATATCCAGAATAATTTAATGTGGAAACTGTGTTTGTATTGTGACCTCAAATACCTTGTGAGAAGGTCTACCTACTCTTTAAAACCATCTTTGAATACATTGTTTGGGGTTCTTGTCCTAAATTCTTTGAGTTATCATCATTTTGCCAAGAAATAGGCAGGTAATTAATTTTTGTCCATTAAAATGGACAACTCCATTCCAACTCTGAATGTGGAAAACTCAGTAATTCTACTTACTGAATTTCTAGGTGATACCATGCATTTATTATCCTCAACATGCCTAATTAACATGAAGTATAAAATATCCCTTTGCTTTTCCAGTTAGCTTGTAAGTTTCAGGAGACTGCAGAACATATTTGTACATACAGTATTTGCTTTAGTGATTCTGTGCATCTGTTTCTCAGCTACTCATTAAGTTGTTAATCTGGAGTTTAAATAGACATTTGGATTCTAAACAACTTGTGTGGACTTAGGTCAAATGTGTTATGACTAAACTTTGTTTTCTGCAAGAATGATCCCAGTGCTGATCCCACTTGCACTGCTTTGCCTTGGTTCTGATCAGTTCTAATTATATACATCTGCAAAGGTGTTATATTTTGTCATCTGAACAGTCTACATGTTCAAGGAGCATTTTAACTGGAAGAGAGATCGTTCCCTTCCTCATGCAGTATTTATAGGTTGTCTAGAAGTTAGTCCTAAGGCAGTACTTGAAGAACTACAGAGCAGCCACAGGATCTAGTCCAACTTGTACCATGAAGACTGAGAGTCACTGAGAACTTTGCTGCCTCTGTCTAGCAAATGGATATGGCAATTGATAGTACCAGCTGTCTTAGAAATATTAGGAAGTTAAAACAGTGATTATTTGCAAAAAACTTTTGAGACCTTTGTGTGAGAGGTACTGCTCATGTTTTACTTTAATGTTTTTGGCTAACTTGTTTTCCCTCAGAGATAGGCACACAAAATATTTAACTTTGGAAGCAGTTTATTTTCTGTGTTCAACCCAGATGGAATCCATGCACACTATGTATATGAGCACTGAACAAATGAAAGGAAGTGAACACATTCCAAGGGATTTGACATGGTCCAAGAGTGATTACAAATTTATAATCCACTTGGGGGACTTTGCTGATTTCTTAAGCAGCTTGAGTGGTTTATGAACAGCATGCAATTTCATTGTGAATGTCAGATTAATGCTAGATGAATGCTTTAAGCAAAATTTATGCTGTCTTAGGTCGATTTATTTAACCCATTGAAATTTTTTTATACTCTGTTTTATGGTTTACATTACTAACGATAGTATATACATTCCCTTTCTTGACAGATTGACAATATACCTATTAAATTAAATGCAGCAGCTATTTTAAGGGAGGGTGCCCTCTATCAGCGGAAAATGGAACAGGAGCTCAAGAGGTACAATCAAGCATCTTTCTCAGATTATTTTTCACATCCCTTGTTACAGAATAATTAACCACATGAAAATAACTAGGTAAACTCCAGGTAAAGTAATATAAGGGATCTCTTGTAAGACATTAGGAAGCTATTCTATAAATATTGCTGACAAAGAGAAAAGTAGTCTAAAATGAATGTCTACATTAAAGTCATTTTGCTGTAGATGCTGTGCAAGTGTGACTGTGTTCTGATTTCACACTCTGGGTAATGTCCACTTGTAAAGTCCAATAGGCATCACTTGTTATATTTATTCCAATTCTCCAGAATAAATAATGTCCCAAATGCACATTTACCTCTGTCCATTATAAAAGAAGCATATATTTTAAGCCAAATCATTTCATATACCTTCATTTTCTTTGACAGTTTCTGGGGAACTAAATGCCAGATTTGATAGTTGAACTTATTTATCCGTATATAAAAATACCTGTCCATTTCTATCACAGTGAGCTGTCATGGAGAACTAAGAGTGTGCTGCTCCACCAGGCAAATGAGCCAGGAGCTGAGTGACAGCAAGGCATGTAAGGACAACATCCTTAGAGCAAGTACAAGGGTGGGCATACACATACCTGCAACATAGCTTAGGCAAGGACAGTGGCCGTTAGCACAAACTGAAATGCAGCTCCCAGGAAGAAAGTCCACACACACATAAGAATTTTCACAGCTCTTCCTCACACAGCTCTTTTCACTGCATTCTGATCCAGTGCTGTACAGCTGCAACACAACGGAGCTGTCTTTGAACACATAAAACTAAATCCTAGGAGTGGGGAACAAAAGGTTGCAGGTCCTTTTGGTGCTCTTAGGGCTCTGACATAAGGAAGCCTGACTAAGTGGCACAGATTTTCAGCTGATGTTAATTAGGGAGAGATTGACTTCTGAATGTACACTGCAGATTGTATTCTATAACTAGAAATACAGAACATTTTCAATAATAATTTTAACAAAGATAAAACCTATACCATTGTCATATTTATTTAGTATTATTACTAATCCACCTAACTTAGCAGGCTAAGGACTAAATATTAGCATTTTAAATCCAGGACTGACTGCCTAAAGTTGGATTTAGTTTTTGGATCTAGCAAATTTTGATATATGGATCAGGATTTTAGCAGTAAGATATTACACATCACTCAGGTTGTGCTACCTCCTATCATTAACAGCTGTGTGTGCATATTGAGGTTTTTTTATACTATTATACATGATACTGTTCATTCTATCTGGCAGAATTTTATTCCACTCAGTAAAGGAAGAGATTTTCCCCTCAACTTAACACTATTTTGTATTCATGAGATGTAATCTTCAGCTGCATTTAACAAACACATACATATATATGCATTGGGGAGCAACAGTAAGGCACAACTCGCTGCATTTTTGTGTCTCTGCCCAAATTCTTGGCTCATTCAATCCTCTGCTGCTGGACTTTGAGGGGCCTGCTGCAGGGCTTTGCTATGCTTCTCTGTCAACCAAGCACAAAAAATAAGAATGTGTTTTTTTCTTAATAACTGAATACTTCTTTGCCTCATTACATGTTAAAGGATTATTTAATTGACAAAATACAAAACAAATAGAATTAAGCAGAAAAAGATTTTAGTTCTCTATGTTGAAGTGGCCAAGAAGACTGCCAAAGAGAAAAGTTTCTTGTTCTTTCTCTAAGCAAAGTAATCCTCTGAGAAAATGTACATACCTTTGGCCTGATTCTTCTTGCTCCTTGTGAGAATACATATATAAATAAAGTTAGCCCTCTTCTGGGGCTTTACTGTTCTGAAAACTTTCACACCCTCATGCACTTTTTTCCTGCCCAGCTTTCCCAGGCTTTCGTAATAGGAATTCCTCTTAGACTGGAATTAAAATGTATCTGTGAAGTGACTTAGCAACAACCACTTTTTTTCTCCGCAGAGATCAAACACTTTACGTCAGAACAAACTGATTTTACAAACCAAGGCAGGGCTGGAGAGCCAGATCCCTACTGTGACATACTCTTCTTTCACTCTTGCAGAATTGAAAACTTGCTACAAGGGGCTGGAGACCCATCAGAATTCTTGGAATGGCAAAAACAGATGCGTGGTAAAGATCTGGAGGAGCAACTGGCTGAAATAGAATGTAGGAGGCTTCAAGGGAAACTGAGTCATGAAGAGGCAGTTTTAGCCCATCAGAATGTAACTCAAGAAAATAAGAAGAAAGCTGATCTAATGAGAGAAGAGGTAATACATATAGTGTTGCTCAAATTTTGCTTGCATTAAATCAGTGCAAAACTTACCATAGACGATACCTCTTACAAGTAGATATAAAAATTCTGTACAGTGTTGCAGTGCTTGCAGACTCACTGGAGTCTGCAAGCAATGGAAGAATACTGCTATAGCTACCAGACACAGCAATGCTTATGCATCTAAGCATTTTTTAAAGTTTTTGATTTGACCGGTAGCACTTCTGAGTTCAGCTGAGCAGTTTGAAGCACTTTGCCCTACATTCATGTCATTGTGAATGTTCTTTCTTTTTACAGATACTGAGATATTAAGCACTGTTTGCAAAGAAATCACCACTATATAACTAATTTCATTATCTTGTTAAAATGAGAGCCACAAATATAAAAGAATTTGTTTTCTTCAACTGATATAACTCGATTTACTTCATATTATCTGACATGCCTGGATCTCTCTTAGAGGAAAATTCAGACAGGGAACCCTCATTAGATCTACATACATGGAAAACCAAATACTTATGCCAAGAAGTACCTCTCCACACATTTTGCAATCTGGCAAATCACATTTTTCCCAAAACATTGCTAGATCTTTTCATTTTTTTCCCAAACTCACATTACATTTCTCGTGCTTTTCCTATGAACTAAGCAAATGCTCAAGAAATCCTCAATACTGTAGACTTAATATTTTTAATAGTCACTATCACAGGCAGTCTCCACTGCTTTTCTTTTCTCATCCTGGTTTGTTGCTACGCCCATAGGCTGGCCAGTACTTTTCTCTTGGCCACCTCTCACAGATGTCTCAGTAGTGTCTCAGCAACTTAGGATTGGGCCACAAAGATTTTCATAAAGGCCTTACTGCAGAAGGGAAATATGCTTAATGTGGTCCTTTTCTGTCCTTTTAAAAAAATAACAATCTTTCAACCTTTTGGGGCATTATGTCTATCTAGACACTGTAACAAAAACTTCAAGTGAACTCTAACATGTACAACTGTGTAACTATGGTTGGTCACACCCATTCCAAAATGATTGTAACTACTATATTCACCTTGATTTCAGGGCATGTATGTTTTATTTTTAACAGAAATACCCCAAACTATATTGATCTGGGAATGTGCAAATCAGACTCACTCTAACCTGACCAATTCCAGGCAGCTCCCTTCACTTTCCAACAGATGAGAGCAGGACACTCTTATCCATGACCAACAGCTGTCATGGTGACCTCCCTCCTTCTTTTAAAACTCTCGTCTTCCATCTAAAACAGAAAATACAGAAGAAAATGTTGGAAAATGTTTTCTGCTTCCTGATTGTTTTGTCTGGCAAAGAAAGGAAAGTGATCACTAAAAGTGGACTTTCTGTATGTTACAGATATACAGCTCAGCCCAAAGAAGATCCTGCAGGCATACAACTGTCTGTGTATCAGACTAGCACTCTTCTTGGTATCTCAAAACCAGATCCAGAGATGACTATTTTTGTCTACTTTTAGAAATATATGGGAGAAAATCATGGGAAATAGCAGTACAACTGTTATGGATTGCTGTGGTGCGAAACTAAAAGGTAGAGAGGGAAGCATTAAAACTGGGTCTCTATGTTGTCCCCAGCCAAAGTCCTTTGCTACTTTTGTGAATGATGTAGTCCTATGAATCCATTTGTCTTTGCACTGTTTCAATGATTTGAGGCTCTCAGATCACCAGTTATCAGTAATTTTATTAACCTGTTTGTCTGGGATTTAGAAAGCAGAGCTGATGCACCAGTATGCAGAGAAACGTCTCCAGGAACAGAAAGAAATGAGAGAGCTGGTGGAGCAGGTCGTGGAAGGACACAAGAACGCAAAGCAAGCAAAACTAAAGCTTCAGAAATACAAACAGCAGATAGGTATTTATATATTGCCAGAAAAAAATAAAAATAAAAAAATAATTTAAAAAATGATGCCAAATGTCCCCAAATTACTTTATTTTAGTGGGGTAATTACAATTTTTACTGAAAGGAAAGGCGAGCTGAGGCAAATACCCAGGATATACATTCCCAGAAATGTAAGAATGTGAATGCCAGTAGCAAGTTTGTAACGGGTAGATCAGAAATTCTAAGCTACTGCTCATGGCAATTACTCTTTGTTTAAAAGGGAAAAATACAGCACTAATGTTCTGCAACTGGTTTCCCTTCCATCTAAAAGCAGCATATGTGAAATGACTGTACATTTTGTCAAATCAAGTTTTGAAGCTCAGCTTCTTGTGATTCATACCATTAAGAGAGGATTCGCCTAGCAACCACTCTGAAAGAATCATAGCTTAAGATTATTGTCTTCTCCAGAGAAGACAGTCTGGAAAAGAAGATTGTAGCTGAGGAAAGAAAAGACGTCTCCCAGAAGGGCAGCATCACAAGGGAGAAGGATGTAGCACCTCCGAGACAGACCACTCATTAGGATGAAGAGAAATGATGTTACTCATCCTCCGTAATTCTTAAAGAAAATTCTTCAGTTAATGCATCAGCGAATGAAGTCCAGGCAGAAGGCTGTTCTGACTGGCATGTCTGTACATATTCGAATGCAATACCATCTTAACATCTGGTGTACAAATGGGCTACCTCTGTGCATATTTTAGTGAGCAGAAGACTTTTCTCTGCTTATCTTACTCCGTACTTGTATTTGAGGGAGCAGAGAATGTTAGCCAGTCTAAAATGGTCTAGCAAAGCCTACCAACCTTTGTAATTCAATGTTTTCTGCGATATATATAGCTTGAAAAACTATGAATGTTTGAAATTGCATCATATCCTTTTATTAAATAATGAAACAGTATACATTAATTAGAGCAGAAATTAGGATGCAATAATTCAAAGTGTCTATTTTATGTATGTATACAATATGCTTCTATGTTGAATAGAATGATAGATACTGGAGGTGGGAAGTACTCATTTGTTTCTCTAATCATTCCTCCCACCAATGACAGATTGTTCCCTCAAGTACCTTTAGATCCGTATTATTATCGTTATTCACAAATGCGTATGAATTTTCCTCCAGATGGACTACTTGTTAAAATATGCAATCAGCTAACAGAGATTAGTTCTTTTCTTTCAGTTCAGGAAGTTTGTGAAGAAAATCGAGAACTTCTTCGGCAAGCTTTAGAAGAAGAGGAGGAGAAGCTTCGGAAAAGATGTGAATTAATTCAACAAATACGAGCCATTGAGTCTTTACCAAGCCTTAAACACAAGTTTGTTGATTTAACTGAGGTAAGCTCAAAAGGAAGAACTACAGTTTTTACATAAATGTATACTGTATGTGCTTCACATGTTCAGAGGAATTGTGTACTGCATGCAGATATATCTCCTGAATGTGTAGAGTTAAACGCAAAGTGAGCCCATGACACAAAGATTAGTTTTGAAATGAAACTTTCACGAAGTTTATAAAATAAAATTTTTACCACGAAGAATGTTGTGATGGTAAGTGAGATCTTACATAAAAGTTCTCATGGTAAGTGAAATCTTACGCCCTTTGAACTTTGAATTTTGCCAATGGTATCTAGGTTTCCCAACATCCTTCAGAAAGAGACTACAAAGTGATTACAACGTGTGCTATCCACCTTCAAAAAGTCACAGATTTGTCAGTCCTCAGTAAGGACTGACACAAAAACAAAGTGTGAACTGTTGTACTGTTTTTCATATTGCTGTGTTGATTGCCATGATCATTGGCAAAATTAATTTCCTGTGCTTTCAAAACTGTCGACATTCAGGTATACACAAGAGATTGTCTAGAGAACCCAAAACCTGCTGTTCTGTTACACATGTACTGTGCAAATGCCTTGTCTGTGTGTGGTTAAGTCCACAGTAAATGTATCCCAAACTTCTTGGACTTACTATTGATACACAACAACTAATATACCTGACACTGGGCTTGGCAGTGGGCACTTTTGCAGAATTCCCAGACTTAGTCAGCATCTAGAAATCTGTTATCCTACCACTAAACCAGAAGCAGAGTAGCTAAAAGATACTCTTCCATTTTTCACACCCAAATTAAAAAGAAGAATAACATAATATAAAACAACCCCACCGATTTTAAATATAATCATTTTGTGTTTTTTTTTCTTCCTTTTTTTTTATTAGTATTCAAATGAAGATAACAAATTCAAAACCATCCATGGCTAGTCTGCAGAAACCATACAGAAGGAACAGGTTTTCCTTCCATGGGGCTGTTCAAACAGTCTATATGATGCTTTGGCTTTATCTCCTGCTCCTCTGAAGAGAACTGAGACATTCACTGATTCTAAAGCTACCTGCTGTATTTGTAGGCTTCAGATAAAGCACCCATCTCATTTGTCAGAATTTAGAACACATTTAATCTTGTGTGAAATAGGTGAACAATAATAAAACCAACTCCCCAGATGTCAAATCCTCCTTTACTCTCTTTGCTTCTCCACCTTTCCAGCCAAAGAATGCAATTCTCTTTTTTCAAACCCAGACTCACTCCAGCCATCCATGGAGAAATAATACTGAAACCTAATCAAAAAAAAAAAAAAGAAAAAAGAAAAATAAGTGAAGAGTACAAATAATTATTTTACACCACGGATAATGTAAACTGTCTGCATAGAAATACCTGAAAGGTACTCCAATCTATAGGTCTCTTACTGCTCCAGATAGAGCTTCACATTTTGTCATCCCTAAACAGAGCCCTTAGTGCGTGGTCTCACTGCACAGTTATTACCCAGATGATTCAGTCACAAGATGTAGGCTGCAAAGTCATAAGATGTAGGCTGCAAAGACACAACAGTATAATGTAGTTGGATGTGGAAATGTCATTACTTCTTCAATCACAATGGTAAAATGGTGCAGGTTCTCATTCAGGCAAGTGAAGGTGATTGGAATGTCAGTACTTTTTTATTTGTGAACCTAGTTCATTTCATTGCCACTTACAGTGGCTGTCAACCCCTGACATAGATCTTCCGCTGGAATCGTGTTTGTTTCTAAGTACAGATATGGCTTTAAGTGCATTTTCCCATCCAGCTCATCTGAAAAGACAGCAGAAAAACATAACAGGTTTCAAGTCATACATGAAAAACTCATTTGAAATCAAGCTTATGCTATTTGTGAGGTTACTGTAGTGTAAGGTTGCTGGAAATGGGGTGGCCATGTAGGTCATATTGCAAGTATAAGAGAGTCAACCTGAATGATATCTCAGCTTATTTCACAGTTCCCTCATACTCACTATTGCAATGGTTCTCAAGAGTCATTTAGCATTCTTTTGGTGATAGCTTGCCCTATTTTTCTCTTTCTACAACAGGCTTTTTCAAGCTCAATGAAATTGAGTATGTGTCCATAAAATTCACACTCATTCTCACAATTTTTAAAGTACCCAGTTCTTAACTTGATGGCGCTTCAGTTGCCTAAGTATCAGCATTATCTACTGCACAAGTATAGAACCTTTCTTATTTTAGGAACCACTTCACTGAATATTTTTGAAATGCACACACTCAAAGTATTCACCTCTACCATTCTATGCTTCTAGGAAATTCTCTTTCCTGGGCCTTTTTGGTTTCTGCTTGCCATGCTCACACACAACCACTGGGACATATGCTTTGTTGTAAAACATTTTCCTTTCACTTTCTGTGAATACATCTTGGTGGTCATTGAGTAGCTTAAATTAGAGGCAAGGTATGATAGCATTTGCCATTTGCAAATTCACCCTAAATTGAAATCTGAGAACGAGATAAATGATCATTGACTGTTTCAGTAGCCTATGGTGGTACATGTTTATGAAAAAGATGCAAAAAGAAGACTGTTTAACATTAAACTCTTCTATGAGTCTTCTGATGCTACTGGTGACCAATGCTTACTTAGGTCATGTTCAGTAAACATGAGGAGTGTGGAAGCAGAAGCCACCGAACCAAAACTGGAGTCAGGTTTTAGGTGAAAAAACAGTGAGGTGATGTTCTCTTCCTACTGACTCAACTTTTGAAGATTTAGAAAGAGAAGCTGTGGGGACCAAAATGGTAGGAGAAACCCTTGGAAATGTTTTTCTTCCCGCTGCTGTTACTATTTTCTTCATCTCTCTCGTCTTTCACCCTGATTCATAGACCTGCTGCTCTGAACAGCCACAAAATGCTCAGTGAAGGAAGGGTTCCTGACTAGGCTGCTTAGATGACATACCAGGCCAGAGAAGAGGGGCTGGGACCATGTCAGTTCTTGCAGCCAAACAGACAATCAGAGCATCTGTCTTTGACAGAGCGTCCTTCTCTTTTCCTGTTTTTTTTTTTTTTTTGGTTTTGTTTTTTTCCTTCACATTCTGTTTTGTAAAAAGCTCAAAAGCAGAAAGGTAAATAGTGTTCCATCAACAAGCAACTAAGTATTCAGTACAAGGGCTTTTTTTTCTGCTAAAAAGGATTGTATGAAAACACAAAGGCTCTTTAACTGAATAATTTCTGTTAAAATGATTGCATTGATTTTTACTTACATAGATTTATCATTACCACTTAATTTCAGTCTTAGAAATAAATTTGGAGGAGTGGTTTTTCTTTTGTATTGCCCTCCCCTAGTTCAGCCTTTCCAAACTTTGTTATTAATTTTCTGGCCCTAGTTCTATGGAACTAAGTAGATCAAGGCCTTTGTGATTAAAATCTTAATGATTATATCACTCTTAACATTATACAGCTCTATCTGGTAAGCATCTTGACTTCCGCACCCATCTTATGCATTCCATTATAACATGCCATAGTACCAGATATGTGCCAAAGATGTGTACCAAATCTAGGTTGATAGACAAAAGAATGTTATTTTGTGTGAAAGGGATGAAATTTTGCAAAGAAAGCTGCAGAGAGGCTCAATATTCATGTGGGTTTGTGCAAGTTTTCCCTTTTGTGCAGATGTATATATGCGTAGACCCAGGGAAAGGGAGAGTTTATGTAAGAACAAGGGCTGAAAACTTCAAATATATACACAACTGTTGAGAAATGATCTGTCTTCAGATGCAATCTAAGATGCAGAAGTCTCTCATTATATCTCAGAATCAGACTCATTATCACTCTGTCCTGATTTTGGCTGGGATAGAGTTCATTTTCGTCCTAGCAGTTGATATGAGGCTGTGTTTTGGATTTAGGATGAGAACAATGCTGACAGCACACTGATGTTTTGGGTGTTGCAGCATGGTGCTTACACTAAGTCAAGGCCTTTTCAGCTTTTCACACTGCCCTGCCAGAGTGGGCTGGGGGTGCACCAGGAGCTGGGAGGGGACAGGACCACCACAGCTGACCCAAACTGGCCAAAGGGACATCCCATACCATAGGACATCATGCTGAGCAATAAAACTGCAGGGGTTGGTCTGGCGGGGGTGTGGGGGTCACTGCTTGGGGACGGGACAGGCATCAGTCAGTGGGGTGGTGAGCAATTGCATTGCACATCACTTCCTTTGTATATTCTTCTGTCATTATTATTACCACTGTTTTCCCTTCCTTTTCTGTCCTATTAAACTGCCTTAACTCAGCCCACGAGTTTTAACTTATTTCCAGTTCTCTCCCCCATCCCACTGGGGGTAAGTGAGTGAACAACTGTGTGGTGCTGAGCTGCCTGCTGGGTTAAACCACAACACATTCTCATTGCAAAGCAGATTTTAAAAAGCTTTCGTTAAACATTTGTGTTTGAATAATTTAAATTTGGGCATTTTTTTGAATTTCCTGTGTACAAAGCACTTTTTATTCCTTGTCTTTTCAGATAAAAATAGTAGATGCCATCATAGATCAAATCTGTAACTTGGAAATAGATAAATACAAAAAAAATGTGTATTTTTGAGTGTAAGGTCAGTTCTAGTTTTACAAACTTAGAAAATATGCACTTTTACACATTTCAAAACTTGTCTAACTAAAACTAAAAGATAGGTCAGCTACTTTTTTTCTGGATGGCAAATGTGTTTATATTTAATCTACGCTATACTTCAATGCTTTCTCATGAAATGTTATGTGAGCCTACTGTTTTTACACATATAAAAGATGAGCTCTACACCTGAAAAACAGCTTGTAAATTACAGTTAGGTTAGAGCCATGCCTTTTTTGAAGTCAAAACATGTTCAGCATGATTTGGAACACAATCAAAATATTCTGGTTTTAGTCATTTACTCTCCCCTTGCCATTTACTGTGTTATTTTAACCTATATTTCATATTTCCTAGACTGGTGGCCATGGTTTAATTTGTGAAATGTCAGTAGTGGAACTACGTGAACGCCTCGCTCTACTCAGAGAAGCACAGAAGGCAGCAGAGGAAGAGAAGAGAGACCAGATAATTCATGAAAAACAAGCTAAGGAACAACTTCTTCTAGATAAACTGGACCAGATTTCCGTGTTCAGAGCAGAACTTGGACGAGCGGCTGCATTAAAGTCAGTATAAAACAGCATATGACATTTAACACATTGCAACTTTGTTAGTATCTTGCTAGCCCCTTCAGAATTAAAAAAAAAAAAGGGGGGGTGGGCAAAATACTGCCCTTTTATGAAGCAGTGTGACTTCTGTCAAAGATTACACTGGGGCCAGGATTTCCATTTTATTCTTGAAAATATTTTGCATCAACTGTAACAAATCTTTTTCATCAGTTTGAATTTGTGGTTGAAGACACTCTATAGGCTAGTGTTGCCTCAGGACTGGGAGCCAAAATCATATCTTGTGAAAGATGCTGTGCCTTTCTTCTGCTCCTTTTCAGTTAATCAGAACTAATTTGATTTTATTAAAATCATTCTAACTTGCTACTAAAAGTGGTTTCTCATTTTCATCTAAACCAATACACTAGGGCTATAGTCTTCTTCCTCGAATTTCATTTGTTATGTAAAAGAGCAGGCTTTATTTTGGAAATTAAAGATATTTTAGGAAGGAGATTTTCTGATAATAATAATAAATTATAAATTAAATAAATTATAGCAGTAGATCAAAGAGAAAAATCTTTGCTTACAGGCTCTCTGATCAAATTTTGTATTCATTATTCATATTTATTATTCATTATCATATTTATTATTCATTGTCATAAAGGATCTATAACCATCATAGATGGTTACATATGCAGAAGACAGGTCCCTTCCACAAAGAATTTAAAATCTAAGTTAAAACTATTTGCAAATAAATCTGAGCAAGAAGAAAGCCTATGTAAAAGTATAAAATATGGCACACCTCTTGATCTTATGCCATTTTTAATACATCTTGACTATTTGCCATTTTTTTGCAAGTTTTCTTTCACTTTTTTTCTTTTCTGAGTTAGATAGTTTAGTCCTTGTCTTGCGATATTTATCCTGCAAGCAGGTGTTCGAGCCGGCATTTTGAAGACATATTCTATCAGGCTAAAAGCACGCATCTTTAGACATGTCTTAAATTTGTGTTTATCACTTCAGTACCGAAGGTGGCTTTGTAAGAGTTCAATTCATGTTATTGGTTTATCTTCCAGTTCTAAATCCCAATCACAGCAGGCAGTACTGATGTATTCATTCAAATAGTTTTCACCGGTCCCAGCTGTGATTTGGTTTGCTGCTGACAGTTAATCTCCAAAGAGTGAGGTTTTACTGTGTTAGTACTTGGGAGCATAGTTTAATGAGTTTAATGAATCAATAACTGCAGCTCCAGTGGATTGACTGCACAGATCAGTGAACTTCTCTTCTACAGCATCTATAAAGAGAAGACTAAGACTAAAGGACCTGAAATGGAGTTAGAGCTGGAAATAAATTCCCATCTCTAAGCATTCAGTGTTGTGCAAGCCCGTGGGAGCATTTCAAGTCATCCTTTTCCACCAGAGATTCAAACTAGGCGTTAAGAACTTGTATACCTTATAAAATGTGTTTCTTCTAGTGAGCACTCTAATAATCATTTGTGGTAGATAATGCAGTCCGTGCATATTGCGTAGTGCTGGGTTTCTTTAATATAGACTCTTTGCCTTAATTCAAATCTAAAATTCTTCTGATCCTGAAATAAGCTATGCCTGAATGTGAAGTTAACTTTGATTCACTTTTTGTCCCGACATATTTGAAATGTTATTTAGAACAGACCACCATGCCAAAGATGGTAGAATCTAAATGAAATTAAACACTGAGTTTGCAAGCTTCTGTTCAGACTCATGGTAAGGAATATAGGAATATACTTTATTTTAATGGAGTCCTGTTTGCTCTCCAAATAAAGCAAATATAAAGTTTCATTATAGATGTTACAAGACATTTTCTTTCATGTCTCATAGCTTGGGAGCATCTGCTATGAAGAGGCATCATCAAAGCATACTAGAAATGTTGTTCTTCAGGAATGTATTTAATGCATTATCATCCAGAATGCAAATCTATAGTGGTGTTAATATGCAGCATGCTGGCCTATTTATGAGTGCTAGACAATTTGCTGCAGCTTTGGTTTTTCTCTAAACAAGCTATAGGCTTCATGTGTTAAACCTGATTTACAGATCCAGTCTCCTGAAATTTCTGTCAAGTCGATGTGAGTGATTAGTTGTTTGGCTTGTATTGATATACTACACAGAAGATGTAAAGAGCAAATTATTATGTTTACAGAATTAAATCATAATTACAGGGATAGAATAGCAAATCTTACCAATGGTGCTCATAAGATATCGCTGTGCATCAACAAGAAATTACATGTTATATCTTCAGTTGTGTTATGTTGAAGGCTCCTGCTAATCAGCTAAAGTATGATGGCTAAGCTTTTCCAAACAAATGTGCTTTAGTTAGTGTCAGCTGGAGTTTAATTGGGTCCCTACCAAGCAGGTTCCTTTCAATATCATTTACAAACAGACATACATCAACACAAAAGAAGCACATTGAGCAAGCATATAATGAACTATATTAAACAAAATAGGAAATGGAACATGAAAAATTACAGAGACATCAGCCTTTAATAGACTGCAAGCCATGACATCCATCACAGCAGTAGCTTTGTGAGTGCCTGCAGAACACTTAAGAATCAATTCAGTATGTACGCAGGACGTCCCTTTAATTGCTAGAATTTCACACAGTTTGAAAATCAGCACTGGCATATGAAGTGGACAAACATTGGAGTTCTCAGCTTTCAAACATGAACACCAAAAGATTTATGACCGTTTGAATACATCCTAATGTACTGTGGGTATGTGCCTGTATGCTTCAGATCTTTCACTCTAGTGAGGCTACGTCTATATTGCAGGTAATTAAACTCAGTAAGAATCAAGCAACAGATAAAATCAGTTGGTGCTGAGGCTCCCTCCATCCACATTATCTGTGGCTTGGTGGTTTTGCTTTGGGTTAGATTTAGCCTGGTCTTGGGGCTGCATGTTCTCCCCATTCATGCGGTTTAAAGCTGTCTAGAGAAAGGCTGTTTCACAAAACTTCTCATACTCAATTCCTGGCTTCCCTGCAAGCCCCTCTAGGAAACACCACACTATTTTATTGTCTCTCACATTTTAGTGTCTCACATAGATGACAGTAGCATATCCATGCCCCCTTCAGCCACTGCCACATACGTAAGGTACACAGAAGTCAGAATAATTAGCAATATGAGGGACCTTGGTTTGGTATTTCATAATATTTTGGATTTCATTAATTTCACAAATTTTGCAAGTACTTAGGGTGCTGTATGTGATTGCAGTAGGGAAGTAAGGTTTGTTTTCTCAATCCCTGCCGCTGGTAATCAGTTCTTCACTAGCATTGAAACAGTAGGAAGAAATTCATCAGCAATGATGGATCATCAGCATAAAAATCTGAAAGGAGGCTGTAAAAAGATGGAGTCAGGCTCTTAGCAGTACCCCGTGTCAGGACAAGAGGCAGTGGGCACAAAATGAAACACAGGAGGTGCCATCTGAACCTGATCAGGAAGCTTTTCTGTGCTGTGTGGGGGACAGAGGTTGCCCAGAGAGGTTGTGGAGTCCCCTCCTTGGAGAGCTTCAGAAGCCACCTGAACGTGGTCCTGGGCAGCCCTGCCTGAGCAGGATTGGAGCAGGTGGCCTCCAGAGCTCCCTGTCTGCCTCCACCACTCTGCAGTTCTGTGGGTGAACACTGATTATACAGCTTGATAATCTTTATTTCAGCTGAGGAAAACAGAGTAACAGTCACTTTCCCACCTGAAATGAGGTGCTTAGCAAGTTAATTGTTTTGGAAGAGAGCCAGAATTTGAATGCTGAAATCCCTCACATTAGTACAAAACAGTAATCAATCTGGCAGTAGAGTATGCTTAAATATGAAAATAATGGCTCCCTTAACAGTGAGCTGTTAACAGATACATTCATTTTCCTCATTGCAATAACTAAGATTATATTGTGCAGGACAGATAAAAGACAAAGTACTGTGAAGTACAGACGGCCCTAGTCACTGAGACTGAAAGAAAGAGGAAATAGCAAAAAATGTATTGTTTATTGCAGTATGAGGCAACCATACTTCTTCAAGTTTCCTTCTGCTTTTAAAAATATGCTTGTGTTTGTTGCACAACACAAGACTATTTGTAAGGTGAGCATATAAAAACAGTCCTAGATGCTCAAGTGATATTTTGGTGCCTAGAATGGTCAAGCAGCCATTTTTACTCCATCTGCTGCTAGTATTGAATCAGTTAAGAACTGTTATGCATCTATCTCACGGTTTCAATGCACGTCTGGAGTTTGAGAATGTAAATGAAGACACTGTTTGGATTTCAGGAGGAATCCTCTGGGCAAATGTACAGGCTCCCCACTTTTTGAACACAGCTGGGATGACCTAACCTGGCTTTTCCAAGGGCTTTCATCTCATACAGGGAAAACCTTTAGTGCTGAGTTGCTTATTCAGTTATAGGCCAGATGACCTGTTGGACCTAGAGTCCATTTGGCCAAACGCTAAAATTGCAGGGCAGATAAATAATTACAAGGGATATGTAAATAAGAAGAACCTGGACTGCCAAATTCCATTAGAAATTGTAAAATGTGAAGTAAAAATATATATTTTTTTAATTCTTTATGTTATTTAAGGAAATCACTGAGAGAATGAGTATGGGATGTGAACTTCAGTTTACAAGGGCTGGAATATTTTTTTTAAGTAGAAAAGACACATTTTACCCGTCACTGATTGAATTGCTCTGCACTTCATCACAGTGAGCCAAAGTCTTCCTGCTGTTGACTGTATGCACAGTATACACAGGAAGTGAGTAGAGAATGAAATCAGTGGTAGATAAAAAAACCTCGGTTTTTGTTTTATTTTGTTTTCGTTTTTAATCCATATTCTGTTGAATCTCTCATTAGTACCTTACCCTTCCTCCTTTAAGTAGTTTATACATACACCCCACACTACTACAGACTTCCTTAGGCACATACAAGAATCTCATCTCATTCCTTACCACTAAAAGGTAATTTCTGACAAGGTCACTAAGCAAAAACTAGAGTTCATTAAACCATTTCAAATATATATGGACATTAAAAGGATTGCAATTTTTTTCAAAGTCTTTCATAGGGAATTTTATTTTGTTTATTTATTTATGGCAGATTCACAAAGGGGCAGAAAACTCTTGTCTGAGACCAAAAGAAAAGACACAAATTCTCTCTTGGACCAAAGATTTGACAATACCTTTTAGGAACCAAGACCATTCTTAAAGACTGCTTTTTATTCAAGTTGTTTACTCAATACCAATAGCTGATAAATATAATAATAATAATAATAATAATAATAATGGATCTCTGTATAGGTTTTCCAGAAATTATCAGATAATTTCCTATTGAATCTGGAGAGGATTCTTCTAGCTGTGTACTATCCCATTCCAAGTGACTCTTACCTTGCTTCCCATGTGATATGGGGAAACAGAAATTGTGTGAGGTTTTGCTGTCTTGAATCCTAAAAGGCATTAACTGGCCATCACAGAAAACCAGCACTTTCTTCCCCTCTTTGAGTTTCCATTAGGATGTGCTGTGGTATCTGAAAATGTATGGGACTGGCTGCTTTTTGGAATAGTGTAGATGGCTGGCACATGCCTTCATGTTGAAGAGGACTGAATATCAGTCTGATGATAACCAACTATTCACAATGTTAATTCATAAGCAGCTGCTGCTGCTGCTCCATGATGTTAAACTTCTTGCTGTTTTTCCCATAGTGGTATTTACAAGAATCTGGATTTGCATGTAATGAAAGGTTTTGTTGCTTATTCCCACTGACAATATTTAATCATCAAGTGTTTACATAAAAACCTTATTGTTATATTCTCCTATACCCTTGGAATGCTACTCCTCGTTACAGTGCAAGGAGAAATATCCCGTGTTCTCAATTAGATTAAATGATAGTACATCATTTTTAGACTTAGAGAACAGTGTTAAGAATTAATCTCGGTGTCGCAGAGCATGTCACCGTATCAGGGAAGGTACGGAAGTGTTATCCCATCCAGACAGCATGACGCAAGCAGCACAGTTCAGGAAGTGTCTCAGTAAAGCAACTGGAAATGAGAAACCAAGCTAAACTGTGCCCCTTTTTTAGAGTTCACAGTCACATTTCAGAATGTATCATGAGTCAAATTTCCCCTTCACCCAGTTCCTGAGGATTCAGGGAACCAGAGAACAGAATGGCTGCTCTGAAGAATACCTGCTATTACGAGGATTTTCCTATTAGCAAGGATGAAGCTAACAAGGCAGACAAAAACATCTCTCCCGAGATGAAAGAAGTGTTTGCATCCCTGGAATCTCGATACAGACCTTTTTAAAGCAAACTGGTTCTAGCTTCAGAAGGAAAACCTCTTCCTTCATCTCCTTCCTCCAGCTCCTTGAGAACCACAGCATGGTTAAGGTTGGAAGGGACCTCTGCAGGTCATGAGAAGAGTGTGCCTTATACTTCTAAGCTTATATACTTATACGCCCAAGCGATGAAGAAACAGTTCTGTTGTAAAACATTTCTAAGGGGCAACCTGTCAGTGAAATTAGTCCTGCCACTCACAGAGCAGCAGTTCCAGTATGGGCTGAACATGGCCCCAGTGCACTCTGCTTTTGGTTGTTCAGAATCCTATTCAGGTTTCCCATAATAGCAATGTAATGTTGTATTACTGCAGTATAAAAGGACCTTGGAGAAAACTACCCTTGCCAGCTGAGAGAAGACATCAGATCTAACCAGGTGATATGTGATGTGTATTCCTTGGTAGGTCTGACACTTACTTTAGCACTGGATTTGGCCAGAGAATGACAGCTGCTCATGGCATAATGTAACGCTACAGCCTGATGATACTAAGCCAAATCCAAGGGCAATGTACAAAAGAGAAAGCTGGATGTAAGTAAGTCACTGTGCAAGGTGGTGCAACTTACATGAAAAGTTGTGAGTAGGTTGTACCAGCTGGGTGAAAGTAAGCAAAAACAGATAAAATGTAACAAAGGACAGAAAAGGAGCTATAATAGAAGGGGAAAAAAAGAAAGGAAAAAAAAAAAAAGACTATCCAATGACCTCTCTTTTATGCTTATGCCTTACACATATGCTACACATGGTACTATCAATTTATGCCCACCTAGACCCTCTAACCTTCGTACATCACTGCCCCATATATTCTGAATCTGGGCATTGAGATTACACAGGAAAGAATATCTTTCATTTGCCAAGGAATACAGCAATTGAGATGAATACTAATGATCATATAAAGAAAACTCTGTAGCTCTCACAAGCAAAAAGCTGTAGCATTAACACAAGTTTTGCACACGTTTTTTTTTCCAAAGAATGTCATGTCAGCTTGAAATACTTCAGCTATTGTCATCATGGCATCCTGTGGGAAGAAATTATTCTATCCTGTTTAGTAATGCTGTTCTGTAAACAACAAGAAGCAAGCTGTGAATTCCACATTCGTTGAGCTATATGATTTATACCTGTTTTCAGTCTAGCTGGTCCCCAGAAGCAAGAGCGAATTCATTATCATCCACGTAATATATACTCAGATGGATTTATTCTGTAGGTTGATATTATTTTACCTTCTCATTGCTTCTTTTTTGTTTTGCAGACAAGAAGAAAAGAAAAGAAAGTCCCAGGCTGGTGAAAGTCATATGAAAGATGAACGCATTTTAAACCTACAGAAAAAGATTGTAGAGAAGGCAATGGAGCGTAAAAAGCAAGCAGGACTCTTAAAGATTACTCCCCAGAAAACCAGCATTACATCAAGGAAGGTCTGAGAGTTACTTAAGGGAAATGCTGTGTGATAGATCTGCTGTTTAGGGTTTGACTCTACTGCCAGCACTGGCAGGGGTGGTAGAAGCAGGTTGTGTGACACCTGGGTGACAGTGACAACTCCCCACATAGGCACAGTGTCCCCAAACCATAGCCTTGACCTCAGCTCCTTGCCATACGTTCTGCTACCACAGGCCGGGGTCCATCTGTCCCATACCGAGCTTCCCACTTGTGTTACCACTCACTCTCATCCCACTGAAACAGGTTCTCCCCTTCTCGCACCCAAGGCATGGTCCAATTTATCATTCCCACGATTTTTACCTGACCCTTCCTCAGCCTGGTCCCACAACATCGAATGGAAGCACCAGTAAGCCTGTGGGCTTTATGCTGGTTTATACTGGTTGTGTTTCCATGGCAGGTGTCTAAAGACAAGGGGTGAGAGCTGCTGCTCCCACTGCTGCTGCTGCCTCTGCCATTGCCTCACACGTGCCTAACATTTACAAGTGGTTCATGTAGCAGTAACAGTACGTCTCCCTCGGCGTATGAAACACTGCAGTGAATGGTCACGACGGGGTCACTTTTTCAAAGCTGTACTAGAGCATTATAAAATTAGACCTAAATCTCATAATCCTAAAATAGTAATTCTTTACCTACAAAAATAGTAACTCTTTACCTGTTTTGTGAGAAGGATCAAGCTGAATTCAATCAAGAGGAAAAATGTATTTTTCAAGTGTGTATAGTCTAAAAACTGAAATAGTGCAATCTTTCAGAGCATCAGTGGTTGCTGCCCTCAGCAAAGTCCCATTTCAAGCCACAGCAAGCAAAACATGTAGGTGCTTACATAGACACTAGGTCTATTCCTTTTAGCAAAGAAAATATTGAAGGCCTATTTGAAGAAAGCATTTCCTAAATTGGGATGGCTTTCTGAACTGAGGCTTTGAACATATGCTTAATCACTTTGCTGAATGAGGTCCAGTATAAAGTAGAAGGAATAAATGCAGACTTCAAAGGAAAGCAGCTATATAATTACAAATGTGAGACATTTTTTAAATAAAGAAATTATAAATTCAGAGCTACGACTTTTGACTACTGATGTGGGTCTGTGTGAGTGCTCTGGTGTTTTATAAATGTGAAAAAAGCCAAGGCTTGAAAGGTGTTTTGAAGTTAGACTTTGTCTTTTTTTTTTTTTTGATTGTAGCTTTACACACTAAGTCTCCTAAGATGTCACAGTGTTTTTGTTTACGGTCTGCTCAAATGTTAAGACATCTGTAAAAAAGAAAAAAAAAAAAAGAGAAAAGAAAACTACAGAAAAACCTTAAGGTTACTATAAATTATTTAGATGTTTTGGCGTTTGTTCCATCAGTGCTGTTCAGCTCTGCATGACCCTGTCCAAATGTTATTACAGCGAAGTGGTTCAATTCTGGTCAGATATGCCCAGCAGCATCTTTTTCTAGTTGAACTGCATATTGTTGTACATGGTGTTAGAGTGACTATAGGAAAATAATCCTTAGTTATGGTGTAATAGCTATCTGGCATTCAGTTTGTACTGCTACCTTTTAGGCTTCTCAATATATAGACAAAAAGTGAAACTCACCCCATGTATTAAAGTCCCAAGTCAGATCGTAGCTTCAATTACGTTTGTGATAGCCTCTGAGGCCCAACACATTTGTGTTGGTAGAAGTGAAAGTAACACTTGTTAATAAATCACTATTAAGTTCTTAGTAAAACAGAATGTATATTTCAATTTGGAAAACTAAGATACAGAAAGCTACCATTAATTTAAGAAAATGTATTTTTTCTACCATTTTAAGTGAAATATCAGATTAAAAAGTAGCTGTTTTCTGTTTCTTACGAGCTTTATGGGGAATGATCCCTTGTGAACCTAGCTTGTAAATCAGCAAACCAGCAGAGTCTGATAGGATTTGTGCCACTGTTCATTTACAGCTTCAAGAATAACCTGATGGCAAAGAAAGAACATAAGATTCTGTGGCTTTGGAGCCACAGAAAACTATCCAGATAGTTTTAGCTTGACCTCACATTCTGTGGAGTGTTGCAGCTGGGCAATTTATCTTAAACTGGGCAACCCAATTGAGTTACCTTTCTATCCATCATGCCCAAATTGATGTTAACATTCGCCAATCATGTTAGCAAATAGCCGTGTTACCAGCCAGCCACATTATCAACTAACAGTTCGGTGTATCTAAATAGCAGCATTATATTCGCTGCAGTCTGATCATGTGTGTCATCTCTGCAGGATTCTTTGCAATGGAACCACTGGAAAGAACTGGAAGAGAGTCGGGAAAGGAGGTTCAAGACCCTTCAGTACGGCTTCACGGCCAGAGAAACAGCTCAGAAAATGGCTGCCTATGAGGCAGCAAGAAGTGGAGCCACAGCTTGTATATTGCGCTCTGAGGTAAAATAAAGTACCCTTGGAACAAACTCAGGCCTGTTGGAAATCTCCCAGTGCGACTATTTACTACAAGGTTGAATTTTAATCTTTATCTGATCTTCGCAGTGTGAATAGCAAAATTTGGGTCATACAGGCACAATAGAATAAAAATGTGTTAATTTTTTAGAATGGAATTTTATTTTAAAGCTATAATGGTATATATGTATATTCTTCTGTTAGAATAAAAAGCTGTAAGAAATCAAAATAGCAAATGTCTGGGGGAGAATGCTAAGGTCAGTATTTCTGCTATCATTGCATACTGGGCCGTGGTTTGTTCACTTTCCCAGAGAATAAAAATGGGGGAAAAAACAAGCAGCATTTGTTTATATAAGCATCTTTTCAGAAGGCATGCTCAGGCCAGGCTCCTAACACATCTTCCATGACAGTAACTGTGTGTAACAAGATCACCAGTCTCAACACTGCTTTTAGAGGGTAAGGGAAAAACTGTTCAGAAGGTTTAGATGACACGATAGCCTGCAGCTGCCAGAGGCCAGACTCAGTGACCCGACAGACCATCCCTCTGTTTGCAGAGGTTAATGTCTTCAGTCTTTAAACAGTGGAAGGAGAACATAACATTGTTTGATCTCTTTAGCAAGCTGCTTCCAGAAAAGTCAAAATTCTGTTACTCACCTAGAAGATAATTTGCCCTCTATGACAATTTCTATACTCAGTAAAACAGCTTTTAAATCACCAGACTTACTCTAGGCACAAAGCCAAGGAGGATATAAATCTGAATTAAAATCTGCACAGCAGTACGACTATGTAATGTATTTCTATTTTAACTTGATGCCAGTTACTAAGTGTTTAATTATGGCTATTGCAAATATTTAAATTGAAGGAGACTGTCATTGACATTAGAGTCAGGCAGCTGCTTTTAATGCTCTCACAACATTACATTTCTCACTTTTTAGAGCGGGAAGTCTAATGGAATTCTTTTGTTGCCATCTAGCTGTGAAGATCACTTCCACAATCTGCAAGCTGATAAAATGCGCAGTATTTTTCATTTGTTGCAAATGCTATGGTAGTCCACAAAAGCAATGTAGGACTCATGCTCTGTAGGAAGAGTTAGGGAACCTACGAGAGTGAAAAGGAGTGATAGCAGCACAGCTACAGAGAAGAGAGAACGATGGCATTATGTGTGATAGAGGATTGTAAAAGCCTAAAAGGACAAACACTAGGTGGCAGGGAGTCCATCTTCCTTTGCGG